>NC_138184.1:114522699-114720199 GCF_964194105.1 Spermophilus citellus | reverse complement strand
CTAGCTGTCGGGGGTCTGAACCATGGCCCGGAGTCTGTCCCTCCCATGCTGTGATTAGCCAATCTCGCTTCTGGACTTTGTCCTGATAACCACTCCCCTCCTCAGGGGTTCAGGACAACCTTGAGGTCTCCCTGAGCTCACTTTATAGATGGGAACCCCCCGAGGCTCGGGGACCCACAGGGCTGGGAGGCGGTGATGCTGGGATTTGAACCGGGAGCTGTCCATCTGAAAAGCGGACATGACTTACTGTGGCCTGGCCTCGCCATGCTGTTCCTTCAGCCAGCAACACTGTTCCCTCTCCTACCGCCTCCTTACTTACCTGATTTCAGCTCCATCCTTCCTTCCTGAGGGTCCTTCCCTGGCCCTGTCTCCACCAGGCTCCTCTCTGGGGTCTGGAAGCTCAGCCTCCTTGAAATAATGGTGGTGATTGTGACCATTTATCTCTGACTCTGTGCAGGAAGGGGGGGGGCACGTCTGATTTCCCCAGGCTGCAGCCCCCAGCTCAGCGCCTAGCGCAGGTGAGGTGCGAAGGTGCCCATCTGAGCGCCCTGTGACCCACAGCAAGGCGCTGTGAGCATGTGCTGCAGCAGAAACCTGTTCATTTGTAATCTTGACCAAGGCTCTCATGGGGTGCCCGCGACCTCTGTTTCCACAGCTCTTCAGAGCAAGCTGACCTTAGGGCAGGGGCCAGCGCTCTCCTGTCCCTCAAGGGTGGGGCCAGGGCTTCTAAAACCTAGCTCTATGTCTCCCTCCCTTCAGGTCTCTGTCCAGTTCCCGTCCTCTCCCAGGCTCCATGGCCACCACCCAGCAAAGTGCCCATGACAATCTCTGTCCTCCTACTGGGTTTCATTTTTCCTTGAGCATTTAGAATCGTCAATGGGCCTGTGGCAGTGGAACCTGCCCCGTCTCCCTCTCCTACAGGTGGATCATCAGCCCTACCTGGGGAGGGACTAATTTGTCTTTTTTTGTTGTTGTTTTTTTGGTACTGAGGATTGAACTCAGGGGCCCTCGACCACTGAGCCCTGTCCCCAGCCCTATTTTGTATTTTATTTAGAGACAGGGTCTCTCTGAGTTGCTTAGGGCCTCGCCAAGTTTCTGAGGCTGGCTTTGAACCGAGATCCTCCTGCCTCAGCCTCCTGAGCTGCTGGGATGACAGGCGTGAGCCACGGCACCTGGATAATTTGTCTTTCTTCTATATCCTCAGAACCCCAGTCTGCTACTGGGCCTGGGACCCGTGTTCTGCAAACACATGAAGGATAAGGAATGGGGAGGTTTGTGGGCACCGGGTACCACCCACAGCAGCAACTAAGCCCTTGATCCCCCTTCCCCTGACATCCACTCCTGGGGCTCCACATCCCAGTTTGTAGATGGGTAAACTGAGGCTCAGAGGCAGTGGGAGCCTGATGTTGAACCAGGATTTAACTCAGACCAGGAAGCCACCTTCCCCACACCCCGTGGCTCCTCCAGGCATCTGTCCAGCTAGCCCACCGGGGCCTGTCCTGAGTGGCCAACACACAGTCCAGTCGTCAACAGCCCAAAGGGCCACCAGACAGCATCCTCCCGGGGCACTTGGGTCTTGGTATTTTCTCAAGGGCATTCAGAAGACGTTGGATGTCTCCAAAGGACACTTCTTAGAAATATCTGTTTTCTTTCTCCTCTTCTGTAAACAGAGATCCATTCTCTCCCGCTCTCCTGCATTTTTTTTTAAAGAATTAATTGCCCTTTTTATGGCTTTGGTGTGTGGAGCTGGCGAGCCCCGCACCCTTAATCACAACAACAACATTCTCCACGAACGGGGAAAACCCGAGCAGTCATTAAGCACCAGCGAACGCCGAGCGGATTAATGGGTAAACACTAAGTTGGAGGAGAAGAAAATGTTTTTCTCTTGCAAAGCACATACGAAAAGTGGATCCAAACCCAGACGCTGCCATAAATCTGTTAATTTTGGCAAATTACGGGGAGCTAGCAGGGGCGGCTGGGAGAGCAAGGCCGAGGTTGCCCGGGGGCTGCCCCCGCATTCGGAAGGGGTAGCGGGGCCGGCGAGGGACCCGCTGCTCGCGCCCAGGGCCTGGCTGTCCTCCTGGGAGTTCGGGTCCTGGAGCCGGGCTCTAGCCGGCACTCCAGGTGCCCGGGGCCACGGCTGGACTCCATGAGCCCTGGGCGTGGGGCCCCTGGTTCCTTCCCGTGTGCGGGCTTTCGCTCCTCCAGGGCCCTGACCCTGAGGCCGCCCCTCCTCCGCTCTGCCTCCCGCCCACCTTGGCCTGGCCGCTCTGTTTCCTTTGGCTCAGGCCACAGATCCCGCGCTCTCTGTGGGGGACTGAATTGTGTTCGGGCTGGGGGAGGGGATGGCCTTGGGCTGCCTGGGAGTGTACCTGTGTGCACACACTCGTACCTGGGACCCTGCGGGTGCACTTGTGCAAGTAAACATGTGCACGTGAGTGTGTGCATGCGTGTGTGCACATGCGAGGGCACCTGTGTGCATCGACTGTGTGCGGGTGATGATGTGCGAGTGCCCGGAGCACGTGTGCTTGTGGAAGGTGCATAGGTGTGCTCGCAATGTGCGTGTGTTTGCCCGGGTGCAGGTTTGCACGGGTCTGCGTGTGCACGCGGGGGTGTGTGTGCCTCTGGGTGCTGGCTGCTCCCGGGGGCGTGGGGACTGCTGGTGTCACTCAAAGCTTTTGGTAACAAAGAACATTCTTTTCTTCCTGTGGAAGCCAAACCCAGCGGGCTGAGGCAGGCTGGGCCGCTCCCTCTCTGCACCCCCTGCGTGGTCCTGCCCCTGGTCCCCCCCCAGGCTGGTTCCACTCTCATCTCATCTGATCCTTTTCCTGCCTTCACATCACCCCCCCCACCCCGCCACTTCCTTTTCTGTTTCCCATTCATGTCGCCCTCACCAGCCGGCTTCCTTCCAGATGTCTCTCTCCTCTCCTCTGTGACCCTCCTGTGCGCGAGTGCACACACACACACACACACACACACACACACACACACACAAGTCCTGTGGAGTTTGGGATTGTCACAGTGGGACTCTCTGGTGACCAGGAGACAAGGAAGACCTCAAACACCCCATTTTGTCCTGAGCCAGTCTTAATTGGCAGATTCTGTGGGGCTCAGGGTGACAGAAGGATGCAGGCCCCTGTCCTCTGTCCCAGGTGCCTTGTCCCTGCTCACCAGCTCTCCTGCCCAGCTGCCTGCAAAGCCAGTGGTCTGTGGGCTCCTGGGCCGTGGCTGCCACTCAGGTGACTCTGTTTACAG
The DNA here is from genome assembly GCF_964194105.1 of Spermophilus citellus. Lineage (NCBI taxonomy): Eukaryota > Metazoa > Chordata > Mammalia > Rodentia > Sciuridae > Spermophilus > Spermophilus citellus. The sequence continues at coordinate 114,716,944 of NC_138184.1, read as the reverse complement.
TGACACTCGTGCGCGGGAGGCGGGCGCCATGGTTAACCATTTATTACGGAGGCGGCTCCTCGACGTGTTCCACGTGATTATTCGGCAAAGCTGCAATTTGGCACTTGTTCTGGGCTTGAAGGAATCGCTTCCCCAGAGGTGACCCTCGGCGGGAGATTGCATGTCACTGCGTGAGGAATGGCCGTGGCGGGCGTGATGGGTGGGCTGTCTGCCTCCCCTGACCTCAATCGCTTTCCCGCGGCGCGGTGGCGGGGACAGAGTTGACACAAAGTGCTTATAATTTCCCTTGGAAGGCGGCGGAATGGTAATGGGGTGCTGGGCCCTGACTGGGCCGCCAGGGGCCTGGCCTTCCAGGGCTGGAGCTCCTGTTGGGAGTGGCCCCAGGACGGGACAGCCAGGCTGTGGGTGATTAAGGGACAGCACAGCAGGGAAGGGGTGGCCCACTCTGGAGGCCTGTGTGGAGGGGACAGGAGCCGCCAGGCCAGGCAAGGAAGGATCCTGCTGGCACCTTCCAGCCTACACGGGACATGCTGGGCCCTTTCACCCATATCCTCCCATCCAGCTGCCAATGGACCCATCAGGTGACACCTGGTGGCCTGGTCAGAGGGCAGACACGGTGCAGCCAGGTCACAAATCCAATTCTGAGTCCACATCCCGGCTTGCACCCCTGTACTGCTCTGTGGCACCTGTGTCCCCACCGGCACAGCAATAGTGTCAGTCACAGGCTCAAGGTGAGCCTCCTACAAGCCAAGGTCATAGAATACCCAGAACAGGCCCCTGGGGGCAAGCTCTATGGCGGTGGCCCTGGTGCTGCTGCGAACGCTGCTGTCATTCTGGTGCCGGGCACTGAACCCAGGGGACCTGAGCCACTGAGCCCGTCCCCAGCCACTGTCTGTGTTTTACCCAGAGACAGGGTCCCCTCAGCTGCCCAGCACCTCCCTAAGCTCCCGGGGCTGGCTCTGAACCCACCATCCTCCTGCTTCAGCCTCCCCGGCCACTGGGATGATGGGCGGGCGCCACCCACCTGTCCCGTGCCAGGCCCTAGCTTCATCCCCAGCACAGGGAAAGATTCAACGAAGCTGAGAAGAATCCGGTTTCCATCAGAGACATAAAAATACTGGGGTCCCTGAGCAACTGGCAAACCTGCTGTCAGAGTGCAGCTCCGGCCAGTCGGAACCCACGCAGGGACACAGCCTCCGTCCTCCCGCCCTCCTGGGGGTCAGCCTCACCCTGCCCTCCTCTCCTCTCTGTCCTCCTCCGTCTCTCTGTCCCTTGCCTTGATGTCACCTTTCACATCCCCAGACACACTAGGCCACTGGGTCATGTACAGGACACTTGAGTGGAATCTGTTGGTCATTCCAGAGAACATGGCAGCTCGGTGGCCCTGCCCACAGTCCCCTGGAGGCGCTGCTGGGTGGTGGAGCAGGTGCTCAGATGGGACACTGCCCAGTCGTCCTGTCTCCCTGGGCGGGCCACTCCCCATCTCCTGGCCACAGTTCCCTCCGGAAACTATACCAGGCAGGTTCCTGGGAGCTGGTCCTCCCTGCCCTGCAGCCCGCTCTCCCCAGTGACAGCAGGTGACCGTGAGTCCTTCTCACAGCCTCCCTGGACCAAAGGGCCTCCATCTGCAGGCCCAACAGAGGCAGGAAGGCCCTCGGGGGGCAGCGGGGTCAGGAGAATCTGGGCTGCGAGCTGCTTTGAGAAGCTGGTTGTGTCCAGTGCCTGGCTGGTCTGTGCTGCCCGAGTGGCCACTGGTTTCGTGAAGTGGGGTCTCTGAGAGTATCTGTGCCCTGCGGGATGTCCCAGAGGGGCCCTCAGAGGAGCTGGCGCCAGTTGGTGGACCGACTCTGCGACCGGCTTCTGTCTGGGGACCCTCCTTCTCGCGGCTCCTCCCGTCTGTTCTGTGTCCAGCCAAGTCTGAAGCACGCCAGGAGCTTCGCTGTCCCTGCCGTGGGCCCAGGCTGCACCCCGCCGTGCCCTCTGAAGGTGGCTTCAAGTTGATCAGGGGACTGTGGTGTCTGTGCCAGGCCAGGCCACGTCAGTGTCTGTCCTCACTGAATGCTCATGTCAAAACTGGACAGCTTGTCCCCCGGTCCCTTCCAAGGTACGGAATGCAACTGGTGTGGGAACAGCAGTCCTTCCTGACAGTCCTTCCTACCCCAGGGACACAAGGCCCCCGCTGGCCCCGACTCTCCCTCTCACAGAGCGTCTTGGGTTGGATCCTCTCAGGAGCAGACTTGGGCCTAGAGAATCCAGGACACGAAGTCTTTAGGGGAGAGGGTCCCAGGAAGCCCGAGAGAGGGGTGGGAGAAGAGGGACAGCGTCACTGTGGGTGACGGAGCCCTACCTTGCAGACAGACTCCTGGGCAGAGACGCTCATTCACCACCCAAGGAGGGAGGGAGCTGGGCGTTGGTAGTCCATTTCTTTTCTTTCTTTTTTTCTTTTCTTTTCTTTTTTTTTTTTTTAACCAGGGATTGAACTCGGGGGCCCTCGACCACTGAGCCCCACCCCAGACCTACTCTGTGTTTTATTTAGAGACAGGGTCTCAGTGAGTTGCTTAGGGCCTCACTGTGGCTGAGGCTGGCTTTGAACTTGTGATCCTCCTGCCTCAGCCTCCCCAGCTGCTGGGATGACAGGCGCGCTCCGTGGTGTCTGGCTGGAGACTCCGTGTCTTAAGTGTCCTCGGGGAAGAGCTGTACTGGGTTGGGGCAGGGGAATGCCCTGGCACTTCCAGTCCTCCCTGTGGATCTGCAGAACTGTCCCTAAGACTCAAAGACACCTGAGCTGGACACCATCCAGGGAGGCCTATCGGTTCCGAGAGCACTGCTGGGCGACCTCCCCACTCCCACCTACCTCGTTGCTCAGGGGACTCTCTGGGCTGTATTCCGTGCCTCTGCCCCTGTTTCCTGCCCCTCCGCCCCACAGCCATGTGTCCTGTGGCTACGCTGAACTGTCCCTCCTGGGCTCTGACTGTGAGGGTTGTTCCAAGCCGTGCCAAGCCGACTCTGCAGTCCCAGAATAAATGCGCAGCACGGAAAACACAGCCAACTAGGAGAGGCCGCAGGCGACACCCGACTCTGGAGCAGAGCTGCAGGGGGACTCCCAAGCCTCGCGGACACCACAGGCCGCCCATGCAGGACGCTCTCCCCTGGGTTCCCCCTGACCCCACCCCGCCCCATCTCAGGCCCAGGACAGGGAAACCGAGCCTCGCCCTCGTTAAGATGGAGGCCTTGCTCCTTGTGAGTGGGGGCAGAGGCCCCGAGGTCACCCTGGGCACGGCGTGCCGGGAGGCAGGATGCTCCTTCTAGGACCTTGATGGTCAGTCGGATCCGAGCCTTGCTTCTGGCTCTGGGGCCACCCTGTTGACACCTGTGATGACCGTGACGAGTTCACCATCATCTTTTGGGCCCCGATACTCACAGGGGGCCACGGGTCGCGGGGTGTGAAGTAGGAATGGAGGCTCGTGCCCAGGACTGCTGACGCGAGCATCTCAGGGTGCAGCACCTTGGTCACCAAGCCCAGGACACGGGAAGTGGCCACTTCCTGTTCAGACAGGAAGTCGAGAGGACATGCAGGGAAGCCATCTTCCCCCAGGGCAGGGTGGCTGTGGGTTCCTGGACGTTCCTAAGGCTTCCCAGTCTGGGGTGTTGAGATGGGGACGTGTGGCTCTTTGCTGGCTCTCGGTCCAACACCCCCTCTCCCAGCGTTGGGAGAAATGTCAGGGGATAAAGAAGATGACCCGCAGAGGGGCAGAAGGAGGGGTCCAAGGGCCTTCTAGGTCCCTCTGAGGTGGGTGCCTCCTGGCCAAGCTCCCTGCTCACCGTGGCTGCCGCAGGGGTTCTCTGTGAATCAGGCCCCAGACTGACCGCGAGGAACGGAGGGCCCGAGTGCGTGTGAGAACTCTCTGGTCCTGACATGGACTCTTGGCTTACACCGCCCTGAGGATCTGCCCGTTCTCATTTAATTCTTCTAGCTACGGGTTTTACCCCCATTTTATAGATCAAAAAACTGAGGCGTGAAGAAATGCAGGTAACTCGCTCAAGGTCATCTCACCAGTAAGCCTAAGAGCCGGGTGCAAACCCAGGGTGCTGAGGACCGAGTCCCTGGTCTTGCTTGGTACTTTTTTTCTGCTTCTGCATGGGGAAGGACACTGGCTGGATCTGGTCAGTCTGAGGAGACCTGTGCTGCCCCTTGACCTTGGGGTGGGAGTCTGACATAAAGGATCTTCTCTGGTCCCCTTTCCTTCTTGCTTGTCCTACTCACCTTTACTTTGTCACCTGGAGAAGAGCTAGTCCCTTCCCTTACTGTAACAAAATACCTGAGAAAACTTAGAACAAAAGGTTTCCACCCAGGACCGGTTGCTCTCACAGCTTGGGGCCTGTGGGGACACAGCGCATCTGGCGGGAGCTGGTGGCTGAGAATAGCACTCCCCTCCTGGCCAGGAAACGAAGAGGAGGAGACTGGGTACCTCTGCCTGGCAAGGTGCCTGGCTTGGGGCAGGCACTCTGTGTCCTGGACCCAGGAGCAGCAGGGGAACTGAGTGGCCAGTGGATGCACTGGCCTGAGGCAGTGAATCCGACTCCCTTCCCTGCTGTGCCGTCAGCTTTCTGTGACGGTGACCTGAACACTGACAAGAGCAGCTTAGAGGAAGAAAGCTGTACTGGGGCTCGCTGATCCAGAGGTTCAGTCCACGGTCGGCCACCTCCATTGCTCCAGCCTCAGATGAGGCAGAGCATCCTGGAGGAGGTGGGGAGGAGGAAGGTGGTCGGCTCACGGCCACCAGAAGGGGGGTGCACAGAGGGACCACCAACCGGGCCCACCCCAGGGACCGACTTCCTCTAGGGAGGGTCTGCCCCCAGGGTCCACCCAGCTGTGGGTGGACTAACCCATGAAGGAGGTCGGAGTCCTCAGGGTCCCCCCGGGACCTGGCTGCATCGGGGACCACATTTTCAACACGTGAGATTTGGGGGGTCATTCCAGACCCCACCCATAATACTAAGGAAGGTCTGGCTCAGGGGTCCCCAACGTTGTGGGAACATCAGTTTATCCTGAAGATCTCGCTGCAGCGAGTGCTGGGCCCACCCCAAGAGGGTAAGCAGGCCTGGGGAGGGGCCAGGAGGTGGCCTCTCCACCAGGTCCCCGGAGCGGCCGATGGCACCATCTCAGAGCCATCCCGGGAGACCCCGGGTCTCCACAGCTGGCCGGCTGGGTCTCCAACTCGGCTGCACATTGAAATCATCTTCAGGAGCTGAAGAAAACCCTGATCCAGGAACCTTCCCCAGAGAGGGTGACCTCACTGACCCAGGCCTGGCTGGGCGCCTCCGGGGTCCAAAGCCTCAGACATGCGTGGGACGCACTCTCCCCACACAGCAAGAGGACCTCGGCCCGACACTCATCTTCTGCCCCCTGACCTTTGTGGCTTCATGGACGGGAGCGCTCATGTGTCCCTTAGGTCCCCTGGGTGCCCCCGTCTCCAACTCCCAACTTCCACGCTTTAGCGCGCCCCAGCCAGCTCTCCTTTGCGCCCTGGTTCTCGCGGGCAAACATCTTCTCTGGCTGCCGCTTCCTGGAGATTCTGTGTTGGGTCCTGACACTGCGACCCCCCAGCTCCCTGCCCCCCCCCCCTGTATGCTGTGGTGTCTATTAGCGACAGGCCTTGAAGCTAATGCTCTGCAGGATGGATTCAGAAGGGCCCATTTCTGTGCGCGCCGAGGGTTGGGGTGGCCAGGACGCCGGGCGCTCCATCAGCAGTCAGACTCGCTGGCGTTTTTCATCCTCGGCACCTTGGGAAGGTCTGTCCCTCTTCCAAGGCAGGTGGAAATCCGTTTGGTCAAAAGTCGGTTGGAAACCTCATCACGGTCGCCCCTGAGAGCTCACAGGCTCTGTCAGGGGCAGAAGAAAAATGACCCCGGTCCCTGCAGAAGGCGAGGTGACGGGGCCGAGCAGGGGTGGAAGGGCCGCCTGGGGCAGCCGCTGTGTGATTTCTCCAACGTGCTGCCCGAGGTCCACGCTTTTTCCAACGACCTGAATCTGTAGGGGTTAAAGGTGTGGATTTGGGGGTGAAGCCAAGGTCTCCTCTGGTGTCAAGGACTAACACTGATCCACGTTCCATGTGCTCACTTCAGCCTCATGTGGTCTCATCCCAAGGAGCAGATAGAGACTAAAAAGTGAGGCCTGATCTTTCACAGTCCAAGACAGACTCCATCAGGGGACAGATCGCCCGGATGGGCCACCAGTGGTGGCCTTTGAATTGGTGGTTCTGTTCCCAAGAGCTGAAGAGAGGATAAACCTCTGGGTGAGAAGCAAGACACCAGTCTGAGCTGTGGTTCTGCTGCTCTAAGCTGTGTGACCTCAGAAAAGTGTCTGGGCCTCTCTGAAACTCATTTCCTTGTTCAATTGTTCAATGGGAGGATCAGGGCTGTGGCTGTAAGGAGTCTTGGGGAAAGTGGATGAGGGACCTGGGACTTGGTACCTGCAAGGATTTGGTCAAAGCATGGGAACCCCAGCCTGAGTCAGAGGGAGTTAAGATGGAGGGGGAAAGGAAGGAGGATGAGAGAGAGAGGCCCAGAGGAGGCTGCAGACAGGGCCATCCTCCTCGTGACTTAGCAGGGATCAACTCCTCCCTCTGAATCTGGGTTCCAACTCCACTGGCATCTCACTGGGCTCCTCCTGCCCCGGGGCCTTGGCAATGTGCCATCCCGGCTGCCTGGAGCATGCCATCTCTTCCCGTCCCCTGGCCTGTTTCCCCTTGGGTCTCAGTGCCAGCATCACCACCTCAGGGTCATTTCCTGACTCCCAGCCTTGCCAAGTCCCCTTTCATGACACCACGGTCAAGGTCCCCATCACCTGACCTCCTATCAAGTGTGCCATTTGACATTCACCTGGTCACTTTCAGGTACTATTCACCTCCCCACCCACCGAGTCCCAAGGCAGGGACCAGTGTCCCGCACACAGAAAGTGCTTAATAAATGTTTGTTTCACTGTTCAATGTATGGAGCGTCCTCAGCTCCCTGCCATCTGCAACGCGCCACGCAAGGCTTGACGAGGTGGTTGACAAGTCCCCATGGGGCACCGGCTCTCTTATTTAATTCCCACAACAATTCTACTGTCCACAATTTATTTCTAGTGTATATACTCTTGGAAACGGATGACCAGAGAAGGTAAAGGGTTTGCCTGAGGTCACACAGCAGTGGTCAGGGGAAGAGCGGCCAGGACTAGAATCCAGTCATCCACTCATCCAGTCATGCTCCACCTGAGCAGCTAAGGGCCCTGGGGACTCTGGAGGACTTGCCTGGGTTTGGAGCCAGGTTGGATGTTACTGCATTAGGCAGTGGGAAGGCCTGGAAGTGGCACTAGGAACAGATTGGAGGGGCCACTGTGGCACCTGGCTGGCTCCGGCAGAATGGTCGGCAAGCCTGGGCAGCCTTGGATAAGTGTTTTCCTCTCTGTAGCCTCAGTTTCCTCACCTAGAGCATGGGAACATTGTCCTCCTTGAGGGGCTGAGTCTTGGGGTTGGTCTCAAGCCTGGTTCTAGGCGGGATCCTGTGGGGGCAGAGCAAAGGGGGCTGGGGAAAGCCAAGGACAGAGGGAGAGAGAGGCAACCAGGTCAAGAAGTCAGGACTTGGACCCAGCTGCCAGGCTCAGTTCACCTGGCAGAGGAGCTGGTTCACTGAGGCTGGTGATAAGCATGAGGGCAGGAGCAATGGCAATCTGTTTGCTGCATGCAACCCAGCACTGTGCTCCCTGCTCAAGATGTGCCAGATCTCAGGACTCCCTGCCATGTTCTCAGAGGTGCAGATCGTTGGACCTTTTTTACGGATAAGGAACTGGGGCTTGGACGTAGGAACAGACCTGCTGGTCTTAGTGTTCTTAGTGTTGCGTTCTGTCACCAGCTTGGGGACTGACGGATCCCTTGATATTGAGCAATGAAGACTGAAGCCCAGAGTCCTCCTTCCTGAGACTCCAACTCAGACAGGGTTCCTCTGGGCTCCTCAGTCCAAGACCCACCTGATGAGAGGCAGGAGGACTCCTCATGAACCGTCCTTGGACCCCTGATGCCCCTGGACCCAGGCCCTGGAGGGCAGGCTGGGCGGTGGGGGATCTCTGACCCACACAGTCTCGGGAGGCCCAGTGAACTGTCCCCATCACGAGCTCCACCAAGCCCAGAGCACAGTCCCTGTCCCCCAGGTAGCTGGACAGAGCCCCACCTGACCCAGACACCTCACCTGCACCTGTGGCTGGGCCTCCACTCCACCCCCACCCTGCTTCTCCATGTCCCCTCCATTCCTTACTGGGTTTGGGGCCTCCCTGATCCAGCATGACCTCATCCTAATTCAGTGACATTCCCAAGGACTCTAGTTTTGAACAAGTTCAAATTCTGGGGCCCTGGGCGGTGGTGACTTTGGGGGGGACACTCTTCAACCCCACGACAGCAGGGATATAATGGACTCTGAGAACAAGTCACCAGGGTCCGGAATCTTCTGCTGGGGCTCAAGGCTGATCATAGCAAGGGCCACCGTCACCTGTTCAGTGCTACTGCTTTGGGAGTCTCCACTGGCTGGCACATCGGCCCCCATTTCACAGATGAGCCATCGAGGGCCAGCATGACATGCCCCAGGTCACCCAGAATGGAGAGGGGCCGGATGGGCAGGGGCCAAGGCCCTGGCATCCAGGTGTCACCGTGGGGAGCCTCCTGTGCAGAGGACAGGAGTCACCTTCTCGGGGTGGGACCGTGGGGGGGAGGGTACTGCCACCCGGTGGGCAGGTGGCCCTCCCAGGCATGGCTCCTGTCCCGCCGCCTGCCTGGCCGCGCAGAGGCAGCCCGCAAGTAAACAGCGTCTGAAGCCTATTCTCATTAGGCTAATTTACGAATAAATTACCATATTCAATGGCCTTATTTTTACTGCTCGTTAACAGGCCCATGATAGGATGATAATTAGGGATTTTAAGTGGCTAATGGCAGCTGGGGCGTCAAAAGCAGTTTTTACGAATCTGTTTATGGCAGGGAGGGTGACAGGAGGGGAGGGACATTGAAATGTTGGAATCACACTTTGGGCAAAAAAGGTTTAATTGTTGAGTCTTTATTAGAGAGGAGGGAGGTTGTGATCGGGAAACCGCAACTCTGAAAAAAAAGGGGGGAGTCAGCCTCCCCCTGCGCCCTGACCCTCAGGGGCGGAGGGGCGGTCGGCAGGGTCCCAGGGAGGGGGTCAAGTTCAGGGCCAGCCGGGGGCTGGTCCTCTTGTCACCAGGAAGGGAGCCCTGGCCCTGAACTTCCTGGGAAGACCCTTCCTCTCCTCTTGGCGGAGAGGCTCCCAGCTGGGCCCGGGGAAGGACCCAGAGAGTTGAGTCTAACAACCTTCACACAGTGACAGTGTGACGCCCCAGTCATCCTTCATCCCGAGTGTCATCAGAATAATCACTCCATGTCTACCCAGCTCCCGCCAAATCCTGTGTGCCTTCCTCCATTCAGTCCTCGTGAGCTGGTCGTTACCCCTGACATACATTGAGCGCTCACTGTATGCGTTTGCGTGCGGATTCCCTTCCACATTGACACAGATGAGGCACAGAGAGGGCAAGTATTGTTTTGCAAAGTCACACAGCCAGGGCGCAGCCCGGGCACCCCTGTGGTACGCCCACCTTTCCTTCTGCTTCTGTTTGCATGGAACCCTCAGCAGGTGGGTGGAGCGGGCTGGGGGACTCCAAGTAAAAGGAAGGAAGGGAATCTCAGAAAGGGCAAGCCACCTGCCTGGGGTCACAGAGCTGGAGCTCAAAGATAAAGTCCCTCTTAGTCCAAGCTGGCGGCCGACTGGCCCCGAAATGGGCCTCCTGGGAGAGAGGACAGCTTGGGAAAGGGCTCTGGACCCTTTTGTGGGGCTCCTGGGGGCCACGCCCAGCTCCGCGGGCGCTGGCGCGGGGCCCACCGTCCCGCCCACCTGCCGCCCGGGGCCGCCCGCCGCCCTGCGGGTTGAGTCTGCCGCCCTCGGAAAACAAACACGCGGCCTGACAGCGGGATAAATAGCGGGCGGCGCTGATTAGCATCGGACCCCAGCTGGGCCAGTGCTGGAATGCGCGGGCTCCTAATGCCCAGCGATTTGATTAGATCAGTGGCTGAGCCGCGCTCCGGGGAGACAGCCTCCTCCCGGCCGCCCTCCCCACCTTCACCCCCGCGCCGCGCTCCGACCCCGGGACACGGTCCCGGCCCAGGTCCCCCTCTCCCCCGGTTCCCCTTTCCCTCCCCGTTCTTCCCCGCTCCCTCCAGATCTGGATTCTCTCCTCTCCTCACCTCCCCTGCCTCCGCCATGGGCCTCCCTCCCCGCCCGCCTCCCTGTCCTCCCCTCCCGCCTCCCTGTCCTCCCCTCCCCCTCCCTGTCCTCCCCTCCCGCTCCCTGTCCTCCCCTCCCCCTCCCTGTCCTCCCCTCCCGCTCCCTGTCCTCCCCTCCCGCCTCCCTGTCCTCCCCTCCCGCTCCCTGTCCTCCCCTCCCGCTCCCTGTCCTCCCCTCCCCCTCCCTGTCCTCCCCTCCCCCTCCCCCTCCCTGTCCTCCCCTCTCCTCCCTCTCCTCCCCTCCCTCTCTCCCCTCCCCTCCCTCTCCTCCCCTCCCCCTCCCCCTCCCTCTCCCCCCTCCCACCAACTCCCACCCTCTCCTCCCTCACCTCCTTCCCCCACCCCTCCCTCTCCCCTCCCCCTCCCGCCCCGCCCCCGCCGCCCCTCCCCCGCAGCCTTAAAGACATCGTTTAATCAACTCCACAATTTCAATTCCGCACAGTTGTCAGCTCGCATGTCCGCGGAGGCGGTGAGGACCCCACAGGTCGCGGGCAGGGGTGATGGGGCCGCCGGGCCTGGCCCCTCCCCAGCTCCAGCCACCGAGAGGGCGTGTGTCCCGGCCGCCCCCGCCCCGCCCCGGTCCCCCTGGCAACTGTCGCTCAGCCCCGCCCCGATTTTCTCTTGTCGTCAGTGTGAAATTATCAGAGTGGCCTCATTATCTGCTTATCCCAAATTCGAAGGCAAAATTTCCGTTTGAAGGGCGATCATCTCCATTTAAGACGAAAACAGCATCTCAGGTAGAGAAGGTGACAGTTGGGGACAACCCAGACAGGAATGCCTCGGGTTTCCGCCACCGGACAGCTCGGTACAAAGTCCCCTTCCACCTCCGGTGACTTTGCTCCTGCTGGTCAGGGGGCGGGGATGGCAGGGCCGTCACCTTGGCCCGCAGAGGCCCTGCCGCTGCTGCAGGAGCCAAAGGCCTTTGGTCCCTGGCAGATTTGCTGAGGGCTCCCGCAGGATGGGCGTGGCCGTCAGGACCCTCAGTACCGGGTGCTCCCCTCGGAGCCTGGGAAGCCGTCGCCCCTTCCCCGTGTGTGTGCCCTTGTCCTCGCACCCCTGACAGCGGGGACCCCATCCAGCCCCATTTATTTTTCTCAGATGGATCTGGGCGTGGCTCTGGGGACATTTCCCAGTAATCCAGAGCTGGCTTTGTCAGGAAAAGCCACACTCAGGACCCCAAATGTCCTCAGGCTGGCATGGGGCTGAGCTGGGCAGGGGATTGGGTGGAGGTGACACTAACCCTGGTTTGGCCACTCGTGTGTCCTGTGACAAATTGGCAGCCTCTGGGAGCCTGGGTGTCCTCACCCTCGAGAGGCATGCTCGGCCCTCCTCGTGGGGACCACAGTAGGGCACATGAGGGAGGCTGCGGACCCCTGCAGACTCCTCCCACCCTGTCCTGAGGTCCATTTTTTTGAGGGGTGGTTCCTGGGGGATTGAACTCAGGGGCCCTAGACCACTGAGCCCCACCCCCAGTCCTTTTTTTATTTTTGTTTAGAGACAGGGTCTCACTGAGTCTCTCTTAGGGCCTGGCTAAGTTGCCGAGGCTGGCTTTGAACTCGAGATCCTCCTGCCTCAGCCTCCGCAGCCACTGGGATGACAGGCTCAGAGATCCACTTATGATTGTGTGACCTCCCGCTGGCGGAGCCAGGTTCTGCCTCTTGGTCTTGGAGGCTCCTCTGTTTTCCTGTGAGCCAACGTTGTGCCACGGGGCTACTGTCGCTTGTCCCCGGGGGTGCCGGGAGGTCTGCCCAAGGGGCTGGCGACGGCAGCCCCTCCCCCAGTTTTGCCAGGGAGGCCCAGCGATTGTCCCTGGCAGAACTTTGCTAAGGTTGCTTCCTAACCACTGTCTTCTGGCTAAAAACCAAAGCGGGCCTCAAAGCGGCCAGCCAGGTGCTGGTTTCTGAAGGGCCTCAGGGACAGAGGAGTCGGGGTGCTGGAGCCCCTGCCTGGTGGGCACCCAGGGGAGCCTGGTGAGGGGCGGGTGAATGACGCCCCTGGGTGGCTTTGGGAATGAATGAGTGAGTGGATGGAAGGAAGGAAGGATGGATGGATGGGGCCCACGGAGGCCTCCCCTTTCCGCAGGCCCAGCCCTGCCCACCCACCTGCCCGCCCGCCCACCGGGAGGCCCTGAAGTTCCAGACACGGGCGCCATCAAGCAGCAGGGAACAAAGGGGTTTGATGAGCACAGGCAGCGCCTCCTGCTGGGGAAGAGAAGGTGCGGGGCCTGGGACCAGCTCCAGAGGCCCGTCCTCCTCCTGGCCTCCGCAGCCGGGCTCTGAAGGCAGCGGAGTGGCAGAGGCAGCTGCCGCCTGGCACCCTCCTCAGCGCCTTTGAAAACCGTGGGGCTCCCAGGCAAGGAAGGGTCTTGATGCTAATTTGAACCACAGACTCCCACGGGCTCAGGCCCCAGTTCCACTCCAGGTCCAGCGGGTCTGCCTGGAGGGATCCGATGCCCACGCAGGTCCTGGGCAGAGTGGGTCAGGGCACCACCTGGCACCTGGCGCCTGGTGCCATGAAGTTCCTGCCATGTACAGGGAGGTCAGAGGCGACAAGCAGGAAAACAGCGACTCATGTGAATATGTGGACCATAGCAAGGCCTGGGGCAGTGCCGCCTGACCCTGGTCTGTGACTGAGGGCGTCCAGGACCTTTGTGTCTTCCCCATGGTGCACCCTGCGTGTGAAGAACAGGTGCCTCTGGGCCGGGGCGCAGGGGCGCGCTCCTGCCGTTTCAGTGGTTGGGGAGGCTGAGGCAGGAGGATCGCAAGTGAGTTCAAAGCCAGCCTCAGCAAGTCAGCAAGACCCTGTCTCTAAATAAAATATCAAAAGGGCTGGGGATGGGGCTCAGTGGCTAGGCGCCCCTGGGTTCGATCCACGGTGCAAAACAAACAATCAAACAAAAAACCAGGTGTATCTGCCAAAAAGAGAGTTCTGTGGCCAGATGAGCCTGGGGGATACTGGGCCCGTCTGATGGTCCTCCTTCCCTCTCTCCCGTCCGTCCTTGCTTCCGTCTGTCCATCTGTTCCCTTCCTTCATTTCCTCATTCTCCCTGCCCTCCTTTCCTCATTCCCTCCTTTCCGGCCTTCCATCCCTCAGTCCTCTCTCCCTCTCCCATCTGCCCACCTACCCATCCGTCTATCTGTCCATCCATCATCATCCCTCCATCCCTCCATATTTCCACGGAAAGGGCTCTTCCTCCTTTCGCTCGCCCTCCCTTTCCACTCCTTCCTTCAGCTAATAATTCTGAAGCACCCAGAGGTCACGCAGGTGGGGTACATGCTGATACCTGCTCCCCTTCTGAGGAGGCATCATGGGAGAAGGAAGAGAGGTGAGGCTCATGCAGTGACCATGGCCAGGGAGGTGGTCTGCGGGAGGACCCCTAGGGAAGGTCTGGGGAGAACCCTCGTGGCATGTTCCCTTGGCCTCCTGCAGGAGGGTGGAGGTGGAGCCAGCTTGGCTTCCCAGGCTTGAAGACCCTGCAAATCTCCCGACTTGGGGACCTGTGGGAGCCTTCTGTGCTTGGGCGAACTTGCATTTTCCTCTCAAAGTCTTGTACTTTGCCCATTTTGGGTAGAAGGAGAGAAGCTGGAGGGGAAAGAATAATTCACAGCCAAAATGTAGCTACAAAGATGTTCAGTGTCATGTTATTTACATTCCGTTGAAAGAGGCAGAAACAACCTAGCCATCCAACATGGGGGGGGGGGGATCGTTAAATAAAAGGACGCATGAATGGGAAGCCAGAGCCAGGTGAAAACCAACTGGGAAAATATCGGAGGGCAGTGAGCACATATTCTGTCTGTGATTTGTGATATTTTCTTAAAAGATTGATTATGAATTAAGAAACCAAAAAAAAAAAAACCCCTATTTATTTTTGTTAACAAACAATAAACATTCACCCAAAGAAAGAACCTGAAAAATAAAGGCTGGCAAGTTCTCTTGGCTGTGTGAGGGGCAGGATGAACTTCTATCTCCACCCCTTATTTTGTGTTAGCATCCACATATCAGAGAGAAACTTGGCCTTTAGTTTTTGGGATTAGCTGATTTCTCTCAGCATGACAGTATCCAGTTCCATCCATTTACCTGCAAATGCCATAATTTCATACTTCTTCATGGCGGAGTAATATTCCATTGTGTATAGATACCATTATTGTTTTGAGACTCAACTGAGAGAGAATGAAAACATTTGTGAAAGTTCCAAGTGAGACAAGAGTTTGAACCCTAACCTCATTTACCTAAAAAACAGTATTTGCATATAGAACTTGATGGCTATTCAATATGTAAGGTTCTAATCTTGAGCAAAATGTTCAATACTAGGTGAATTTCTAACGGGTGAACTCCTATTCATCTCACAAAGCCCAGCTCAAATTGTCCTCCTTCAGGAGAGTCTTCCTATCCAGCATGCCTGGAGCGAAGAGGTCTCCTTTCTTTTCCAAAGTGTTAATTCTTTCTCAAATTGTAAAACTCACCAATGGATTCTATCTCTGCACCAGCCTGGGTGTCGCCTGAGACCCGAGGCCATGATGTTTAGCTCAGAATCCCTGACTCCTCACACGGTGCTCAGTACATATTAGGTGCTCAATAATCGCTGGTTGGAAAGTGAATGAATGAACGACGTACAAGCCAGCTTCCTTTATTCAGCGAGGACTTCGGAAAGCGTGTGAAATTCCAAGCTATAAATTGATTCATATTTTTAAATGCACTAGAGGGACTTGCTATTCAAGGGAACCCTGATGTAAGTCCTTTTTATAAAACGAAGACATCCTGAATAATGTGAATAATTGCTCCCTGCCACGTCTGTTTATAAATTGGGACTTTTAAGGATCAGGAAGGACCGGTGTATTTCTAAAAATAAATAAAATAAAACCTAATTTGACAAGCGTGTGAAGCACACTCTGGGCCACACTGTGTGTAGGACGTGGTTGTGACGTCAGGGTGGCCCCGTCCATGAGCACTGAAGCCCGGCTATGCTCTTTGGTGAAGTTGACATAGGGGCCTGGGGACCAGCCTGGGTCTGCTCTGTTAAAATCCTGCCTTCCAGGGGGGTGCAGTGGTGCGGGAGGCTGAGGCAGGAGGATCCTGGGTTCAAAGCCAGCCTCGCCACAGAGAGGCCCTGAGCAGCTCAGTGAGACCCTGTCTCTAAATAAAAAACAAAATAGGGCTGGGGACGGGGCTCAATGGTCAGTGCCCTGGGTTCAATCCCTGGTAGCCCTGCACCAAAAAAAAAAAAAAAAAAAAAAAAGAAAGAAAAGAAAAAGAGAGAGAGAAAAGAAAGAAAAAGAAAATCCTGTCTTTGCCACGGTGCATCTGTGTGTCCCTGGACCGTTTACTTGACCTCTCTGAACCTCAACTGCCACTTGGCTGAGACAAGGAAGGTAAAATGAGAGAGTGCTTGAGAAATTGCCTGACCCCACACATACACACGTCTCCATTCGAAGGCAAGTTGGAAAATGTCCTCGTGGGGCCCACATCCTGGGGACTCCTCAGCTGCTAGGGTCTTGGCGATCTGTGAGGCTTTGATCCTTCCTAAACCATGTGCCTCAGTTTCCCCATCTGCAGGATGAGGGCGAGGACACCCATAAGACATGTCAAATAGAGGATGGGGTCAAAATTCACCCCAGGCGCCAGTCATGCCCTAGGAGGGTGCAGGGGGTGATACGTCATAGTAAATATTTGAGGTACTGTGTGGGTTTGGTCCCAGGGATTGCACTCAGGGGCCCTCCACCACGGAGCCCCGTCCCCAGCCCTGTTTTGCATTTTATTTAGAGACAGGGTCTCACTGAGCTGCTCAGGGCCTCGCTGTGGCTGAGGCTGGCTTTGAACTCTCGATCCCCCTTCCTCAGCCTCCTGAGCCGCTGGGAGGACAGGCGTGGGCCACCGTGCCTGTTGGGACCACAGCTTTCTTGAAGGGACGTCACGACGTTCCAGGGCAAGAGAGAGCCTTTAGCTTTCCAACTGCTGCCCTCCAGCGAGCAGAGGGTTGGCGTGGGGGTGCTGGGGAAGGGGTGTAGAAAACCAGAGGCAGGTACAGGCTGTCACCTGCTGTGGGTTCTGTCACAGCAACTTCCCAAAGTGACCCACTGTGGACAACAAGCAGGAGAGTGTCACATGTGCAGTCTCTGTCCCCAGGCTGCTGGGGGCTCCCTGAGATGACCTTGTGCACCTGACCCAACCCTCCTTCCATCCGTCCAGTGAGGTCCATTCCCAGGGCCCACACCTGGCAGGGCCCGGGCGCCTGGGGCGAATCTTGACCCCGTCCTGTATTTGTCTGGGGCACACAGTGGCTTTCCGGGTGTTGGTTCACATCATCTGGCCGGAGCAGCCCTGGGGAAAGCACCTTATCATTCCCATTTCACAGACGCCTGGACTCAGGTGAGAGTTCCGTCCCTGCCCCAGGCCACACAGCCCCAGGGTGGCCCTTCCTCGATGCCACACAGTGCTGGGTGGCTTCTCCTGATCAGAACCCCTTCCTCTCTCCCTCTCTCTCATTCCCCCGACTCCCCCCAGGAGCTCTCCCTGTCGAGGGCCCCGGGGCTCACGATGGCTCTGACAAAGAGAAAGAGGGGACGGGCCAGCTCAGCACCACCCCCAGCGCCACCCTGAGCAGGCGGGGCCGGGGCCGGGGCCGGAGCCCGTGGCCAAACTGGGAAGGGCTGCCCTTGGCAGAAGCAGTTTGCAAGGGACCCAGACACTTGCCCGGGTCCCCTTGTAGGCAGGTCACTGAACAAGAGCTTCAGAAGAGAGAGAGAGAGAGAGAGAGAGAGAGAGAGAGAGAGAGAGAGAGAGAGAGAGGGAGGACGGGCCGGACCAGCTGCCATCTCCAGCTCCTTCAATCCAAGTCGGTTCAAAACCGACTCAACAACAGCTTTGGCGCCTGGCGAGGGCCTCACCGCAGATGCCAGCGCCAAGAGGCTCGAGCGACACACGAATGGATGGTGGTGGCTTTAGGGTTTCTTGGGGGGGGGGAGCCGCCCCCTGAGTGGCATCTCTTTTCCCTCAGACTCTTGGTCGCCGAAAGGGTTACAGTCCCCAGCAGAGCTTCCTCCCCCATCAGCACAAAGAACTAATATTAGCAGATTGGGGACCCTGTAAATATTCATGGTAATCTGTGACTCGGTGAGCATCGGATCCCACCCTCCCCAAAGCTGCACATTTATAACTTGTGAATTCATAAATATTTACGAATTCACACAATCAGCTCTGACAAATTATTTCATCTGACAGCTCCGCACAGACTCTGCCTGGTTCTGTGAAATTCTGATCAAATCTCGCGTAAACTTCCCGGGTGACAAGCAGAGACAGAACACGGCTCAGAGGACGCCATCAGATCCCCCGGATTCGAATGGGTCAGCAGCTGATTTCACAACACAACAACAAGCGGAGCCGGCGACCGTGTTCCGGGGCGGCCGCCAGATGTTCCCAACAACTGTACATGTATTTATAGTAATGCGTCTCGGAGAGTGTCAGAAACAGGTCCTTGTCAGGGGGAGGGACGTGAGCCTGCAGCGGGAAGAGCCCGGCTGGCAGCAGGACGGGCGGGGTTGGAATCCAGGGGACCTCTGTATTCTTATTTCTTCTTTCTTTTTGGTACCAGGGGCACTTAACACTGAGCCACATCCCCAGTCCTTCTTATTTATTTTTTTTAATTTTAATTTTGAGACAAGGTCTTGATGAGTTGTTTAGGGCCCTGATAAGTTGCTGAGGCTGGCCTCTAATTTATGATCCTCCTGCCTCAGCCTCCTGAGCCACTGGGATTACAGGCGTGAGCCACCGTGCCCGGCAACCCCTGTGTGTTCTATACAGCTTTCCAAACCTCTCTGAGTCTCAGTGTCTTAGTTTGAATTTGGGATAATAAAAGCAGTGATAGTTGCTGTGGTCAAAGTCCCCAGTCCAGGTCTCAGTGCCGTCCATCTTGGTTTAATGGACACTATGGCCATACTGCTTCGAATGACCGCTGCTTCCAGCATGATCAGGATTTTGGTGGTTTTGAAATCCTCACAGGGGAGGGGCAGTTTTTATCATATTTCTACTTGAAGTCACTCAGGAGGGATGTTTCTCTGTGTGGTTTTAATCCTTGTGTCCCCAGAAAAGCCACTGACCGCCTGCACACCATCTCCAGTCACCCCAGGATCCGCCTCCCACCGTGTCTGTTGGCAAAGGGCAAAAACAACCACCCCTCCCCCATCCAGGGACAGATGCCACCTGGTCAGGAGGGGTCTGCTCCCAGAGGAGGTGGAATGAGCACCCGCCCTTGTGGATACCCCGAGCCACAGACGACGGCCTCTTTGGGTGATGGGAACAGGGTGCTGTCCGGGGCTCCGTGCTGGTGGATGGACAGTGTCCAATTTATCGCAAAGACCACCACTGAGTTTTTTTCAATGCACACACAGGGCTCCGGGCAGGGTGGACACAGGGCCAACTCCACCAGGCTGTGTCATGGCTTAGAATACCCCAGCGGCCCGCAGCGCCCTGCCCTGCATTTCACTCTTATTTTCTGAACAGACCATGTTCCTACCCTGGGGACCTTGCACTGATGTTCCCTCTGCCTTGATGTCCTTCTTCCCTCCCAGGTCTGCACAGATCTGCCTCCTTCCCATGACCTGGGTCCTGTGGATGGCCATCTCCTCAAAAATCCCCTCCGAGCCTCTGTCTCTAGTCATCCTCCTCCACCAATTCCATTTCTTTTTCTTGCCCCCATTTAATTGTCTTCCTAGCACTTACAAAGGCAAGCAATCTATCCCCCCGCCCATTTTCCACCCTGTCCACAAAGGCAGAACCTTGGTTTTCTTAGCCACTGTCGGTTCGCTCCTGCGTAGAGTAGCAAGTGGCGTATATTAGGTGCTCAATAAAGATTTGTGGGATTGAACAAATAAATGAAGGCAGCTGCAAGTGAGATACATGCAGGAGTCAAGAGATAGTGTGGACCGAGCCTGGGTTTCACCACCGGCTGGCTTTGTGATCTCCTGCAACCTGGACCCCAGGGAGCCTCATTTGAGAGAGAGAGAGAGAGAGAGAGACAGAGACAGAGACAGACAGACAGACAGACATGTAGTAGTTGGATGCACCTTCTCTGTTCCATTGTGAAACTTCTAAGAACCTCACCTAGTACCAGCATGGGGCGGGGCCATGGGGTGACCTGTGTAGTCAAAATTATTACTACCTAACGGATGGAGGCCTAGATTTGGGTGCTCAGAGTGTAGGGGCTTAAGGATGGGGTTCATTTGAATACCCCCGACCTTCCCTCCCTCTGGGGGGAATCCTGGCCTATTTTGACAAAACATGATTACAAATTAATAGGGGCTGTAGGTTCCCATAGATACAAAGGCGGTGAAGATTAAAGGCAGAGAGATGTCACTAGAGAAGACACCGATATTAGGATAGAGGGTAGGACAAGTGCTGAGTACCGGGGCACAGGCCTATAATCCCAGCTGCTGAGGAGGCTGAGGCAGGAGGATCAAAAGTTTGAAGCCAGCCTCTACAATTTAGCAAGGCCCCGTGTCAAGATAAAATTAAAAGGTGCAGCTCAGTGGTCCATTTACCTGGAATGGACAAGGCTCTGGGTTCAATCTTCAGCACAGCAAATTTTTTGAAAAAGGGGAAAAATTATTATTGAGCAGAAAGTTCTGCCGTCTATGTGAACTCTCCCAACTGCAGACAAAGGCCCGTGATCTCTTGTACCAGGTTTAAACATGTTTCAATACGTGTGCTCAGGAGTGCACACATGATCCCACACCCATGGACTCTCCAAAGCCCCTCTTAGCCAAAATTAAAGGAAAAAAAAAAAAGATTTGCCCCTGCCTAAACTTCTGCCATTTCTGCATCTGCTGAAATTTGACAAGGATTATCTCTTTTGTCTCTGTCTCCTTTATATTTCTCCCCCCTCCAACCCAGAAATGGCGTGAGAAGTGTTTTTGAGACTGCCAGCTGACAAGTGTACACACACCGTCCGGGCCGGGAAGCGCGTCGCGGTCGCTAACTTGTTACACAGGAGCTAGATTACAATCATAAATAAATGATTTGCTGTCGTCTTGCATTCAGACTCGTAGCTTTTAAAGTGTGCCTGTCATCGCGGAATCAGATTTAGTCAAATGCTGTGTAACTGCAAAATTATCCCATCCTTACCTTTTTATTCTCCTTATAATGGACAGTTAAATTGGATTTTCAAATTTGAAGTGCATATGTTTTTCAAATCCCCAGAGGCTGTCTATTTTTTCATTTCTAAAGCAACTCACTAATGTTTATCATTACCACACAGAAATATTACAATTCTTAAGGGGGAACCTTACAAACTCCGTGCAGGAGAAATGTGCTTTATTGTCTCAGAATGAAACCAATTTCTCAGCTGATTTGCAATTTATTTACATGTTAGCATTTGATTTCCGGCTGATTTATAACCCCACATGGCTGTGTCTCAAGGTTTATTTAGAAAGCAGACAGAGGGGGTGGGAAGGCTGAGCCACGTGGCTCCGGACTCCTGCCTCCCTGGGCTGAGCCTGCCACTCCCAAGTCGGGTCCTGGTGGAGCATCACCTTCAGAGAATCCAGCACACCTGTGTGTGGGCGTGGAGAGGGACCAGGGAGGACACCCTCTCCCAGGGAAGAGACCCTGGCTCCTCTGAGCCAGCAGGGATCCGGCTGGAGAGGTGTCATCACTGGCTTGCATTTGGGCTCATTGATGTCACTCTAATGGCTGACGAAGCTTGGACACAGTAAGTGTTGGAATCGCCAGGGAGGAATCTGTTGGTCTTTATTGCTTCGCCTGACCCACCATGTATTCACCGATCCATTCTCTCAGCCACCACCCTCACTGTGCCTCTATCCTCCCAAGATTCCATCCTCCATATTTCCATCCTCTGAGCCACCCATTCATCCATGTACCCATTTTCCCATCCACCTGTCCATCTATGAATCCACCTACCTGACTATGCATCCAAACAGCAATCTATCCACCCATCCATCCATTCACTTTCCATCCACCTATCTACTAATTCATTCAGCAAACTACCCATCTGACCACCAACCCATCCATCCATCCACCTGTCCATCCATTTTACCATCTGCCTACCTGCCTCTCCGCCCACCAAGCCATCTCCTCATCCATCCATCCATCCATCCATCCATCCATCCATCCATCTCCCCATCCACCCACCCATCCAACCATCCATCCATCCATCCATCTCCCCATCCACCCACCCATCCATCCAACCATCCATCCATCCATCCATCCATCCACTCACCCACCCATCCATCCAACCATCCATCCATCTACTCACCCACCCATCCATCCAACCACCCATCCATCCATCCATCCATCCATCCATCCATCCATCCACTCACCCACCCATCCATGCAACCATCCATCCATCCATCCATCCAAACATCCATCCATCCATCCATCCATCCATCCAACACAGCAATATAAGCCTTTGGACCCAGTGCTAGAAACGACCAGGAAATGGAGCTGGCACTCATGCAGAGAGGGGGCCCACCAGGTCCATGGTGAAGCTCACGTTACTTAATGCATAAAACAGTGCTTTAAAAAGCCTCACTCGCCCCCCAAATGCAGCCTGCGTGTGGGACGTTGGCTGATTGGATCACAGGGACCCAGTCAGCCCACTGCCTCTAGTGGGGAACCACAGTCAAACTTAATCTCACCAGCCCTTAGTGTCTTCATCCATAAAAAGAGAGATAAGAAAAATCATAACGGCTCTGGCAGGGACCTGGGGAGAAGTGGGTAGGTGACCTGCGGATCTAACTAAGATGGTCAAGGAAAAGTGGGGCGGGCGGGAGCACGGTTGGGGGTGGGGGCAGGAAGGAGGCCCTCGGTTGCAACAGACCTCAAGACTTTGAGTACAGCTCATGTTCTGTCGTGGAGGGGACAGCAAGTCACCGGAAGGGTTTCATCAAGGCTCTGGCCCCATCCAGTTGGCACCTTAGGAAGCTTCGCCACACAGAGGACAATGTGGTGGTGGGGGGGGGCAGAGGCTGGAGGAATAGCTCGGGGAGGCCCGAGGGCGGGGCTTGGTGCCGGGCTGGAGAAGGGGCGGGCCCAGGATGGGCTTTGGAGTGGGCAGCTGGGTCCTGACCCCCAGTGGGAGCGAAAGCCGAGAGAGAAGGAAGGGCTCGCGGCATCTCCAGGGGCGCCCTGTCAGAGCAAGGTCGCTGAGACTGGATGGATCCCCCGCACTTTGCCTGTATCCGCCCCTGCCATGCAGAGCTCCTCGGAATAAATCTGCATACATTTATGCTGCAGGCAGCCAGCGCCAGGGGAGCCCTCCTCTACAGCCAGCTCCCATCCAGCTGGATCCTCTGCCGAGCAGTCAGCAGCCCGGGCTTCCTGGGGGAACCTGGACACGGCCTCTACCTCTCCACGTCTTGGACAGGGTCCCCCGGGTCTCCAAGTCTAGGACACTGAGAGGAGAAGGAGTTGACCGAGTCCCTTGATTTACAACTGTTATCTCAGTGAGGACAATTAGTGTTGCCAGGAACTGGAAACCCGACTCAAATTAGCATAAAAAGGAAGGGTCTCAAGGAAAAGTTGGAGC
Source organism: Spermophilus citellus (assembly GCF_964194105.1). Classification (NCBI taxonomy): domain Eukaryota; kingdom Metazoa; phylum Chordata; class Mammalia; order Rodentia; family Sciuridae; genus Spermophilus; species Spermophilus citellus. The sequence continues at coordinate 114,694,084 of NC_138184.1, read as the reverse complement.
TTTCCCCTGTCTTCAGCAGCTCCGTGATGTCACTCATTTCCTTTCATCCATCTTCTCCCGGATGTCAGCCCGGTTCCCAAGTCTGGTCTCTTCAGGGCTACCTGGGTTTCTGCGGGGCTCACCACCGCCTGCTTTCCACCCAGCCTGGACTAAGGGGCGTGTCTTAATATGGGCACTGCCCCCAAAGACTCGAGACGCATTATGATTGGACAGATGGGTTTCCATGTCCACCTCTAAACCAATCACTGTGGGCAGGGGGCGGGGATATGCTAATAGACTCCTCCCGCGCCCGGGCTCCAGTCTTCCATCATGGAAGCCTGCGACTCAGCGCACCACTCACCAGGGCTTTCTATTCTCTCTGTTCCTAACAAAAGGGGAAATAGCTTCAAAACCAGGCATGGCCCAGGGGAAACGTCCTGACCCTCCACAAAAAGTGCATGGGAAAAGCCAAGCCATAATTAGTACTTGACTCAGCAGCTTTCAAGGGCCAAGGGTCAAGGAGGAAGTCAAGATGATCGGCATCCTCCCAGTACTCTCGTCTTGTGGTGTCCACTTAGGGGCCCGGCCCAGACCACCTGGGACCCTGACTGGCCACAAGCATCAGCCCTCCTATGTGGGAGACTAGAAGCTGCAGTGGGAGCACCCAGGGCCTAGAGGAGAGAGGGTTGGTTGTTTTAGACAGGATGGGTCAGGTTAGGCTTCAGTAACAAAAGCTCCCCACATCTTAGTGATCTAGCAAAGCCAATACTTGTTTTTTGTCCTCACAAATTTCATGGTGAGTTTGGGTGACTCCAGGGAACCTGTCCTTTGCCCCTTAACTCGACAGTATGGAGGACTTCAGTCTTATACACATGCACCTCTTTGGCAGGGAAAGGAAGAGATTGTGCCTTAGCTACCCAGAAGTGGCCCGCAACCCATCTGCTCATGAGATCATGCTGGACTTCAAGTAATCCTCCCCCGGTCCCTGCAGAAGAGGTAAATTGGACACACGGGGATGCAGTAATGTTATCTGCCTTCACAGAGGGAAGCTCTTGACCTCTGGCTCGGAGCTCCTTGCTGTGTGTCTCACATTCACCCCAGATGTGAGAAGATGGAACAGGCTCTTGTGAGCTGCTCTCTGCTGGAGCTTGGGATCAGGGAGGAACTGCCTTCTAGCTGTTCACGTTGGACTTGGGAAAGGAGGGGAGGGAAAGAAGTAATTTTAGAATATGCTCCCCCGGATTATTGGGAGGAAAAAAAGGAACTTATAAGGGACAGGAAGCACCCGCCCTCCTTGGCGTGCTGCCTGGCGGGAATGTGGGTCCTGTAGGAACAAGCTATGGTGGCCAGTCTACAGGTGAAGTCACTGAGGCTGCTGGCCTAGGATTCTCTCAAGGTCACCCAATGACGGCAGCTTAGAGATTGGCTGGCTGCAGAGTCCTCTGTGGGTGACATTACCCTTGACCTCATTCATGATCCACCCTCACGAGAATCCTCCCTCTCTCTTGCATGTCTCAGTCAAACTCTGTCGCAGGTTTCCTTCCAGGACCAACACTGCCGGCGGCTGCCCCTGTGGGCCCCAGGTGAGCTTCCCTGACACCCGCCGGCCCCTTTATCCATGTTCGGATTTTGCATCACATGAAGATCTGTGACTCCGGAGCCCCTCCTGTGGGGCCAAATTCTGATGATCCTCTAGGTCATTTCAAGGTGATCGAGGATAGGCTGTCCCATTTTGCCATGGAGACCTTCTTGGGAGCCAGCGGTACTAAGATGTCAACATTCTAAGATTACCTCGCCTATATTTCCAAGATTCTACCATTTCTCAGCTCTAGGGATCTGGTTTGAACTTCTCAGGCTGCAGACTGGTACGGAATGTTCTAGAACAATGCTTACCAACATGGGGGTATGGTGGCGACTAGATTAACTTGGCTATGGAGTGTTGAATGTGGAGGGTGGAAAGGAGGACTCGAATTTTAATTCTAGCTTATTGTAATTAGTTTGAATTGAAGACTGTGTTCTATAGCTACTAGAACTTTAGTCTCTTATTCCAACTTCTCATGGTGGTTTGGATACTCCTTGCCGATAGGGACTCTGATGAAGAATTCTCAGCAGCACTTCATCCCAAGGTTGGGTCACTAGATCTGGAAATCAATCAGAGACAACAATCTCCTGTGGATCAGTCAGGGTAGGCGAAGTTATGCAGCAGTAACAAGCAACCCCCAATCTGGGGCTTGAAACCACAAAGGTTTGCTTCTTGCCAATGCTCATATTCATTACCAACAGGCTAGAAGTTCTGCTCATCATGGTCACTTGGGGACCTAGAATGATGGACTGTCACCCTTTCAAAAGTCTCTGGTCACAGTGCAAAAGAGAGAAGAGGGCTGTGCAGGACCTTGTGGTGGTGATCTAACCAGGATGGACACACACTGATTCCGCACACAACTCCTGAGCCAGGATGATTCTCCTGTCCTTATGGGACACAGGAAGTGCAACCTGGCATGTCTTGGGAGGGAGGAACCCAGGAGTATTTGGTTATCCTTGTTAATGGTTACATGGTATCAAAGTCTAAAAGCCCGGATAAAAGTGGACAGGGGTTCCCAGCCTTGGGGGTGTGGAGTAGATGAAAGGTCCGAGACTTGGAACCCCAGGGAAGATCCAGCCCTGGGTTGGCTGCATGCTCCTGCTCGGGGTTGCTCAGGCTTATTCTTTGAGGAGTGATGCCAGATTTAGCCTTGAAAGGTTATTACACATACAGAAGAATGCCTGGCTGAGGAAGAAGTGTGTCCTTGTGTTGTGTTGTGGATCGGGATCCTCCTACATGTATACTCCTACACACTCAGTCACCTCTTCTTCCTGCCTGGAGAACATTTATGGGGAGGGGGGTAAGAAATAGTGTTTTTAAATTTTAAAACAAAAGAATACTATATATTTTAGCCTGTTTAACACGTGGGATGGCCATGTGATAATTTCTTTCTAGTAACTCGTAAGTAGAAATTGTTGAGTGAATTTTGCAGAGAAAGCTTTCTTACACACCAGGCAATCTGAGCTCTCCCTTTCCTCCAGTCTGGAAGGTGGATGTGATAGTTGGAGTGCTGGCAGTCATTTTGAGAACATTGGGATGCAGATCACACTTTATTATTTTGTAATTAGTTAATTCATTAATTTTGGCACCAGGATTGAACCCAGGGGTGCTTCACTGCCAATCCACATTCCCATCCTTTTTATTTTTTATTTTGAGACAGGGTCTCCATAAGTTGATGAGGGTGTTGCTAAGTTGCTGAGGCTGGTTTTGAACATGCAATCCTCTTGCCTTCTCAGTTGCTGAGATTATCCATGTGTACCACTGAGCCTGGACACCTTAAAGAGTCTCACAATGGCTAAAAAGAACCTGGGTCCCTGATGACATCAGGCAGCTGCCAACCTTCTGAATTTTCTTTTTTGTTACATGAAAGAAAAGCAATTTCCTATATTGTTTTTTCTAAATATTTTTTTAGTTGTAGTTGGACACAATAGCTTTATTTTATTTATTGTTATGTGGTGCTGAGGATCAAACCCAGGGCCTGGCACGTGCTAGGCGAGTCCTCTACCGCTGAGCCACAACCCCAGCCTCTCCTATATTCTTTAAATGATTTGCACTTGGATATTTGGTTGTGTGCATCCAATCCCTGCTTAATATAACATTGCAGAAATTGATTGCTTCATTGTGAGCCAAGAAGCAGCTCTCTTAAAGGGGTGACAGGAGAATACGAGATTTGAACTGTGTGGACCTGAGTCCTCATTCTGCTGTCTGCCAGCTGTGTGACCTGGGGCAAGATTATCTGCCTCTCTGAGTTTCAGTTGCCTCTTTTGTCAACTGGAGATGGTCATGAACCTCCCAAGGGGCATTTATATGACTTCAGTGAGACACATAACATGTGCTCAATAAACAGCGCACCTTGGCTCTCCCAGGGGCTGTTCCCAGGACTCCACCCCTCACACCTCAGGGTGGGAGGAGCTCATCATTCCCAGTTTACAGGTGAGGAGACTGAACAATGAAGGAGATGCTGAATAATGACAGGGATGCCACGGGGGATGAGTCACCTGCTGCCAATGGGTCCCCAAACACTAGCCACCTTGCACACCACCCCCACTTCCCCACCTTGGGAGACACCCGACTTCCTCACCTCCCTGTTCTCCAGATGGGGAGGACAGGACTCAGAGACGTGGTGCCCTCGTCCACAGCGGCGAGACCGTGGGCGGCTGGTACCACGGTGAGCCTGTGCCTCCTCGCCCCACCCCACAGTGTCTTCCCTTCAAGCCTCCTGTCTCGGGGGAAGGAGGTCACAGAGCTTGAAGACACGGCAAAGGGACTCACTGTCCAGTCGCCCAGGTTCAAGGAAAAAGCAATCGAAGGCTCCCAAAGGAAACAAACACCCTCCCAACCACGGACCTGGACCCCCTGGTGGGCAGACCCCTGCGTCCATCCAGAAAACACCGGAGCCAGCGCGGTGCCACACCTGAATCCCAGTGGCTGGGTAGGCCGAGGCAGGAGGATCACAGGTTCAACGCCAGCCTCAGCAAGACTGTAAGCAAATGAGTGAGACCCTGTCTTAAAAAAAAAAGTTGGGGGACAAAATGGAGGACAAACAAAGACAATAGCTGCGAAGCTTGTATCCGGAATATTCTTCAAGGGCTTGTGGGTCAGAGGCCTGGTCCCTGCCTGGTACTGTGGGTGTGGTGGCACCCTCAGGAGGTGGCACCTCACGGGAGGTTTAGGTCACTGGGGGCTGCCCTGGAAGGGGGCTCTGGGACCCCGGGCTCTTCCTCCTTCTGTTTTCCAGATCCCAGCCAGGAAGCCGGCCTGTCGCTCCATCAAACCTCCCCCAGGAGCCTGGGAGCAGGGGGCCCACCCAGTAGCCACCAGAAACTCCCAGACTGTGAGCCACAGTGGACCTTTTCTCTTTACACCTCGATCACCTCAGGAAATGGTACGGTCATGGAAAGCTGCCACATGCCACATGCAGGACAGAAAAGAGACTGTCCCTAAGGGCAGGGTGCCTGTCCTTGATTCTAAATTAGTTTCTTTTCTTTCTTCTTTCCTCCTTCCCTCCCTCCCTCCCTCCCTCCCTTCCTTTCTTCTTCTTCTCTTCTTTTTTTTTTTTTTTTTTTTTTAAGCAGGGATTGAATCCCGGGCTTCTTAACCACAGACCCTCATCCCCAGCCCTTTGTATTTTTTACTCTGAGTCAAGATCTTGCTATGTTCCCCAGGCCCTTGCTAAGTTGCTGAGGCTGGCCTCCAACTTGCGATCCTCCTGCCTCAGCCTCTGGAGCCTCTGGGATTTTGGCCCGTTCCACTGCACCCAGCTCTAAATTTCTACCCATGTACTTGAGTCCCTAGCACCTGGTGGGTGCTTAATGAGTGTATGTGAGATAAACATGAGCTGAGCGTGATCGTGGCCCTTGGCTGAGCACCTACGAGGTGCCAGTCATCGTGTTCCTCAGGGGTCGATGATTCCTGACACCAACCTGTGAAGGAGCAGCATTTCACTATCCCCATTTCTCAGGTGAGGAGACTGAGGCTCAGGGTGGTTAAATGAGCCTCCTACACTCGCCCAGCTAGAGAGCGGCAGGGCCAGGATTTGAACCCAGGAAAGCCGGATCTCAGAGCTGGCGTCTCCATGCCCAATGCTCCCGTTGCCTCCTCTCCACAAAAGGACACAGGAACAGGAAGGGGACGGGCCACTGTGGTGGGTGACACTGCTCCAGAGGGTGTCTAAACTGGGGGAGCAGAGAAGGCTCTCCAGACCAGCTGGGCTGTCCTAATTGTGGGCTGCAGACACTTGTCCCAAACCTGGGGCTAAAACTCCCTCCCCTGGGTTTTCCCAGAGGCCTGGGGACATCTGAAATCAGGGTCACTGGACCACGGTGGGGTGTCGCACATTCCCTCCTGGGGACCTAAGGAGGTGTCCCTGTCTGGCCTCTGCTGGTCTCTGCTGGCCTCCGGTGTCTGCTGACATCCTCTGCTTGTGGCTGCACCCTTCCTGGTCTCTGCCCTGTCTCTGGCCTTGGTGGCGTGAGCCTCCCTCTGCCTCATCACGGACCTCTCCCCTCCCACGACCCTGAACTCACCCGGACCTGCCAAGGTCTTGCGCCCCCCAGCAACATTGCAGCTTCTAGAGAGGAGACCCGGGCCGCTCTGGGCATCGCAGCTCCCATCCTGAGTTGGCGGGCAGAGGCTGGGAGGGGCCATTTGCCCTGCAGGGGCTGCAGAGGGCTGGCTCCCAGGGGTCCCCAGGCAGAGCTGGCCTTCTGCCTGGGTGGGTGTTAGCCTGGGAGAGGCGGAGGGTGGGGCGAGGCGCCCAGCACAGGTGTACCCCATCTCCGCGGATCCGCCCAGCTACTCGCTGAAGTGACCCAGCTACATCCACGTCCCAGATGTCAAAACCCAGACCTCAGCCTTTGGGGGAACCTGCGGAGATCACAGAGCTACTGAGACTCCCGCTGGGGTCTCTCCTCCTTCCTCCAACCCAGAATTCTTGATTTTTGGAGGTGGGGGTTGGGGTACTGGGGATTGAACTCAGGGGCCCTCGACCACTGAGCCCCATCCCCAGCCCTGTTCTGTGTTTTATTTAGAGACAGGGCCTCACTGAGTTGCTCAGGGCCTCGCTGTTGCTGAGGCTGGCTTTGAACTCATGATCCTCCTGCCTCAGCCTCCCGAGCCCCTGGGATGAAAGGCGGGTGTCACTGCGCAGGCTCAGGAGCTTTGTCAGTGCGCAGTCGGAATCCATTCGCTCTGGCATCCTTCCTTCCTGCCTTAGAGGTTCCCTGTCTTCCCATCTAGGGGCAGAGGAGGACTCATCTCTCCTGTTCCAGTAACAACTCCCACTGCTTCCTAGTGGCGGCTGGGTTGAGGCTAAGTGCTCTGGGATGGATTAGTAATGTCTGCCTTGGACACCGGCTGTGGCCTCAGGCGTGGATGGCTGGCTGTGGCTCCCCAGTTCTGGCCTAGTGACTTCGAGAAAGAATCCCATTTATCTCTGCGCTTTCAGGACAAAATCGTGCATCCCCAAGCACCCTTCATGAGGCTGTCAGGTCGTTTTCTAAAGCAAGGTGGCTTGTTTACCAATTGGGAGTCACACAAGGACGCCCTTGCATCCCATCTGGGCCCTGATTTTGCAAGGTCCCTCCGTGTCGTCTAGCCTCATGTCGCCTCTCCAGCCCCGCTTCCTCCTGGAACCAGTTCTGAGCCTTCTCTATGCAAAGCGCCCACCCCATCCCGCGGGGTTGGACTCAGGGCTCTTGGAGACGCAGAGAGCGGCTGTCCCATCTGAAGGTGGCCTGTCACCTGGAAAGGGAAGCAGAGGCAGGAACCCAACAGGAAAATATCCCTCCCCTTCCCCCCCCCCCCCCAGTCTTTGCGGTTTCCCGGGGCGGTCGTCGCCTGCAGCCCGGTCGTGCACGTCGGGTGGACCCCGCGCCCCGGCCCCCAGGCGCGCGCTGCCGGGGAAGGAATCTAACGAGACATTAATAGATAAATAAAAATAGCTCCCGAGGAGCTGAGGAGTCACGGAACAAAATGATTTCTTTCTGGGCGCGTAAACTCATGAATAATCAAATCGCACCGTCCCCAAATGAGCTCTTGTCAGCCTCCTCCCGATTTCCTCCCGGAAGGTCACCTCGGAGCTCCCAGCCTGGTGGCTCTGCCCTCGTGTTCATCCTCCCCCCTCCCAGGACCCTCTCCCCCTTGGAGGGAGAATTAATTCCCCAGCGCCATGGAAACGTGCAGAAAATGCGAATGGGAGGCTGGGCAGCCTCGTGCAGGAGGCCGGGGAGGCAGCGCCGTCAAACGGGGGGGGGGGGGTGGGGGGGTCCTCGGCCGCGGCTTTGTGAGCTGAACCAGAGCCCTGGCTCCGGGCTGCTTTGGTGTCACATTTTAACCTACCAGATGTCTCGAGAAGCAAGAGGATCGTATCTGCCTCCGTTTCTTTTTTCCTTCATAATAAAAAAAAGAAAGAAAAAAAATTATTTTTTTATTTTCCCTCCTGTGTTAAGGGAGAAAACAGTGACAGGGACAAGTGACAGCTCGCTAATTATTCCCTTACTGCCACTACTGTTCTGGCTTTGGACGCATTGCTCATTTCTTCCCGTCTTCGCACTGAATAATGCATGGTCCCTATCTGTATTCAGGCGGCACCTCGGGACCGCAGCCTAACTAGCTGATAACTGATTCGGTTTGTAAGCAGGGCCGCTGGGAGCCCAGGGGAGAGGTGGCCAGGAACAAATATAACACCTCTTCTCAGCCCTCAGCAACATCAAGGAGAGGGGAGGGGGGGCTGTGGCAGGGCCCTGGGAGGGCTCTTGACCCCAGCTAAGGAGGGCCACCTGACGGTGGGGGCCAGGGGGTGACAGTGATGAGAAGGGGAGTAACCACCATCACAGAAACTGTGGACTGGCTTTCCATAGTCCCACATCAATTAGGGACAGACAGGGCAACCTTCTGAAAAATGCCTCTATTCTGCTGCGCCCTTGGGTGAGCCCATTAGGCTACCCTTTCGCAAACTGAGATGGCTGGGGTGTTGCTAGGTGATGCCATCTCCTGGGACTCCGTCATGTAGGTGGCCTGTTGATTGTCCTTATGTTGCATGTGGCTGTTGCACGTACCTAGCTTGTACTAAATCGTGGCATGCAGGATCACTTGTGATCCTCACAGGAAGGTCTGATGGCAACGCACTGGCAGACGTAACAGCTAGCTATTACTATGCTAATGCCGTGTAACAAATGGGCTCTAGTCTTCACTATGGACTATAGCGCTTATTGATTTTTCTGGCTCAGGGGTCTGCAGGGAGGTCAGTCTTGTGCTGATTTTGACTGAGCTCATCTGGGCTCAGCTGCAGGCTGCAGGTGTGTGTGAGGGTCAGGTGTGCTCTCACAGTCTCATTCCAGGGCCCAGGTGGTAAGAGCAGGGCTAGCTCACTGCAGAACTGCAAGCCTGCTTCTGGCCTCCAACAGCATGGTCTCTGTTAATACTCCATTGGCCAGACCAAATCACATGGCCAACTCCTGCATCAAGAGCTGGGGTAGTGAGCTCCACCCACCATTAGCCGGGGCCAGCTTACGGGCACACCCTGCTGATGGGAGATGAGTTAGCCACTGAGAAGGAGTCATAGAGCAGTCCCAAGGGACTTAGCACCTCTCACTCACTGCCCAGAGCAAATACTTTTGCAGAAACACTCATTTCTTTGGTCTCCAGATTGTGCTCTTCATTAAATGATGCCAAGAGTCTAGAATAATCCAGTGATGATAATATTCAATATGGCAAATCCTTACCCAGAGTCTGTAGCACCAAGTTTGATTCTATGTGCTTCCCATGCATCGACTTGCCTTCTCTTTTTAATAACTTGGGAAGGCAGAGACTATCACTATCCCTGTTTACAGATGAAAAAAAAAAAAAAAAAACAGGCACAGAGAGGGAAGGGTATTTGCCTGAGGCCACACAGCTGCACAGAGGTTGAGCCAGGAATTGAACTCAGGCTGCTCCAGAGAGCAGGCTTTTATTCCCTAAAGGCGAAACTAGACCATAATGCAGAAGTTCGAATGATGGATGGAGATGGAGGTTTGAGATGCCCAGTGCAGTTGGCCTTGAGAAATATACTCGGGCAGGGTCAGGCTAGCTCCTGGGCTGGGCTGTCCCGCCTTTGAGTTCTGGACATTCTTGAGAAGAAGTCCTCCCCCCTCCCCAGTCTCACCCTGAGGTCAGAGCTCCCTGGCTCTCTCTCTCTCCAGTTCTACCTGAGCTGTCACCACCAACACTCTGGTCCCCGACCACGAGTGACACATTCAGGAACCTGCTGGTGGAACTGCAGCCTTCTCCCAACAGGCAGGTGGGAGACTTCTCTGGGAAGCACAGGCCACTGGGCCTGTGCGTGGCTTCCCTGCTCATTCGGGAGGGACCTCTGCCATGATCCTCTCCCCTCCCTTCCTGGTAAGATCTGGTGGAAGCAGCAAGAGCCACAACACCAGCTCTTGTTTTAGACAAAGGAACAAGACCTGGTCAACGTTCCTCTGTTTTGAGGCCTGATGATCCACCCTGGGGTCCACATGGAGACCCTTACCCAGAGAGAACAGGAGCAGCCCCAAAGTCATGCTGCGAGGAGAGGTGCACAGCAGTGCATTTCTGGAGTCTTGAACTGTCTGGCGCATAATAGGTGCTCAGTAACTCATTACCAGGGAGCCAGTGGGTGAGTGCCTGAACGAATCCTTCCAACGTCATTCCTTATAGATGAGGCCCAGGCAGTGTAACGTTCTTCCTATAGGACGCTTGTTAATTGAGCACCTACTATGTGTCAGGAGCTCTTCTAAGACCTCTGCCATTTTGGTCCCACAAACACTGAGTAGGATGTCACGGGGTGCCAGAGGAAGCAGGATGGGGGGAAGAGGCCTGCTGTGGGGAGGGCTCTGGGCCGAACATTGTTGAAATTGGATCTCCAGGTGAGTCCCCCGCTCCTCATGACCTGGGCTCCCTGATGCTCCTGATACCCAGGTTACAGATGAGGGGCTGAGGCTCTGGGAGGAGAGGTGCCTTGGCAGGTCACCCTGCGGGAAAGCCTGAGGCCTTACCCAAGCGCCCGCCTGTGGTTGGTGCCTGAGATGGGAAGTGACGGGGGCCGAGGCCAGTAGGGTGGTGGCGGTCAAAGAGGCTGGACACTGAGATCCGGAAGGGGGCTCTGGGTCCCCACAGATGTCCCCTGGCTGGGTGTGCATCTGCATCTAGCCACCCAGCGCCGTCTGCTGGGGTGACATCGGCTCCCTGTCAGGAGCCGCATGTCACGGCAGCCGCGGGGGCGGCAGGCTGGCGTTGGCAGGTGCCTTAAAATAGCAGCGCAGCGTCCCCGCGGCTGCAGGAGCGGTTCTCCCAGCAGACTCCAGGAAGGTCCCCAGCCCCACCGCGGCCCCTCTGCAAGGAGATGGAGGAGGCATGCACCTCCCCTGCTCCAGGGTCTGCGGATCATCAGCCAGACTCCGAGTTCCAGAACCTTCCTGAGCAGCTCTTCCCATTTGTGCCCTTCGCCCTCCCTCCTCGGGACACGTCCGCTTATTGGAGCGTGGATCCACTGATGTCCCCTCTACCTTTGCTTTGGCTGATCTGCCTGCCTGGAGGCCCTCCCAGAAGACACATGGTGTGCAGTAGGTGCTCAATGTATATCAAACGCATCCCCGTGTAGATGCTGACATCCCACTGTCCTTCAAGCTCAGCGCAGGGGTCACTGCCTCCAGGGCGACCCCGAGATCCCGCCTGGAGCAGGGACGCCTCCTTCCTCTAGGGGGCACCGCCGAGCTCGGATCAGACGGACGCGTCGCCCCGCCCTGCCCCGCCCCCTCTTCCTCAGGGACCTTCTGGAGCAGGGGAGGGATAATTGCTCGCAGGCCCACGCTCCTGGCTGCGCCCAGGGCAGACATGGCTAAGCAATCACAGCTCACTTTCTCGGCAAGTTCTGGAGACCAGGCAGCCAGGAGCCATGGGTTGGAGCAGGCAGGAGGATGTCTCCTGCAGAGTCCTCGTTTCCCAGTCTGAGCCACAGGTTTCAGACAAATGGCCTCCAGAAGCTCTTTGGTGGCTGCCTGGACCCTAGACTGGGAGGTTCTTCAGGGCGTGGCTCTGACCCTCCTGGTCTGGTGCCTGCGGAACCCAAGGCGCTAACATCCCTGAAGAGCAGGAACCTGGGGAGATGGGAGGCTGCCCCAGAGCTCCCTTGGGCGCTGCTCCCAGGTCCCATCCCGTGGTCTCCGGGGAGCCCAGAGCCTGGAATCCCAGACTATAGGCTCCTGCAGGTGGTTTCCAAAGCGAAAGTCCCAATGCCCGACTGCGCAGCCGCCAGGATCCAGGCTACAAGACCCCAGAGCAGCCAGAGAATGGGGAGAGGGAGGCAGAGAGTGGAGGCTCAGCAGGAACCTCACCTCCTGAGCCTCGGCACCCTCATCCGTAAGAGGGGTGGGCGCATCGGGAGGAGCCAGGGGCAGGCAGCTGTGCGGTGAGGCTGGGGAGTCCCCAGGGTGGCTGACACACGCAGACACGATGTTAACGTGATGTCCGCATCATGCTTTTTATGGGAACCTCCCGGGGAGGCATGGAGCCTGCGTCCCTACCCCTGGGCCTCCTTTCCCCGGGAGGCAGTCTCCAGAAGAGGAGAGGGCCCTTCCCTGGGCACACCACTCCATCATCTCTGTGGTCCCATTTCACAGACTGGGAAACTGAGACCCAAGAAACAATGCCACCAGCTGGCCTCGTGCAGTAACAGCTGTGGGGGTTTGAGTCCAACATCTGTGGAGTCCTTGCCCATGGTATCTGCATGGGACTGTCCCATTTTGTTGGAAATCTTCACCTGGATGGCTTCTCCCTCACTCATCCGCTATCATCAGTTTCATGCTCTGGAGACGTTCACAGTCAGTTGTGGAAATGGGTCTGGCGGATGGTTCAATTACTTCAGTATCCTGGGAAGAGCCTTTGAGCTGATCTGAGGGGAAGACTTCACAGAAGGGCTATGTTGTCTGGGTTTTGCAGCGTGAATAGGAGTTCACTAGGTGGCTAAATGGAGGAAGGGAGGGCCAGACACAATCTACAGGTGGATGTGATGCTGTACATTGGTCACCTTCTGTATTCCTTGTCTTTTCCGGTGAAGAAGATGGCAGGGAGGGCCTTCTAGGCAACCAGATCAGCAGCGGCTAAGGTCTAAGGCAGGCGGGTTCAGCCAGAGCATTTGAGCTTTTCCCTGCGGGCAGGAGAGTCAGGGGGCTGTGGTCCAGTTTATCGGTTCACACGTGGATTCTACTTCCCCTTGTCCTCCGTGTCATGACCCCCAGCTGCTTTTGTCCAGGTCAAAGAAGAACCTGAGATGGGCAAAGATCAGCACAGATCCTTCAGCACAAGCTCCCCCAGAGAGACAGGAACCCACAATGAAGACCTCATGGCCCCGTGATTCTGAGACCTGCATGCGGCACCATTCATTCAGTCATTTACTTAACAAGGTCAAAGAGCCCCCAGCCAATAGTGTATCAGTTAGTTATGGCTGCAAAACAAACATCCCCAAACTCAGTGGCTTCCATTGAAAGTAACTTACTGGCCTGCTGTTTTCTGGGACTTGGAACATAGTAGTGGACTCTGGGCTGGACTGGGCCTGTCCAGGGCTCGACTTCCATTCCATGTGCCTGTCCTCCTCCTCTTGGTCATGGAGGAAATGTGCTTACAAGAACTCACAGGATCTGTGAACCAGATCTGCTGGGGTCACTCTGATGGCAATGGTCCTCGCCCTGGCTCAGGTCGGTAGGATCAGGAGCACCCAGACATGGCCACATCTGCAGCGGCCAAAGTCCTCATGTGGGTGGGCAGAAGGTGGGTCCGCCTTGTCTCATGGCCAGCGTCCCTTCTCAGGTCCACGTCACTCAGACACCCACCTGAGAGCCTCCTTCCCCGGGCCGCCCGGCCATCTTCTGGAATGAGGGAGCGAGTCCCCCCTCTGTGCTCAGTGGCAACCCCCTTGGGGAGGGGAAGCAGATAGCAGAACCGTGCTATTTACAAGCTTTCAAATGGGTTATTGAATCATAAAGTGGAATCACAGGCTGTAACCAAATCAGCAAGGACCAGATTCAATAAAGTGCGGAGGGGGGACCACATCCCGCAGAAGCTTGTTAAAGGCGTCTCCTTGGCCTCCGCCGTTTCTTAACATCTCATTGTTTCTGGTGAATAAACCCCGCGCATCTGGTTAGTGGCTGCCGCTATTAATCCCATATGTGGTTTATGGGGGAGGAAAAGCCATCAGTAGGTGCCACTGAGACCTAAGGAGGGCTCCATGGGTGCTTCCTCCCCCCTGGTTGAGCAGCCAGGCTGAGGCTCTGTCCCTGGCCACCAACGCCGAAGCTGCCGCCAATGCCTGGAAGTGAAACCAATGGCAGGCGCCTGGCCCCTAGAGAGGCCTGCGAGGTGTCCCTGAGGAGTCTCTGCCAAGGAGGTGGGGGGGGGCGGGGGGGCATCTGTCCTGGGGCTTTTCCTACCACTTGTCTCACAGCTGTCTCCTCCTCCCTGCCCCTCCCTGCCCCTCCCTGCCCACCACCCACCGTCCCTCACCTGGACCCCCATCAGTGGCTTCTCAACACTTCTGCCCCTCCCTCTGGGCTGGGCCCTCCCTATGGACTCCGCCCCTCCATCCTGACTCCGCCCCTCCCTCCAGGCTCCACCCCTGCCTTGGGGCTCCACCCCTCCATCCTGCCTCTGCCTTTCCCTCCTGACACCGCCCCTCCCGGCTCCGCCCCTCCCTCCTGACCCCACCCCTCCCTCCTGACCCCGCCCCCCCACTGCACACTACAGCAAGCGTTATCTTTCCAAACACAAGTCAATTACATGTCCCCTCTGGGTGGCCCCTCCACCTCCCTCTCGTCCCTAGTGGTGGACCCCAGTCCTTCCTGCAGGGGGTGGCTGGCCCAGGCGCCCTCTGCACAGACCCCATCCCACTCCCCTCCTGGAGCTCTCTGGGCCCAGGGGACCACAGGGACCTTCTTTCTGTGATTTGCACCCACGGTGCTTGGTCACTGTGCCAGCCTCCCTTCATACTGTCTGCCTGGAAACTTCCCAGCCCGTGGCCAGATTATAGCCTGATTGTCACAAGTGCTCCTCTGAGGAAGGCAGAGAAGTTTGAGGTGCAGTGTGTGGGGGGGTGTCCCCCAGGGGTTCATGCACTGAAACTTAGTCCCCACGGTCATGCTGGGAACTTGATCAACTACAGTATTTAGAGGGGGGCTTTAGGGAAATGACTAGGATTAGATAAGATTGTCGGATGGAGCCCATGTGACTGATCTCTGGTGGCTTTATGAGGAGAGGGAGAGAGCCCTCACAGGCAGGCACAAATACACACTTGCCCCCACCTCTTGCTGCGTGGTGCCCCATGCACACCTCGGCAAGTTGCTCTCCAGAGCTGAGCTATGCAGGTTTCAGACTCTGCAGGCAGCTCTCCATCACTGTTATACAACACCTGAGGTCAACCTTATCAAGAGGAAAGGTTTGTTTGAGTGCATGGTTTCAAAGACTTCAGACTGTGTTGCTTTGGGCTTGTGGTGGCACAGGACCTTCTGGCAAAGATGCAGGGTGGAGGATGCCTGTCACCTCAGGCAACCAGAAGCCAAAAAGAAAGAGGAAGAGATTGAGTTTTCATCACCCCCTTCAAAGGCCCGCCCCCAAAGACCTAACTTCCTTCCACTAGGCTCTACCTTTTAAAGGTCCACTTAATCAATAGTCAAGCTGAGGACCAAGCCTTTAATAGTGGGCCTTTGGGGAACATTTTAAGTCTGAACTATAGTATCCTCCCAAACTGTGAGTTAAATAAACTTCTTTTCTTTATAAAGTCACCCAGTTTCAAGTGTGTCCTTATAGTAATGGAAAACCGACAAATACAGAAGGCTTCCAGGGCCTCCTTGAACTAACGAGCATTCTTACTATATCAGTTCTTGAAGGGCCTCTTTCTTGGGTTCCATAGTTCTAAGATTTACTTGGTAGATTTTTCTGTACCTCCATCCCTGGGCCAGATAAAGGCAGGCTGCCCTCCCCCAATCCTCCTCCAGCCCCCACTGTGTCTCCAGCTCCCAACCCTGTGCCTGGCAAGATGCTCATGAATATTTCGAGAATGAGTGACGGTCTTCTCCAGCTCTGGGAATGGGCCGAGGAGGGAACCAGGCACTTCTGGGCTCGTTTCCCCAACCCTGAGATGGACTCACCATGTCCCATTCTCTGGTTCCTCCTGGTGACCTCAGGAGCCTCTGGAGACACCAGGGGCCTGGCTGCCCGAGAACCAGGGGCCAGCATGGGGAGGGACCCTGGTGCCCGGATGCCTGGGCTTCCTCTAACTCCAGTGACTGACCACCTGTGTGCCCCCTGAGCCCTGGAGACAGGAGGCAGGGCCTGGCACGGGTGGAGGGCAACTGGCCCCATGCTCAGACTTGCCGAGGGGACCGGACTGGCCACCGAGCCTTCATGGAAGCCTGGAGGAGAGGCAGGGGGCTTTCTCCACGTCTTCTACAGGAAGCTGCTGAGGTTTGGGCTCCACCCCCGGGAGGAGCACCTCAAGGGCCTCCCGACTTTTCTGGGCTTTTCCAGGGTGGTTCTGTGAGCCGAATCTCCTTTCCCTCTGTTTGACGTCATCAGAGTCACCCCTGTTGTAGCATGGACCGGCATCTCCTCCTTTTGAAGACCACATAATATTCCATTGTATAGATGTGGCACAGTGTGTTTAGCCGTCTACCCATCAATGGACGCTTGGGCTGTCACGAGCTCTTGAGGATAAGGTTTAAACAGAGGCCTGATGGACTAGAAGGAGGTTTTGACATTCACAGTAATAAGTAGTGGTGAGTGCAGGAAAGGCTTTTGAATTAGGACCCCGGTTCAAATCTTGCCATTGATACTTACTGGCTGTGTGACCCAGGTGAGTCACTAGGCTTCTCTGAGCCTCCATTCCCCCATCTCTAAGAAGGTAGAGAAAAAAGACCCATCTTCTCATGTTGATATGAGGTTCTGAGCACTGAAGACAGTGACTGGCGCAGAGCAGACATAGTGTGCTAGGTAAGTCTTACTCAGTTCACGGTCCTGCTCAGGTCTGTTCTGTGTGGTTGCACATGTTGTTTAATGTCCAAGAGCACCTGGTCCCGGTACTCAACAATATGAATCCTGGATACATTATCTGCTCAGAGGGGCCCCTTTGTTCCTGCCACACAAAGGCACCCTATGTGCTAGTGTGGCCTGAGCCTCAGTCCACAGAGGTACAACCCTGCTTGACCCAGGAGGACTGATAATGCGCAGAGGGGCTCATTAACTAATCTGAGGCCACACAGCAGTCCATTGGGTGTGAGGACCTGGCTCCAGGCCTGAAAAACAGGTTGAGGAATTCCACAAAGAGCCCTGGGGAGGCTGTGGAACTCGCAGGCTGGGGTCTGCCCCTTAGCTTTCCTCCCCCTCTCCCAGTAAGAAGCGGAAACTGGAATTAAAAAAAAAAATAGAAAGAAAGAAAGAAAAGAAAACCACTCGGTCTCCTTCCCAGCCAGGCCCGGCCACGGGATGGCCTCGGAGTGGCCGCTGACACCGGCCCGCGTTGTGGAGCCCCCCTTCTTCCGCGGGGATCGGTTTCCAGAGGCCCTGGGCCGGCCGACTGTTTAGTCTGGGTTTGCTGACCCCGGCCGACTGGGCGGACTGCGGAGGACGGGATCAGGTTTCTGCGGGCACAGTCCCCTCCCGCAGCCCCCCGCCCGCCCCGGCTCCTTACACAAACACCCACCTTCAGCCTGGACTTCCGGCCACGTCTGCTGGCAGGAGATGGCCACCAGCCTCCAACAGCAGGGCCCGCTCAGGCCTCGAACCCCCAAACTCGACGGAGGGCACCCCACGTCCACCACCTCCCTGCAGGGCGGCCTCGGACCCTAAGGGCTGGATATGCGGGTTGTTAAAAGAAAACAAAAATGTCCCTGCAGACACAGTGTTCCTCTTCCCGGGGACATCAGCTGTGGGCTCCTCAGTGGGGACACTGAGGCCCCAAGAGGGGCAGGATGGGCCCTGAGCTCAGCCTCCTTCTGATTCAGCCTTTGGCCTCCCACGCCTTCTCCATCCCGGCTTCTGGAGGCCCAGAGTCAAGTCCTTCTACCAACCTAGCCCCTTGCAGAGAAGGGCTGGCAGTAACCGAGAGGAACGGTCCCCTTCCTCCGTAGTCACCTCTGCCAGGCACAGTGCTGTCCTCCACATGCGGGGGTCTCAGGAGGTTAAGGGAAGTGCTGCGACTACTTCTCATTTCACGGTTGAAGGAACTGAGGCCCAGACAGGGCAAGCAACTTGAAGAAGGTCACACAGCCGGCAAGCAGAGGAGTCTGAATCACAGCTCAAGAGCCATCCTCTTCCACAGCAGAGCTTTCCATTTCCGAGTTTTCCTTTGTGGCGGGAATGGGAGACTGGGGTTCACGCATGTATTCAGGCATTCTTTTCCTTCAGCACCAACGCGAGTGATTTTCAAAATAGCAAAACAAAACCTCATCCAACAGCAGATACCGCAATGCATGTGGGGGCCCATTAGATTGCCCTGTGACTGTGCAACGGGGAACCCAGACTCCCTCCATTTCCCCCTCCACACACACACCAGGGCCAGCTTCTGCAGACCATTCCGTGCAGATTCTTGCAGGACGCCCCCCCCCCCCTTATCAAATGCTAGTATATATGCAGATGCACCATTTTATGGGGCTTTCTAAGCCATACATAGTTGCAATATTTGATTTTAAAAAATCAATAGGAGACGTATTGCTTTGGTGATTGGGAAGAGAATAAAGATATTAAAAATTAAATCACATTTTAAAACATCCCCCCAGTTGGATGTTTCGAAGTTGCAAAGTCCAAGTTCTATTCCAGAAAGTTCCGCACCAGCGAAGCTGGAGTCCCCCTAGAGATGCTCAGACCCCGGTGGCTGGCTGTTGTGTTTGGCTGGAGGCTGGGAGGAGGGGAGGCCTCGGATTCCCAGCAGCTCCACACCCTCCCGCGGCCCCTGGTCGATGAGCATTGTACTGTGTTTGTCGACTCAGCAAAACAGGCCCGCCTGCTCCAAGTGGAAGGTGATTGCCTACTAGCCAATTAATTCTGATTTAATTGCTCAGGCTCTAAAACGCAGGTCTGAACAGCTAATCTGGTGGAGGGTGGTTAGCCTCACAGATGCTGCCCCACCCGCTCTGGGGAGCGGCTGGGAGAGGCAGAGAAAACAAGGATTCTCTGCAGAGCCCTGGGGTGTCCTACAGGGAAAGCGTCTCTGGCCATTGGGGGTGTAGCCCAGAAAGTGGGGCTGAGACCTGGCCACCAGCATCACCCAAGGAGGGCACTAGAAACAGATGGATCCAGTCTGATGCGGTGGCACACGCCTGTCATCCCAGCAGCTCCGGAGGCTGAGGCAGGAGGAGGCTGAGGCTGGAGGATCAAGAGTTCAAGGCCAGCCTCAGCCACAGCGAGGTGCTAAGCAACTCAGTGAGACCCTATCTCTAAATAAAATACAAAATAGGGCTGGGGATGGGGATCAGTGGTCGAGGGCCCCGAGTTCAATTCCTGGTACTCCCACCCTCTCCCCCGCGCCCCCCTCCCCAAAAAAAAAAATGAAAAGAGGAAAGGGGTGGATCCTGTTGCAATCTGCAGCCTCACTGGAACGGGAGGCACTCAGCATTCTCCGATGGCCTCCTGTTTGCTTCCCTCCTTAGAGGGTCCTTCCCTACACCAGTGTCAGCTGCCCGAGGGAGAAGCTTTGCCTCATTCATGGCACAGCCACTGCCCACCTAGTGCCTGGCGTGTAGTAGGTGCTCATTAAATCGTGGTTGATTTAATGAGCACACTCTGCCTTTTCCTGTCCACCTCCTACCTGCAACTGCTAAGGGAATCAGGAGAGACCTGCAGGAGACCGCCGCGGGGGGGGGGGGACTGAGCCCAGAGAAGGGGCTCGGCTGGCTCAGGCCAGGGGCTGACTTGAACTGTGAAGCCTATGAATCGTCCACTTTCTTCTGGGACCAACAGCGTCTGTTCAACAGCTCCCGACCCTAAGACGGCTCATTACCCACCCGCTCCCCTCTCCTAGGTCTGTGCCTGGGGGCCACTGGGAACCGGCTGGTGGGGGGGGGTCCGCAGCTCGGCCCTGCAGGCCTGGAGAGGAAAATGATATATATCTAATCTCTGACCTTCAGATGAGGACAGGGATTAATCAAGGGCTTCAGCTGGGGGTGGGAGGACCCGAGGGGCCTCTCCGGAGGCCGTCCTCACCCTCCATCCTTCCCAGCCATGCAGGGCTCTGCGGGTGGCAGGCCCGAGGCAGGGAGGGAGGGGGAGCAGGCTGGAGCCTGGAGCAGGGTGGGGACGGGATCTGAGCACAGGGAAGACAAAAGATGGGGATGACAGCCCACTGGGGTGGCGAGGCGCAGGAGGAACAGCAGAGGGAAGACAAAGAGGGAGAAATAAAGGCTCATAGGAACCAAAGAGGCCTGCGCACAAAGCCAGGGCGAACAAAGGGTCGCAGCCAGCGGAAGACGCCGGAGCTGACAGGAGAGGAGGCTGGGGAGTCCCTCCCGAGGGCCCCCAGCCCGGACCCTCACCCCAGCCCCGGTACCCACGGCTCCCAGGAGCCTCTGCGGCCGACAGCTGGGCTCCCTCCCGCCTCCCAGCGCCGCGCGCTCTGATTGGCCGGCCTGGCAGGGCAGCAAGGTGGCCACGCCCACCCATCTTGGCTCCTTGGAGGAGGCCAAAGCCCCAGAGAGTCCCGGGCTTCCTGAAGTGTTGAGAGCCACCCCAAGTCCTCCCTCCCCCTCCTTCCCGCCACCTAGAAAGCTGTCCAAGTGGAACAGCCTGCAGCTATTACAATAAACACCTCAGCCGCAACCTGCCTCTCATTTGCATATTAGCAGCCTTAATTCGGATGAAATATGCAAATGTATGCAAAATGAAATTCATCTCATAATGACACAAGGCGATTAAACAATTTTTATGCTTAAATATTCTGTTTAATGAAATCAAACAGACCTGCGCGTGTGACAAATTCTCCACAGCATGGAGAAATTAGTGTGGATATATGTCTGGGTGTGTGTGCATGGGCACGTGCGCACGCGCGTATGTGTGTGTGTGTGTGTGCAAAAAAAAAATATATATATATCTGTATATAGAGACATATATAAATATGGATGCAAGAATATCAACCCACCAGCATCCTCAGAGAGCAGCCCAGACCCGCTTTACCATTTTGTTGGGGAAAAAAGTGTTTTTGATAAGCAAATGAATTGAGAATGATATGACTGAAAACTGCTAAAACAAGTTAGGAGCAATCTGCCTTTGTCTCCTGCTCTGGAGGGGACCCGCCAGCCCCGCGCTGCGCCACCACAGTGTGGCCATAAGGTAGCTGTCCTCAGGCTGGAGCGAAAGGGATTGCCTGGGCAGCAGGGCGCTGGTTCCTGCTCAACCTCGGTGCCCAGGAAATGGAGTGAGGAGGCCTCTGCACGCCTCCCCCCAGGAGGCTGCCCGCGGTGTTCCTCGGCCCAACTTTCTTGTTTTGCTCATCTGGGCAGAACGCTCTGGCCGCAGGGAGATGGTTGGAGGGCCTTTTTGCTCAGAGCTGTGCTCTGATAGAATCCATTCTGATTTTTGCCTGGAGGAGAAGGAGGAGGAGGAGGAGGAGGGAGAAGAAAGGGAGAAGTGTGAGGAAGACAAGAGCAGGAAGTGGCAGAGAAAGGAAAAGAAGGGAGAGAAAGAAGTATAGGGGGATGGGGAATCAAAGTGGAAAGAAGGCCTGAGCATCTCTGCAGATGAGCATAAGGGGGGGGGGGGCGCACAAAATCATGGCTCACACCTTCTACATCTGCCTACATCTTCTCTCTTTCTATACCCAGATCAGGATCATTATTGCAACCACAAGGAAGCTGAGGCCCAAAGACAAGTCCAGGTCACCCTGCACAGATAGGTGGAGGCCTCACACTGAGCTTAGGGTGAGTCCCACTTGCAGTCAGAATGCTACATGAAGGTTGGAAAGAAGAACTGCTCTAGAATTCTTTAAGGGAGAGGAGCTCGTTTAAAAACTCAACCTTAGGACCTCTGCAATACTTGGGAAAAATAACTGAAGAGCTAATTTGCATAGGGGCCCTTGAGGCTGCTGGGAAAAATCCATTTTGAGATCAAATGGGGTCTGGAGGCAAGATGTGCCCTGTCCAGGAGGTGCCCTCTCAAAGGGGCTGCATCATGGTAAGGTCAATCTTGGGGCTGACGGGTCCTTTGCCATCTCCCAGATGCTCCGTGCTTTGCAGGAGGGTGGTAGCCCCCCGGGGTCATAGTTAGGAGCCCTGTTGTGGGTGTGACAGTGAAGTTGGCGCTGTAGAGCGTACTCAGGACTCATCCTTCTTCTCTTTCCTTCTGGGGAAAGGCTCCCCCAAAGTGGCCGGAGTGCTCCCCCTCCAGAGGCCCTGGACACCCTCCTTCCTGGAGGCAGAAGAGTCAAAGCTGGGGTGCTTATGCAGAAGGAGAGCGTGGCTTCCAAACCCCAGGTCACCCTTGACAGCTGAGCTGAGGGGGGGCAGACAATTGTGGGCGAGGGATCCCAGCTCAGAAGGGTGTGGCTGGGGGTTGTGGAGTCCTGGATTCCATCTGGGTTTGGTGACCTCCAGAAAATCACTGGAGCAGGCTGAGCCTCAGTTTGCCCCACTGAGCAATGGGAGAGTATCTTCCCGTGGTTCCTGAGACAGCTTCCGATCCCCCTTGCTCCCCAGAGACTCACATTGAAGGCTTGGTCCGCTTGCACCAGGGTTCAGAAGAGAGGCTTTGGGGAGGTGATTGGATCACAAAGGCTGTGACCTCAGCAAGGAACCGACCCAGTGATAGCCGAATGGACCTCTGGGAGGTGGTGGACAATGGAGGAAGTGGGTCCCTAGGGGCAAGCCCTCGGGGACTATTTCTTGTCCCTGTGCGTCTCTCTCTCTCTCCTTTCCAACGCCGTCTCCTGCCATGATGTTCCTGCTCGGAGCCAGCCAACTGTGAGCCAAAATTAAGTCTTTTTCCTTTATGTTGTTTGTGTTGGGCATTTTGGTCGGAGTGACTGGAAGCTGGAGCAGTCACTGAGCTGGCTAAGTGTCAAGGGTGGGATTGAGATTGAGGCAATCAGAACCCAGATGTCATCATCATAACAAGGATGGTAACAACTGTGACCACTCGGAGCGTGTCTGCCACTGCGCGGAGCCCTCTCCCAGCAGCCTGCGAGGTCTCCTGAGCTCCTCTTTCCGTGTTCCAGGTCGGGGGAAGGAGGCTCGGAGGAGGTGATTGATGAGTCCAAGGTCACATAGCAAGTCACCGGCTGTGCGGACAGGCATCAAGGTATCCTGGCTCCAGGCCAACATCTGGGGAGCCACCTTGAATCCTCAAAGCAATTTCTAGGGATTCTTAGCCATTTATCATCTCGCTCTTCTCCTGGTTCTAAGGTTGATGGATTTTGAGACAAGGGCATTTCATTAGAAAATTAAGAGAAATATTTATAATTAATATTTCAATTATAAAAGATACCATGGAGCAGCCAGCCACTTCATCATGCCGCTGGTGACAGCCCCAGCCAGAGAGGGCACCTGGCTTTCCTGGAAGTGGGAGAGTGGGTGGTCCCTTCCCACTGGCAGGGGTGGGGTGGGGGGTGGGACCTGTGGCTGGAAAAGAAGCACTGTTCTCTGGGGTCCTGCCTCTGGGTGCTGTTTGCTAGGTTGTCGGGCACCTGCTTGTGTCTGTACTCGGTGCTGAAATGAGGAGCTTGGTACAACCGTTGCCATTTCAGCAGAGAGTTGAGGATCCTTGCACATTCAACTTCCTCCATCCACCAAGCACCTATTTACTTTCGTGAGGCTCTAGGGGAGCTGTGGGGTAGGCGGAGCTGCTTGTGCAAGCACGCAGGTGCAGCAGGGGGAGACCGAGGAGATTACAACAATAAATGTAAAGGGCACAAATCTTCCCCCGTACAGGAGCAGGGGAGAAGTTCTTCGTGCTCCGAGGAGGCAGCCTGGAGGACACTGGAACTAGGTCTAGCAATACAAATCGGATCTTGCCAGAAAGCAGGAAGAGCTTTCCAAGCGAGGTCGAAGCCCGGGTGTCAGCGGGGAGACGGCCAGTGGAGGGTCCAAAGCAGGATCCCAGTGGGGGCTGGGAAGAGCTCTGGGGGCGCGAGGTGGGCACCTGCAGTGAGATCTGCATGCTCGGTGCTCTTCTGCCTGGGCGTTCCACAGCACTCCTCAGACTCCCAGAACCCCACTTTTCTCAGTTTTATGGATGAGAAAGGAAAGGCCTGCTGGGAGTACCTACTTACTCGTGTGGCCCTGGGGGAGCTGTGGTGCTGGGCGCGTGTTCTGCCCCAGCGGCTCTGTGTAATCCAGGGGCTGCTCCTTTTAACCAGGAGATCCCCATCAGAGGCAAAAACAGGAGGGGAACATTATCCCCTATTTGGCATCCAGGTGCCACCTGGTTTCCCCGGCACCAGGAACCAGTGGCACCAGCCAGAAACCTAATCCCTTCCTCCCGGAAGCCCACTCCTTGGTGGCAATTTCTTCCACGAATCCCCAGACCACACTCTCCCTCTCTGGAGGCTCTAAGACCCTGGCGGTGGGGGGGGGGGGGGGTGAGTAGAGGCCGGCCTCCCAGTCCTGCCTCCCCTTCTGTGCTCTGTCTTGGTTTCCAGCCAGCTGGATGTGGATGGGTGGGGGGTTGAGGGCCCTTCCTGGAACACCCTCCAGTGCACCCGATGTTCCGACAAGAGCATCCCCCCTTAAGAAGGCCCCCCGGAGTACAGTGGGCCAAGTCAGCACCAAAGGACAATCTTTGTTTTCTCACACACTTGGAAAGCATCAATCGTACAAAAAGAAAAAGAAAACCATAAAGCCATTTCCAAAAACAATATCAACCGTCAGCAACTGGAGATTATTTTTCTTTCCTTCCAAAGGCCCAATTCCTGCTAGAGCAGGGCCACCGGATGTCAGCCCCGAGGCTGGACAGTGGCCCGGCCAGACAGACCTGCTCTCATCTTCTTCCACGAGCCTTGGCTCCTCTCTGAACCCCGAGTCTTCAAGGTCAAGGTCGCCATCCAACCCTAATGTTCAGATGTGAAAAGTCCCTGCCCGAGAAGGAAAGGCAAGGGACTTGGAGGGACTCCCTCTGTGGAGGGTCCACCCGTCTGTTATCCAGGGCCTT
This sequence comes from Spermophilus citellus, assembly GCF_964194105.1. Taxonomy (NCBI): domain Eukaryota; kingdom Metazoa; phylum Chordata; class Mammalia; order Rodentia; family Sciuridae; genus Spermophilus; species Spermophilus citellus. Next base: position 114,669,387 of record NC_138184.1, on the reverse strand, counting down.
CATTTTAGGTCAGCTGAAAGTCAGTGTTTCCTTTGGAACGAACCAAAAAAAATCTAAGAAAATCCCCGACAAGCCCCAGACTCCCCGACCATCACACTGCTGCTTTTCCACGGCAGGACAAGGACAGAAACCTGATCCTGGGCTTCGCGGGGCCAAGCCAAGCCCCGCGGGGTTGCCAGCGAGAGGGCTGGACCCCAGGCCCAGCGTCCTGCCAAGAACGTGGAGTTAATGATTTGTGCAGATCCGCGGCCTTCCAGGGGGAGGGGGACCGACCGTGCCTCTGAGCGAGTGAAGGCCCCCGCCCCAGTCCCGCGGGGACCCTGGCATTCTTTGCCGTAGCATGGGGTCCTCCCTTGGCCCTGCCCGATATCTAAGAAGCATGAGAAAGCCCGGGCTTCGCATGATCACTTTCCCAGGCCTTAATTAACTTGGAGTCCTTGGCTGATTAGTTGGAACTCTAACGGCGTCCTTCGGAGACTCAGGGGTTGCTCAAGCTAGAAAGATCCTCAGGGTCATCCAACTCCACCCTTTTCATCCACAGTGGGGATAAGATCAGCCCGTGGAGGAAAGGGAGTCACCTCGGGACACCCTGCAAGCTAGAGGTCCTACCCTCTCCCTGGACGATGTTCACCTCAGGGCCTTTGCACCTGCTGGTCCCACTGCCAGGAAGATGGTTTCTTCAGGCTTTTGTACATTGTCTTCTGTTTTATTTAGGGTTAGTTCAACTGTTATCACTTCAGGAAAACCTTCTTTGAAAGGTCCCAATGATTCTCTCCTCGTGGTGCCTGTGCTTCTGTGTCATCCCCTCCCCTTGTACATGGATGGGACCTGTCATTTGCTTCTGATCAGCAGCTATGGAAACAATAATGGGATGTCACTCTTTGAATTAGGTATACTGTGTGGTTAAGGTAAAGGGATTCTGGGTGGGCCTGGCTTAATCAGGAAGAAGCCCTTAAAACAGAAGGGCCCAATCTGTTTTCTGTTGCTATAGCAAAATGTCTTCTGTTTTATGTTTTGGTCTGTTTCTGTTGCTATAGCAAAATTCTTGAAGCTGGGTACTTAGGAAGAAAAGAAGTTTTATTTAGTTCTCAGTTTTGAGACTGAAGGTTCATGATGAGGTGGTTCCATCTGTGTGGTCTCGGGGAGGATAGTCATGGCAGAAGCGTGTGTGAGAGGGATCCCCTGGTGAGGCAGGAAGCCAGCAATCGTGGGGGACCCAGACCTGCTCTTTATAAGGCCTGCCTCTCGGGACAGCTAACCAGGTCCACAAGAGCTGCTTTCATTCCTTCTGGGGGCATGTCCCCCAAGACCCTATGGTTCCCCACAAGCATATCAACAATGTCCATCCACACACGGAGGATCAAGCTTGGAGCACTTGGCTCTTGGAGGGACACACTCCACCACATCCAGACTGTAGTGGGGTGCAAACACCCTTTGGGCTTAATCAGGGGAGGAACTGCAGGCGGCCTCTGAGACCTCAGGATCATCTCCAGCTGTAGCTGGACCTTCACTTACGTCACCACAGGAAGTAAATCCTCCCCATAATGTCAGAGAGCTCCATGCTCCCAAGTTCCCCAGACGAGCCTTCGGGTGAGGGCGCGGCCCACCAACCCTTTGGTGAGGTCTCGCGAGACTCTGAGCAACTCTGCCTGCTCAGGCCAAGCGGGTCTTTCCGCCCCCCAGGAAGCGCTTCACAGCAAACTGCGTTGGTTTTAGCTGCAAAACGCACAGTGCTCGCCAGGCTGCTGTCGGTGACTAAGGGACCCGATGCCACCGGGAACCCTTCCCTCCTCTGTGACGTTGATTTTATCCCCATCAAGGCACTCGCCCCTCTGGAAGGGTCTTTCCTGAGCAGGACTCCACGTGCTCACTCTCCGTCTCCCCAGGGGTCTCAACTTCACGAAGGCGAGGTGTCCATCTTGTATGCCTACAAACAGCAGGTGCCCAATAAGTGCTTGGCAGGGAATAAGCGAATGGATAAATGATGGCATAAAAACACGATCCTGAAACAAGAAGGGAAAACAGCCACACATTCAGCTGAAGACAAAGACCCGCCCAGCAAAATCCCCACAGAACAGACACAACTACGCAAGGACCAGCTGAGGGAGACACGTGAAGTGTCAGTCACCAAAGGTCGGGTACTTGTACTCCATGACACGGTGGCACAAACTGAGACGGAAAGGTTCACAGAGCCAGCGAGAGGATGCTCAGCCACACTGTTAGAACCCGTCCAGGAGGCCTGGTCCACCTGGTATCTCTGCAAAGATCCACCGTCAAGGACACCATGTCCGCGAGGGTGTCCCGTTTCCCCGCCTCCTAGGGACCGCTCCTGCCTGAGTCCCCACCATCCCACCCTGGTCCTTTGATGGTCCCTTCTTCCTGCCCGGAAGATCTGAACCAGCACGAGCCTGACTACTCAACAGCCGAAAGACATGAGTAAACCAGGGGGTCAGAGTGGACCCCAGGGTCACTGTCCAGTGTGGTTATGACCCACCTGTCCTCAGGATGGCCGAGGAAGGGCTGTTGGCTGATGAAGTGGAGGTGATATTTTCTGCTGAAGGAGGCAAATGACTCCTCAAGGGGTGGGGACCATGCCACCCAGCGCTGGGGAATGCAGGGGAGACTGGACGGGCTCTTGTGGTGGCTCTGTCAGTAACCAACAGCACCCAGGAAGGCCGGGCGCTTGCCCTCTCTGATCCTCAGCTGTACGTGAAAGGGGGCCGTGGGAGGTACTGGGGAATGAGATTCAGCACAGTGGGTTGTCCTGTGTGCAGTACGAGGGCACAACAAACCCCACCGTCACGTGAGATTATAGGGTGTCAATAAAAATAGATCAATAAGTAAAAAAAAAGAAGAAGAAGCAGCAGGACTCTCTGAGGCCCGTTCTGAGGTTCCCTAAGGTCGTTCAGAGTTCTCTGGATCTCAGACAGCGGTTGACACCCCTGTCGTGACCGGGGGAATGGGGATGGTCTCTGGGAAGAAGGGAGGGGCTGAAGCCTTTGGGGTCCCCTGTGCTGCAGGGAAGGGGCAGCGGGGAACACCCGGGGAAGGAGGCCACTCTGTGGCTCCGGCTGCAGCCTGGATACGACCCCTGCAGGACGGGGCTGGCCACCAGCCACCCAATTGCTGGGAAGAAACCCGCTGTGCGCCAGGTGCACACGTGTGCAGCCAGGTGTCCCTGAGGCCCCTCCCTCCACGCCACCATCCGACAGGCCTCCTGACAGGATCCCTGAGTCCTCCCCGGCTCCCCCTCAGTGCGTGCACTCAATACCTCAAGCAAAGCGCTGTGCTCGGAACACATCAGATCACATAATTGCAGACCACGTCCCCTGCTCCCATCTCACCCAGAGCAAAAGTCAGAGCCTCTGTAAGAACCCACCAGGCCCGGCCCACCACTGCCCTGCCCCCAGCTCCTCCTTCTCCTCCCCGTGTCCGCCCTAGAATGCACCCCAGGACCTTTGCACCGGCTTTGGCTCTGTCAGGACTGTCCTGACTTCCAGAGGATTCCATGCCTCTCTCCCTCCCTGTCTTCAGCTCTTTTCTCAGAGGCCACCTCCTCACTGAGGCCTTTCCTGGCCACCCCATCTAGACTCCAACATCCCTGTCTCCTCTGCCTCTTCCTCCGCAGGGTGGGCCTCACAAGGCTCCCGTGTCCTGGTTTACCGTCTGACCTGGGCCTTCCTGTCCCACTTGCTAGTGAAGGCCAGGGAGCCTTGTGTCAACCCCAGGTTCCCTGCGTCCCTTCTTGCTCCCCCACCACCTGTGCCTGGGCCACCTGGAGTGCCGATCTGGACTCCATGATCCTCACCTTACACGCGCAGACACGGAGGCAGGGAGGCCAGGAATGGTGCTGTGCCGGGTGCCACAGGCTGGTGGGGAACCCAGCCCCAGTCACTCCTGTTCCTGCTGCCCCCTAGGCCATGAGCGCCACCTCTTGCCCAACCCTGAGCATATTTATCTGGGGTCGGGGTCCCAGCACAGGGTGCCCCCAGAACACCAGGCCCTGACAGGAGTTCGAATCCCAGAAGCAGCAGCGGACGGAGGCTCTCTTCCCCGGGCAACCCCACAGTCCTACTCTTTTCCAGAAAGGCCATTTGAGAAATGAGTAACTAAATGTGATGTCAGTTTTATACCCATGTAAGATGTTGCCCATAAAGAAATTCACAAATCAGGGCAATAGCCCTCATCCTCATTTTTGCATTATAAAATGTGGTCTGAGCAGGCGGATCTCCTTCCCTTGATGGCTATTATCAGTTTTCACAGCAAGCAGGCTGTCCCCGGGCCCAGGGAGCTGAGGGTTTATGGAATCCGTGGAAGATTTACTGTGTGTCTTCTCCCCGCCCCGGGGTAATGGGATTCACCTGTCTCAATCCTCATAAGTACAACTGTAAAGTCGCTCAACAAACCTTCAAGTGCGTGTTCTGAACCAGGCACTGTGCGAGACACCAGCCAATGTCCTGATTGTTCTCCGATTTTAGGCACTGAAATGAAAAGTCCAGGTGAATGCAGCCAGGTATGGTGGCACACGCCTGTCATCCCAGTGGCTCAGGAGGCTGAGGCAGGAGGATCGTGAGTTCAAAGCCAGCCTCAGCAAAAAAGTGATGTGCTAAGCAACTCAGTGAGACCCTGTCTCTAAATAAAACACAAAATAGGGCTGGGGACATGGCTCAGTGGCCCAGAGTCCCTGAGTTCAATCTCCAATACCGCCCTCAAAATAAATAAACAAAAGTCCAGCTGAATGCAATTGGCAAGGGCCGAGCTGGATTTGCACCCGGCTTTGAACGAGTCCCCAATGCAGCCCTTCACCTGTTTTCCTAAATCTTGTCACCTGAGGTCAAGTCAGGCTGATTCTGTTTCTTTGTATCGGGCAGCTGTGAGTCCTGAATGCTGTGGAACAAACAGGCCGGCCGGTTTCCAAATCTGATAGCAACTTTTAGGCCCCCAAAGGGATTCCGTTTCCAGCCTCCTGCTTCAGTGGGGTCATGTGACTTGTCCCGGCCAACCGAATTGAGGGGAAGTGAAGGATCCCTTCCTGGTTGGGGGTTCGTCTCCCCCCCCCCCCTGTCTTGCCCCATGACTAAAGACAGCAGCGTCCCCGCAGGAAGGGGCCAGTTCCTCGTGTGGCCTCTTGAGGATCCAACCTGCATCATGTGTCAGAAAGGACGTCAGTGATGTCCCGTTACGATGGAGACTTCTGGAAGTGAAGGACGCTCTCCTCCCCTGGCTCCGTCATCTGGGCCAGAGGCTGGAGACTGCGATGGGAGCCCCGCGGCACTGAGCCGCTCGGGAGTCGGCCAGCCAGGCTCGCGCACTGCTTGTGCCCCGTCCTGCTGGGCCTCCCCTCCACCCTGCTCTGCTCTGTCCCCAAGGCCCACCCTGTGGACTGCCTGCCCAGGCTCCCTCGCCCGCCCACTTCTTGGTGGGCAGAGCCGATGCAGGGAGCCAGGAGGAACAGGGCGGTGGAGAGACCCCGTGCCCGCCGCCCCTTCCTCCCCGCTGGGCCTCCTCATCGGCCCTGGGAAAGTTCTGGAACACTTCTCCCTCCCTCCACCTTCAAGACCAGGAGTGTTGGAGCCTGATTGTCACCAGTCCCTGGCTCCTCGACACGCCTCCTCAGGTCTTTGGGTCCTGCCCACCCTCGGTCACGCTCCCTAGAGAGACTGTTTGAAGGTTCTGCTCGCCTCCCACTGGGTCCCTGACCCCAGCCAAACAGGGTGGGTCCACCCTCCCTGCCGTGGGCCATCCAGCCACCAAGGTTTCCAGGCACTCATCCACCTACCCACACACTCATGGAGGCAGCTGTCCATCTGTCCTTCCGATCTCCATCTGTCTGTCCACCCGTTTCCCCCCTACATTCATTTATTCATTTATTTATTTATTTATTTTGGTGCCGGGGGTTGAACTCAGGGGCCCTCGACCACGGAGCCCCGTCCCCAGCCATATGTTTGTATTTGATTTAGAGACAGGGTCTCACTGAGCTGCTCAGGGCCTCACTGTGGATGAGGCTGGCCTTGAACCCGCGATCCTCCTGCCTCAGCCCCCAGAGCCACTGGGATGAGAGATGTGCTCCATGGCACTGGCTGAATTCTTCCTTCTTGTGCTCACGGTGACCCTCTGCATTGGACAGGACCCCAGCCCTGCCCAGGACCCGTCACCTCACAGCTAGAAGAGAACCCCCTCTCAGTTCTTCTGATGAGCATAGCTACTAATCCCAGCAGCACCCAACAATAGAACCAGCGCAGCCACAGTGACAGTGATCAGGTACTCGGTGAGTACCCAGCCAGGCCCTTGGCTAGCCCCACTCAGTCCTCCCTGCTACTCTGTGAGGGGGTGTCACTACTGTACCCATTTCTTCCAGTGGGAAAACTGAGGCACCAGAGGTTCAAGTCAGGGATGGGACAGCATTTTCTCTAAAGGGCCAGGTAGAAAACACTCCACACTTTGAGAGGCCACCCATTCTGCTGTCTTAGTGTGATCACAGCCACGGGCCACACACACAGGAATGGGTGTGGTTGTGTTCCAATAAAACTTTATTGACAAAAGAAAAACAGAGCTGGACCAGATTTGAGCCTTAAGCTGCAGTTTGACCACACTTGGGTGCTGTGACTTGCTTAGTTTCCCATGGTGCATAAATAGCAGCAGCAATCAGCACCTGGGGACACAATGCTGGCCTCCCTGGTAAGATTTTTTTCCATAGTGCCGGGTTTATGAATGTGGCCTCAGAAAGCAAAACTATGTGGGCATGTGCTCAGTGCCAGAGGAGCCCAGGTCTGTGTCTGGGGGTGAGGTTGGGTCCATGCATCAGAGAGGAGACAGGGGCTAGAGGGGAACTTGAACTGACTGGTCATTTTATTGGCGTATATTATATGTGGTTCATTTTATGCATCAACTTGACTGGGCTATGGAATGCCCAGATATGTGGTGAAACATTGCTTCTAGATGTGTCTGTGAGGGTGTTTCTGAGTGAGGTTGACATCTGAATTAGGAAACTGAGCAAAACAAACGGACCTCGTCCCTGAGTGCACCTCATCCCTGAGTGGACCTTGTCCAATGTACTCAATCTCTGAATTGAAAAAAAAAAAAGGCTGAGTTAGAAGGAGTTCTTTCTCTCTGCCTGTCTTGGAGCTGGGAAATTGGTCTTCTGCCTTTGGCCTTGGACATGGGCTTGAATGACTCCATTGGTTCTCCTGGTCTTTAGTGGGCCAGCCTCCAGATTCACATGAGCCCGTTTCTTACAATAAACCACCTCCTCCTCTCTCTCTCTCTCTCTCTCTCTCTCTCTCTCTCTCTCTTGTGTGTGTGTGTGTGTGTGTGTGTGTGTGTTGAGAACTCAGAGTAATCTCTGTCATGGTTTTCAATCGTGTGCCCACTTCGCAGAGGGTCCCTGGGCCTGGCGTGCTGCAGTGCTCTCTGCAGGATCCTGGCAAAGACACCGGGGCACGGCGATCTGCGTGCTCCGCAGGGCGCGGCCAAGGGGACACTGGGGACACTCAGGAAGGCTTTCTCCAGGGAGCGCGTCTCCTTCTGGGTTTCCAGGTCTTTCTTCCTGGGAATGGCCTCAGGTTGCCTCTCTTGGGCTCCCTCCCACACACACCTCCTTGACACTGGCTGTCACTCCGGGGGCCCTCTGTGCACATGCGCACTCTGCAGGCAGCTGTGTGGGGGATGCAGCCCCGGCTCCCTTCGCCCCTGCCACCGGCTCTGGTCTCCTCCTCTGCACCGGGGGTGGCGTCTCGTCCTGGACTGACCCCCAGAACCCGGCTGAGCCCTGCTCCTTTGCTGGCTCTCAAACTGCTGCGGCCCACACCTCCTCCTGTCTGTCGCTGTGAGGACACGACCATCACGTTCTGTCCCCTCTTCCCTGGGGCCGGGGCGGGCGGATCTTGTTAATGTAAAAGTGAAGAGGGAAGCAGGACACTAGCCCCCCAGGCGTCCCACTGTCACTCCTGCCCTGGGGGAGTGGGACACAGCCTGGGAAGGATGGAGGCAGAGGGCGGGAGCTCTGCAGAGTGCAACCGAGCCCAGAGTCCTGGTCCCTTCTCCACCCAGATGCCCACCCACAGGGCTCAGGAAGTAGGTGGCCCCAGAGCCCAGAAGGGGGTGTGTGAATGTGCGTGTGCGTGTGCGTGTGCGTGTGTGTGAGAGAGACAGAGAGAGAGAGAAAGAGAGAGAGAGAGAGAGACAGAGAGAGTGAAAGAGAGAGAGAGAGAGAGAGAGCAAGAGCAGAAGGGAAAATTCCCCAAGTAACAAGATCTGAGTTCCTGGCAATGCTCAGCCAAGATAAGGAAGGCGCAGCGCCTAGGGAAGACGTAGATTAGCGAGAGAGCAGGGGACGGTGCGCATGCGCACACCTAGAGGCACGGGGAGAAAGGTGGACCGTGAAGTGGAAACCCAGGGCGAGATGAAGGGGACCTTGAGCAGCTGCCACCCCCCAGCCTCCGGGGAGGGTACACTGTCACCAGGAGGCCAGAACAGAGACTAGGGAAAGGAGACAAAGCCAGGAGGGACCTCCCTTCCAGCTCGCTGGACACTCGGTGCTGGGGCCCATGGGGGCCACCCCGGCCACTGGGCCTGCAGACAGCAGTGAGGGTGCCCAGGGCGCAGACAGGAAACAGGGTCTCAGAACCATAGACACTTGCTTGGGGAGCCCCAGTGTGCCAGCCACAGCCGGAAGTGCACCTGCGCTCCTGTGGAGGGGGACACAGAGCTGAAGGGGAGGGGACTGGTGAAGGAGTGGGGTGAGGAGATGGCAAGAGGGGGCCCAGCCCCCGGGGTGGGTGTCTGCCAGTCCCAGGGGCCACTGGGCAGGACTGGTTCCCACCTCTGCTCAGCCCTGGTGCCTAGAGGGTGTGGGAGACCTGGAGGCAATGGAGCCCCCTGGCCCTGCTGGTGGCCCGGCCCCCAGGGAGCTGCGCAGGCCCCATGAAGCCCAGCACAGGGCCCTGGCCACCTGCTCCTGGCCTTGGCTTGAATTTTCCTGAATCTCCAAGTCCCAAGACTTTGATGTGAAAGGTGGCCTTGCCAATCCCTGCTCCTGGGACCCCTGTCCTGCTTGGGCCCAGACCCAAGCCTCCTCCACAGAGGCCATGGGACCACACAGTCCTCCCTGGGAACTCTGGGGCCCAGGTCGGAGCTGGGAGGACACTCATCAAAAATGTCCTTCTGGCAGAGATGGAGCAACCATGACCCCGAAGGGTCAACTATCGGGGTGAGGTCACAGGCAAGATGGCTCAGGACTGGGATTCAAACACAAGTGTCTGTCCACCAGGAGGACAGACTCCATTTTCCCAGGGACTCATCCTTGCCCTTGTGGGGTGCAGGGCAATAAACAGGGCGACCCAGCTATTCCAGCCCTCGTTTAAGGCTGATGCTGGGTTCACAAAAGCATAGGCCACTTAGTCCTCCTTGGGTCCCTGCAGGATACTCCTCCTATCCTCCTGAATCCCAGAGAGGTTAAGTATCCTGCCGCAGGTCACACAGCCTATAGCAGTAAAACTGGAAGACATCCTGGAGGAGAGACCTGGAAGACATGGTGGGACCTGGCCAGAAGGAGACTCGGGAGAGGGCTGCATATGGAGGGTTCAGCACGTGCAAAGGCCTGGAGAGCATCTGAGAGCCGGGACACTGTTTTCCTAGAACGCGAGAGTGGAGTGAGCATGAGGTGGGGCGTCTGTGAGGCCTGGGCTGAGGGATTATAGAGGCAGACTATAAAGGGGCCAGGTCTTCTAGCTCAACAGAAGTTTGGACTTTACCAGAGGGCAATGGTGAGCCACGGAAGGCTGTAGGCAGAAGAGCGATGTGTTTGAGGGTTTGAGAAAGTGTGCAGACAGATGGAGGCTGGGAACGGCCTTCTCTTTCAGGAAGTAAGCAGGAGGGGTAGCAGGCAGTGTCTCCTGGGCAGGGGGCTCCGTGCCTGAGACTCAGGTTGTCTTTGATCAGTGATTCCCACAATCCCACTCTCCGGTCCTCTAAATCTTGGGACCATGGCCAGGAGAAATCAGGGTGACTGCTGATTTGGGGGGTCCCTGGGAGGCCACAGCCAGCAGGGAGGGTGGGGGAGGGTGGGGGTCTCCGAGGCATTCCACCAGCTGCCTCCCCCACAGCATCACTGGTCAGGAATGCGGGGGCGCCCGGAGGCCGCGCTTATCGCCACCCCAGAGCGTCTGGAGCAGCCCGGCTCCTGTCTGCTGTCTGTCCAGATGGGCCCTAAATCAGTGCTTGCCTCCTCCTCCGCCCGCGGCTGACACAGAGCCTGGATTTTGGCCAGCGGCAAAGCCCGGCAGCCGACACTAACCTATCGGCCCCCCAGACGCGTGGACCCTCGCGGCACAGCCAGAGTACGTGGCCTCATCCCAGAGAGGGGTCACCCCAGGGAGTCAGCTGGAGTGGGGCAGGCCTGGGTTAGAATTCAGACCGGGTGACCTCATCTCTAAGGTGGGACTCCAACAGGACTCACCTCCTGTGGTGACCATGGGGACTCACTGTGACAGTGGATAGGACAGCCCCTGATGGGGTCTGGCTAGCACGTCCCCCTCCCTCCTCTCTCTCTTTTCCTGTCGCTCATTAAATGCACACACTCGCGGCTCCGAAGCCCGTTTTGTGGGATCAATGCAGTTACCCATTTATAGCTTTGGACGGAATCCACTTGTGGCGAACGTCTCCAGAAGATTCCAGACGGCCCCGCTCCTCCTCTCCATGCTTTGCTTGCTCTCCGGGTTTGGCAGGAGCCTGTTTACCCTGAGCCTTGCCTCTGGGGAGGTCAAGGGGAGGACCCCTGTTCCCGAGGTGCGCTGCCTCCTCTCCCTTCCCTACAGCCTGACTTCGCACAAGTCATAAGTACCGCCTATAGAATGTGCTGGAACCGGAAAGAGCCACAGAGAAGAAGCAGGGAGGTTGGGTTTCCCGGGGGTGGGAGCGGGTGCCAGGGTGTTAATAGAACTTTCTATATTTGTGAGCTCTTCCTTTGCAAGCTTCCATGTTTGCATCTGTTTTATAACGTGTGTGTGAAGGTGTGTGTCACCCTCATCCTGAACACAGGAGTCCCTGGCCCTGAGCTCCCCGCACGCGTATTTACCGAGATACTGAAAAGTGCTGGGCGCATTTATTCGGCTGTGGCTTCAGACAGTCTGCACACCCCTGAGCTGTGCGGCCTGGCCCTGCAGATTCTTGCGCCAGGTGCTCCCCAAAGTTGCCTTCCACGTCAGCTCCCCACCCCCCATTTCTGCATCCCTCCTGCACCCACCTTGAACTCGCTGGTCCTGAATCTTTTCTTTTATAGATGAGGAGACTGAGGATCCCAGAGGCCCTGGGGCCAACCCCAGGGCACACGGCTGGTGATCCGTAAGGCAGGAGGGACTAACCCAGGTCCTTGGACTCCCGGAGTCTTTCCCCAGCACCAGAACCTGGGGACACTCCTCAGCAGCGTTGGCCCAAGAGCCAGGCCACAGAAATGCAAGACGGGGACAGGTCGGAATTTTTCTTTTCGTCCCCCGACCGAGAGGCCACTTAAGCAGCCTGTAACTGCCCTGTGATGTATGAAAGCCTCTCTCTGCGCATAAATGCAGCAGGTCAACCGCCAGGAAAAAGTGCCACATATATTTCCTCCCATTAGATGAAATATGCCCCTAATTTGGCTGGGCTTTTGTTTTATTAGACCTTTGGCAGCGAGGGGCCTTGCCGCAGCTGTAACCTTCTCTTGATCCCCCAGTTCTCTCTCGAGACCACTGAGAGCCTGATGAAGGGGAGGGGGTGTCCTGCTCTGTAGTGCCCGCGGGCATTCCCAGAGCAAAGAGAGTCGTGCACACGGGGCATCAGAGAGGCCCCTCCCCGAAGGACGTTCTTGGGGCTGGGACTCCAGAGACCTAAGTTCCAGCTCAGCGCTCCCGTTTACTTCTACGTGGGAGAGAGTCACATTGCCTCCCTTCTCTGAGCCTCAGTTTCTCTGTCTGTAAAGTGGGGCTCAGAGCGGAACCCCTCTCTTAGAGTTGCTACAAGAATTGAATATGAGCTGGGCGCGGTGGCGCACGCCTGTAATCCCAGCGGCTCTGGAGGCTGAAGTAGGAGGATCACAAGTTGGAGGCCAGCTGCTGAAGGGCAGGGGCTGGGCTCAGGTGGGTCCTCTGTAGTGCTGGGGCCTGGGCCACTGGCCACCTTCCCTCCTTTAGCCCGGTGCATCTCACCTCTTGCAGCCCCTGACAATCAGTCGGAAACTGTAAAGACTCACGTACTCCCGTTTGCACCCTTTAGATGAGCGGAGGGAGCCCGCGGCTCGCCCACAGGGGTGCAGCGGGGACAGCAGAGCGCAGCCTGGGCGAGGCCTTGCCAAGCGCCTCCCCACGACTCCCTCCTGCTCTCAGGGAGGAGCCCAGCTCAGGGCGTGGAGGAGGGTGCAGGAGAGGAGATCACCAGGGAACAGTCCTGAGTGGTTCCGAGGTGGCTCTGCCCAGCAGAGTCGCCTCTGCACGTGGCCGGGTCTCTCCTGGGGTTGTTCCTTGAGCCTCTTTGCAGGAGGCTGGGCCGGGGGACTTGGAGTCCCCTTCACCAGGCCAGATCTCCTCTCTGTCCTCAAGAACCCGAGGAATCTGAATGGGGGGGGGGGCAGACACCATCATCAGACGGTGTCCGGCTGTTCCTGCTTCAGCAGTGCCAGGGACAGGGCAGGTATCTACAGTTCCATCTCCCCCTTCCACTTATCTGATCCTTTAATTCTGCAAGAGGCTTTTCTTCCTGGGGATAGGAAAGCTCCAGGGATCAAAGTCCTTTTTATTTAAGCTCCGAAAAACTGAAGACCCTGTTCAGGGCTGAGCCAGATACCCATCGGCTGCGGAGGCCATTATCACCCGGGTCATCAGCCGCCTCACAAACCCGCCCCCGAGGTAGCTGTCCCTCTCTTTTTTCTTTAAAGAAGTTGTGTGACAGCAGTTGGGGGACAGATAGCAGTTGGGGGTCAGCAGTTGGGGGACAGATAGCCACTGTACGGGGAGCACGTCCCAGGGATGAGCTCTGGACACTGGGTCCCAGCCTGGGGACTGCCTGTCCCTCGCCATCTAACCTCCGGCCTTAGTTTCCCTGCTGCGACTCTCTGGTGTGTGTCGTCCTCATTCTGTGACACCAGGATGGCTTCTCGGTCCCATGTTGGGACAAGCTACTTGAAGGCAAGGACTATGTTTTTAATTTAGCTTTTCTGCTCCCCCTGTGCCCAGGCTTCTCCCACCCAGGTGAATGACACCATCCTGCACCCAGGCCACAGGACGGTCCCCTTGCCACTGGACGTCCCCCACATCACCTCTTCTGCAGGCGGCGGAGTCACCTCCACGTGCCTTTCCATCTTGTTTCCCCCAGGCCAACTGCCACCCTCTGACCAGAGCCACCATCTGTCCCTTCTGGACACTGCAGTAGAGGTCAGAGGGGTCTCCGCCCTCTGCCACTGTCCCCGCCCCCACCCATCCTGCCCCCCCCCCCCCCCCGGAACTCTTCAAAGCCGTCCTCAGCACCCCGTCCCCTGCAGCCCTCTGATGATGTCCCTCCATGCACTCACCACGGGACCCCAAACTGCAGCCTGTGGACAGGCCCAGCCCCTGACGGTTTATAAATAAAGCTTTATTAGAACACAGCAGCACACACTCACCAGGTTTTTCTATGGCTATGTTTATACAACAAGAAGCAGAGGATAGGCGGGTCTCATTTATGGCTGGTCCTCTTTGAAAAACGTGGGCAGAGCGCTGACTTCGAATAGCATCCACTCTCCTCATGGTGACCTGTCAGCAGGGTGACCCTGGGTGCTGCGTCATTGTGGTTACAGATTTCACCTTCCCACAGGTCCTCAGTCTCCATCGCGCCCCTTGCATGGTGACATTGCAGCTGCTCCTGTCAGAGGTGGGTCTGTCCCCCCATGTCTACATCTGAGCTGGCCACGTGACTTGCTTTGGTCAACAGGATGTGGCAGAAGCAAAACTGTGGGCTGCAGCCCTCCCCAGCTTCTCGCCGTAGAACTGTCTCAGTCCATGTTCTGCTGCTGTAACAGAACACCAGAGACTGCGTCATTTATAAAACACAGAAGTCCCCCTGGCTGACAGCTCAGGAGGCTGAGAAACTCAAGCTCAGGGGGCTGCCACTGATGAGGGGCTTCTGACATGGCTGGAGGCACCCCAAAGCAAGAGGACTTACCTGTGTGAAGGAGGAAGCGGTGGGCCTCCACCCTTTCATCGTAACCCCCCCATGATAGGTGACCCCACTGCTCAAGGTCAAGGTCATTCATGAAAGCAGAGCCCTTATGTCTCACCTGTTAACGATCCCGACTGTTAATATTATTACAGAAGCAATTAAATTTCCACATGAATTGGAGGAGATACTGAAACCCTTGCAGAGCCAGGAAAGATGGTGCACACCTGCCATCCCAGTGACTCGGAGGCTAAGGTAGGAGGATGGCAAGTTTGAGGCCAGCTCAGGCAACATGGAGAGACTCTGTCTTACAATGAATCGAAAAGGCCTGGGATGTCGCTCTGTGCTAGAGAGTGCTTGTCTCCCTGTGGGGGTTCCTGGGCTCGATCCCCAATGCCAGAAGAGAAAAAAGAAAGAAAGAAATCATAACAGAAACCCCAGTGCTGCCCTGAGAACACCCTGAGCTGACCTTCTGGAGGACAAGGGACATGATGCCCCCTGCCATCCCAGCCAAATCCAGCCAAGCCCAGGGACATAGTCATCGTGCTGACCAGCAGGTGCAAGCTCAGGCCAGCTTGGCAGAAATCCAAGGGGAGCCCATGAGCGGACCAAGTGCTTATCACTTATCGCCTCTCCAACTTGAGGGTGACTTGTTACGCAGCAGAAGCTAGCTGCTACACCACCTCATTTATCACTCAGGTTGAGACGCTTCTGACAGTATAAGAGGCACTGTCCCTTTCATTGGGCTGTTTTAAGCAACACAGAGGGTGAATTCACGCTCCCCCAATGGCCCTGTGGGAGGGTACTCCTTCTTTTAACGCTGGCTTCACTGCAAGCCAGGGACCCCCTTTGCCTACCCACCTTAGGTCTGTTCCTAGAGTCTGTCAAGCTCTTTCCAACCTGACGGCCATCGCACCTGCTGTTCCCCTGCCTGGAAGGCTCTTAGGCTCACACGAGGACGTCCTGCTCATGCTCAGGTCTGGGTGCATCCTTACGGCCGCCCACCCACCTCGCCCCCCAGCCGACTTCTCTCCCCTCCTGCATTTCCACGTCTGCTCCTCCCCCAACCCGAGATCATCCTGAGGGTTTGTCAGTGTACATCAGGTCCCCAACCGGCAACCTCCATGCTATCTGTTGACTTTACAGAGAGCTTGAAAATGATTCCCGGTTCACTAGACCCCGCCGGAGGGATTTTGGCAGGCAACAGGGTCCCTCTCTCAAGGTGCTGAGGAGACAGCAGCGGCAGCTCTCAGATGGCCACTCAGGCACCAGGGGACAGACTGGCACTCACAGCCCTCTGTGCAGCCAAGCTAGACGTCTGTGGTTTAGGTGTATTCCTCATAGTTCTGACTGTAGCTGAACAACATCCCTCCTCCTCCCTCCTCCCCCTCCTCCCCCTCTTCTCCTCTTCCTCTTCCTCCTCCTCCCCTTTCTCCCCCTCCCCCTCCTCCTCCTCCTCTTCCTCCCCAGGATTGAATTCATGGGTCCTCGACCACTGAGCCACATCCCAGCCCCGTTTTGTGTTTTATTTAGAGACAGGGTCTCACTGAGTTGCTTAGGGCCTCCCTGTTGCTGAGGCTGGCTTTGAACCTATGATCCTCCTGCCTCAGCCTCCTGAGCTGCTGGGATGACAGGCGTGGGCCACGGTGCCAGGAGGAACAGCTGTTCTTACTGATTGCCTAGGTGCCCTTGTGAGACTAGGAGCTTCAGGAAAGGGGGAACCCCATCTTGTGCTCTGTATCCCCCATGTCTGGCAGAGTCACAGATTCAGATACACACACACACACACACACACAATATACATTATATACTATGCATGTGCACATGTAATGAAATAATAGAGTAGAATTTCAGTCTGTTAACTATGTTCCTATGCAGAATGAGGACAGAACCTCCTTCAGAGAGTTTGGGCAACGATTAAATGAAATAATAAGTACAAGGTACTTATTATGAGATGATGAATACAAAATGCACACTCTACCCATGGGCTTAGAGTAAATAGTAAACCAGTCCTTTTATTACCACCTGTGCAAACTTGAAAAAGTCACTTTAATCTTCTCCACCTCAGGGGAGTTTCCCTCTGCAAAATGAAGATGGTCTTCTTGTACCAGATTTAAATCTAAATGATTAAAAGAGATAATGATAAAAACAACAAGGCCACACAGAAACGAGAAGAAAGCACAGATGGATTCCTGCCTGCCTGGGGAAACCCTTTCTAACTACTATTCAAAATATACTCTATTAAATTATTCAACCATACAACAATTATAGGGCAGCAAACTTCAAAAGTGAAGTCAAAAGAGAAACTGGAAGAGAATAATTGCAATCTAGGTCACAGACAAGTGGTTGATATCTTCAATATATAAAGAGTGCTTAAAAATCAAGAATAAAATCCCAAAACTCAATTTTTAAAGATGAGCAAAGACACAAACAAATGGTTCATAGAACAAGGTGTACAAACGGACTGTAAAAAATAGGAAAAGATGTTCAGTTTAACACATGAGAAATGGAAATGGAAACTGCCCAAAGATAGTATCCCTATTAGATTGATAAAAATTTAAAAACTTGACAACATATTTCATTGTAACACGGTGCCAATGTGGGGAAGGATTCTTTCATTCATTGTTGATGGGAATTCAAAATGGGGTATTTGATGCCATCTAATGATATCACATAGGCATATACCTTTTAGCTCTTCAATCCTATTTTTTAAAATTTACCTAAAGAGCTATCTTCACAAGTTGAGAACCACAAATGCTCATGGTTATTCATTATGGCCTATAAGGAACAATCTAAGTGTCTACTCCTAGGGACTCGTGGCATGAAATATGGTACTTTCACATGATGGAGTATTATACAGCTATAAACAAAAAGAATAATTTCTAAACACAAAATGAAGTCATTTCTAGGATATATTAACAAATGAAAAATCAAGAAGCAAATAGGTATTAAACTGTATGTTCTCTTTTATCCAAGAAATATGGGGAGATAAGAAAAATCCATGAATCTACATGTATAAAAGGAAAACGGCTGGAATTCACTCATTGTTTGAAGTGAATACAGAGTGTGGATGGGAACCGGGTGGCAGAATGAGACCAGGAATGAGACTCCCTTGGGACTTCTTTTGATAGAATTTATACTCTTGAACCGTATAAATATTTTACAGATGCAAAGACAAAATTCAATCAAAGATGCTGGAAAAGATAGCAAACCCTAGAAATGAATTTGGGTAGAAATCAAAGAACCTGCCTACCCCATGATGACTGTGGGAGGCCATCTCTCAGGGACCCAGGGCCGGGTACCTCCCAGCTCTCCTGCCTGCATGACCCTTTGTCCTGGAATTGGACGGGACCAAGTGCCTCACTTCTAATGAAGGGAAATGCTGGGAGTGGTGGGGTGGCACCTGGGCTGGGTATAAAAATCAGCGACTTTGTTTTCTGCCGTGTCTCCTCGGTGTGTTGGTCTTGCCGGAGGGGGTCACCTGGCAGAAGACCACCCCTGGACAGCAGCGAGCGCAGAGCAGTACACCAGGCCACCCTCCTGCTGACAGCCACAGGATTGAGCCTCCGAGCAGAGGCCCCAGCCAAGCCCCCAGAAGAACCCAGCCCTGACTCCTGAGAGACTCTGAAGCAGAGGACCCAGGAAGGTCCCACCTCGAGCCACAGAAACCGTGAGATGGCCAATGCCACCCCTTTAAGCCACTAAATTGGGTGGTATTTTGTTAAATGGAAATGGTACGATTCTAATAAGTCAAAGGGAATGGATTTAAGTAACTTGGAACACGGGCCCTCTTACTGCGTGGGATATGCTCCCAGGGTCACCAAACCTTCAAGGACATCCTGGGCCTAAGTGACTCCGTTGCCACTGGTAATTGGGCCTGTGTGATTCTGAAACTATGGAGCAAATGGGATTTTCACAGTGGAGCTGGAGACCTGAGGCAGGAAGGGCGGGGGTTCCCCAGAAAGAACATGGAGGTGCTGGGCTTGTGCCCGAGACGCCAGGGGGGTCCCTATGCATCTCCTGTCCCCTCCAGCCCTGCTCAGGGATGTCTCCACAGGATGAGCACACCCAGCGCTCCACCGTGGCTCCCAAGGACTGTCCCCACCCCCCAGAGCCACCCGGATATCCCAGAGAAATGGCCGCTCCCAGGGCCAGAACAAGGGAAATGCAAGAGAAGTCTGCAACATTCTCTCATGTCATTCTTTCTCAAAGAAAGGGGGGGGGGGCTCTGCACAAGGGGCCAGAGGCCAGCTTGGAGGGGCTGCCCCCCGCCAAATCTGGGACAACCTGAGAATTGCCAAAGGCCAACTAATAACGTGTGAAATACAGGGAGGGTTCTCTTTACCAAAGAATGTCAACTAACAAGTGTCAGAAGAAACATGGTGAATCTCCACGTTGCAGTGATCACATTTGATTCTGGAGAGAATGGTCGGTGGACCCCAAAACGACGGGTGGAAAGTTGTGGATCCAAGTATACAAATGGAACCAAGTGTCCAAGTGTCACCTAGAGATTGTGGGCTCTTCACACAGAGAAAAGGGCACTTCAGTGATAGGGACCTGGTGACCCCACATTATCAACCCAAGACCCTTTCTGATCCCCATTTTCTTCATCTGCAAATGCAAACAGCACTGACCGCCTGGTGTGGTGGGGGCCGAGGGTCATGGGGTGGGGACACAGGACAAGGTGCACATGGCAGCTGAGCCTGGGGCAAGTGCTTTTTCAGCCAAGAGACGATGGATCTGTTTTGCAAGCAGGTGTCTGGGGAAGGCCCCTCAATGTCCAGTTGTCCTGGGTAGTGGGGGTGCTACCATGTCTGAAGCCACTTTCTGTCACCCTAGGGTCCCCAACAGGGACCCTGCTCCTGAGAGATTCCCGTTTGCTGAGTGAGCTGAGGAGGCAGATGACCGTGGCCGTGGGCAGGAGCCCATGTCCAGGAGCCCATGTCCTGGTCCCCACCCCCGTAGCCCAGGTGGTGGGAGGGGCGGGTGGGCAGTGGGCACTTTTCAGATCGGCTCAACTTTCCCTGGACGCCTCCCTCCCTCCCGGCCACCCCACCCGGCTTCCTGGCAGGCGGCTGGCTGTGATGGCATCTGGAATTACTGGAATCCCGCTGTCTCCTGTCAGCTGTCCCCTCCCTGTCCCTCCTGCTGCTCCAGGGACTGTGACCGCAGCACACAGAGGGCACCCTTGCACCCCACAGCCCGCTCACCTCCCACCCCGGCTCCCCGGCTCCAGGTCTCACTTCCTTCCTCCATTTCCCCTCCACCTCCTCCCCTGTCTGCTTCAGGACGTCCCTCCTCAGCCCCCCCCTGCTCCCCGCCTGGCCATCCTGCTCTGTGCTCTGCCCCTGGCTGCCCTGACCCTCTCTCTCTGCTGTTCTTTATGCTTTATATCTCTCCGTCTCTGTTGGTCCCACTCTTTCTCTGCCTTTTGCTTTTAGGTACCAGGGATTGAACTCAGGGGCCTCGACCACGGAGCCCTGTCCCCAGCCCTGTTCTGTGTTTTATTTAGAGACAGGGTCTCACTGAGTGGCTTAGGGCCTCGCTGTGGCTGAGGCTGACTTTGAACTCGAGACCCTCCTGCCTCAGCCTCCCGAGCTGCTGGGAGGACAGGTGAGCATCATTGCACCAGATCCTCTTTCTCTTTAGAGGTGTCCCCCACCCCAATTCCTCCACCTGTTCAAGGCAGTGAGCCCTCCACAGCGTGTCAGGACCCTGGCTGTCTTTGCGGCGGGCTCCCCTGGACGCAGATCTGAAGTCCAGGTGAGTGGGAAGGTGTGTGCCCTTCCTTAACTGCTCTGGACCTCAGTGCCCTCAGGTCTACAGTAGGAGGGTCATTAGGACCAGGGGGATTATTGGCTTTACACAGGTAGAGGCCAAGTCCATGAAACCCCTGGTGTCTACTCCTGTGTCCACCGACCCAGCCTACCTCGCTGCAGCCGCCTCCTCCCTCCCTCCCTGAGCTCTTCACGGGCTTGCAGCCCCTGCATGTCTTCTTGTCCTCGGCACAAGAAGCACACACATCCCGGGCTTTGTCCTTGTTCTCCTTCCTCTAAAGTGTGCACTGGGCTTTGTGTCTAGCTCCTGAAGAACAAAATGTGGCATAGGAGGCCATGAGTGACCTCTAAGGGGAAGCAGGCCGCCATGTCTTGAGGAAGCCCAAGCAGCCTCCTGGAGGTGCAGGGGACCGAGGCCTCCTGTCAACAGCCAGCGCTGACTGGCCCACAGGGTGTCTGTGAGCCTCCCAGGAGGCCAATCTGTCACTCCCACAGCCTTGGCCATCATCGTGAGGTCCTCAGCCAGAGTCACACTGTTGGATGCCCAGCCCCCAGGAACGTGCCACCATGTTTTAAACACTGCACTGAGAGCCATTGCTAACCAGGGTTAGAACCAGGAGATCCCAGGTGAGCCTGCAGTGCTCTCCGTGCCGAAGGAGACTGCGAGGCACTCTCTCCTTTATTCTGGTGACACGCTGAGCTTCCGCTTACTGATTGTGTCTCTCCCGCTGAGCGGTCACCTCCATGAGGCCAGTGGTGGTGTCCCAGGCCTGACACGTGGGGCTCACGCATTAGCTCTGGCAGCAGTGCAGGGAGGTCAGGGACTGACTCCAGCACAGCCAGGACACCCCCGCTGTGGGTCCCCATCCCTGGACAGGGCGGGAGGGACCGCCCCTCTCCTCTCTGTCTTTCTGTATTTGGCTTCGTCCCCTTCCACAGCTCCACTCGGTTTACTCCCAGCAGCCGGACAGAGGGGGGATTTGTGCAGCTAAAGGGGCACCTGGGGAGGAAGGGTGCTGTGTTTCTCCTCTAACGAGCACGTCCAAGAACACACTTCCCTCCACAGCAGGGCCCTGCCCAGGTGGGACGGGGTGCTGGGGGTGCAGGCTGGGGAACCCCACTCCTCCCTCTGGGGGCCCTGGGCGCAGTCACCCCGGGGAGCCCCCCATCACGTACTCACTTCTCCACCCTTTCGCCGAGCTCTCTGCTGAGGAATTCTCTATGTTATTTACTAATCTGTGCCTACATTAACTCATCACCCTACACCCTTATAACTATCAACCAACCCCCCACCCACCCTTGCTCACACCCTGGGTGGCATCCACCCACCCACCCACCCGTCACTCACCCCTCCGTCCATCCATTTTCCCTCCTTTTACATTTTTCCTCTATGCTGTTCTTCCCTCCCTCCATTCACCCCTCTATTCTTTCTTCAGTCCACCGGCTGGTCTGTCCGTCCATCACCCACACGTCTGACTGTCTATCCAACATCCGTCTTTCTTTCTGTTCAGTTAGCCGTCTCGTCCCGCCATTGCCGTCTCTCCTCTCTATTTCATCCAAACACCCGAGGGTCCTTTCTCTGATCCACGTGTCTATCCAGCTGCTGGTGTCTAGGCGCCAGCAGGACCTGGCCTCTTCCCGGGACTCTGCTGCGCCCTGGCCGCCCGCCCGGGAGGCCCGCACGCGCCTGCGCTCACTCTGACAGGCGGGGCCGCAGGAGACCCCCAGCTGGACCAGGCCCTGTTGCTGATTTTGCCACCGAATCCTGGGTTTGCTGATCCTCGGTTTCCTCCCCGGGAAGCAGGGACCCTGCAGACCTAAGTCGTGCTGCACCTGTGGGCCAGGGTGCGGGCAGGGCTCCCCATCCCCCAGGCCACACGCCACCTGGGCCCAGTATCCCTGCAGCTCAGGGTCAGCTCACTTTTTTTTTTTTTTGGTACCAGGGATTGAACTCAGTGACCCTGACCCCTGAGCCCCACCCCAGCCCTATTTTGCATTTTATTCAGAGACAGGGTCTCACTGAGCTGCTCAGGGCCTCGCTGTGGCTGAGGCTGGCCTTGAACTCACGATCCTCCTGCCTCAGCCTCCTGAGCCACTGGGATGACAGGCGTGCGCCACCACACCCGACTAGGTCGTCTCATTTTGGGGGTAAACAAGATGGCATCTGGTGGCCATAAACTGGGTCCATAGGGAACTGGAGGAGGGAAGTTTTGTTTGCATTCTGTCTGTGAAACCAGTCAGGTATCTTTAAGTCCTTCCTACCCATCCCTCAGGTTGCCAAAGGTAACAGGGTCTTCAGGGTTCATCAACCAAGAACCACTGGGGGCTTGGCTGCCTCTGGCCTCTAATTCCTGCTAAACTCTGTGTGCTGTGTGACCCCAGGCAGGTTGCTTCACATCTCTGGACCCTCATTGCTCACCTGTAGGTGGAGCTCAGGAATACTTCCAAGGCTGGGCCTGGGAGCCTCACGGGGCGACCTGGGTGCCTGTTGAGGTTGGGGGCGCTCGTTCTAGAAGGGTGGTGAGAGTCAGCAGGGGAAGAAGGCCAGGGAAGATTCCCCCGTCCTGCAAATAAGCCAGCTTGGAGGCCGTCTGGGTCACTCTGCTCGTCTGCTCTTGGCCTGCAGTGGGATGTCCCTGGGGACTCGGTGGGGACCGTTCCCTCCCTGTCCTTGGGTCCTGGCTCCCATAGCACAGAGATGCATCCTTTGTTTCAGGGAGGGAGGGAGGGAGGGAGGGGGAGGGAGGAGAGAGGGGAGTGGGCACAAGCGCTGGACCTTCTTCTTCCCGCCACACAATGCCACCCAACGGGGCTTTTGGAGAGCCCGCCCTGCACCCTGGACCTGGCTGTCCCCGTCTGTCAAGAGGGGCAGCAGCTAGACACTGCTCGGACTGCCCGTGTCTCTGGCTCGGGGGCCCCTTCGCAGAGCAAGGAAGGACAGAGTTCTGGGCCCAGGCTGCTGTGTGGACTGGGGGGATCCAGGCTGGGGCTGGGGAGGGAGGCCCGGGAGCCCCCAGTCAGGGCTTCTGCAGTTTGTGCTCTTGACCCTGGAGGTGGCCTCAGGGTGGCCTCAGATGAGGGCTGCCAGGCCACTGCCCGGGTCAGAGGATGCCGGCTCACTCCTCGGGCTGTGGGTGGAGCACTCTGGTGGGGGTCCCCCGCTCAGCTCACCCAGGCAGAGACTTGGCCACCAGGAGACCATGACGTCACCGTGAACCCCCCCCCCTTTCCATTTCCGGCATTTGCGCCTGCAGGGACGCCTGCCCGGCCAGCCTGACGTGGGCCTGTTCTCTCCACAGCAGGGACTCAGGGAGCCCGGCCAGGGGTGGCCACAGCCCAGGGTCTTCCCAAGAGCCAGGCAGACAGCGGAGGCCAGGGCCCAGAGCTCAGAGGGGCGGCTGATGCCAGCCCTTCCCACTGCCCACTCTCTGTCTTCGTCACTCCTAGGCCAGCGGCTGTTGTGGCCGCCAGACTCAGCAAGTGAAAGCACAGGCATCCCGTTAGGATGAGCGATGGGGAGATGTTTAGTGTAAGTATATCCCATGCCATCTTTGGGACATATTTATCCTGAAAAATTATTCTTTGTTTCTCTGAAAATTACATGTAGCAGGGGTATCCTGTATTTTGATCTGGCCACCCTGGTGGTTGAAACAATGTGTGGACCAGGTATACGTGTCTTTCATGCTGTGTCTGACCCGCAGAAGGTGACAAAAACCTGGGAGCCATTTCTATAGAGCCAGAACAGGAAGACTAGATATGAAGATTAATATCAATTAGTTGATATTAATTACATCATTAATATCGATGAATACATAATTGACAGTGTGCATTAGGTGGAGTCCACTCCTCTCTCCAACAGAGAAGCTCTGACACTTCTGGCTGTGTGACTTTCGGCAAGTTACTCAACTTCTCTGTGCCTGCATTTCCTTGCCTATAAAATGGGAGTGATACCAGTCACTTCTTCTAAGTAGGACTTTTGTAGTCTTTAGATGACTCCATCCACGGAAAGCAGGGGGCACAGTGCCTGCTGGCGCAGAGAAGCCGCACTGGGACCCACGGCTGTGATGTCGCTGTTCGAGTTGTGGGTTTATTTGGGTTTGATCTCCTGGGAGCAGAGCTGGAGAGAAGGACTTGGTGTGGGATTCCTTTGACAGGTGACCCCAGGAAGCCCCAGCAGGGCAGTGGCCCAGGGGACAAGGAAGAGGAAAAACCAAAGCAGGATGTGGGAGTGGGCGCCAGCCACCGTGTGCTCAGACTCTGGGGAGCCACGTGCAGACCCCTCCCCTGGGGCGAGGGCGCTCCAACTCCCCAGCACCTGGGCCTCAGCACTGCACAGACGCGGTCGAGGGCCCCAACAGCTCCCAGCGGGATCCATGAGCGTGGGGTGAGTGCGCCGAGCCCGCCCGTGTAGCGTGTCTGCGGGTCCTTCAGGTTTAGAAGCATCCTCTGCAGAAACAACCGCGACGCTCCGACAGCATCGACGACAAGGTGACAGTCACTCAGGTTGAAAACCCAGGGAGAGGTCCCAGCATCTCCAAGGCACGTGCTCCCTCAGAGCTGACGGCAGGTACTGGCCATCCGGAGAGGCACCCCAAGGCTCCCAGGGCTCCCAGGGATGACCCGGCGCAGCTGCCTGTGTTCTGAGAACGGGTGCCACCAAGACCAGAGGACACCACCTGTCCTCCTAGCCTGCGCATCCCGCGAGGCCAGGGCACTGACTGTGGCAAGGGACAGCCCACTCCATCGGGGAAGGGCCCTCACGGGTGGCATATGCAGGTTTATAGATGAGCAAGCCAAGATCAGAGAGGCAAGATTTTTGCTGTAGTCACACAGCCGGGAAGCACGAGAACCCAGGAGGGAGCACAGAGCCGCCCTGTTCTGGAGCCAGGGATGCGTCCACCATGAACTGGGCTAAGGCATGTGACATTCTTCCCATAAATGCCCAGGAACGGTGCAGAGCCAACCACGTGTTCCTGGGCAGATGTGTACTGGGGGCTTCTCACCTTTCTGCTAGATACTGGGGTCTCAGTGGACACCAAGCCCACCGAGTCCACTTTTCACATACTCCCCGTTGAGAAAAGGGGCCCACATCCTTCCTGTTCCTCTGGCCCAGCACCAAGTAGGGACCCCATGGGCAAATGGACACACCTTCCAACAAGCCTCTGGCCCCGTTACTCCCCTCTTCCTCCAAAGGCAACTGTGACCACAGCCCCATGCTTGAAAGTCATCTCCAGGAACCTGCCACCCAGCTGCTCTGGACCTTGGAGACTCGGGAAGTCATCTGCGTCTTTAAAAAAAAAAAAAAAAAAAAAAAGAAGAAGAAGAAGAAGAAGAAAGCAAAGGAACTGCACAAAACCCAGTGACTTCACCCTGGGGCGGGGCCCGGTTTTCTGGGTCAGGAGCGGGCGGAGGCTGACCCTCTTATGCAAGGCGCTTGGCTCCGAGAGACTCAAGTTCCTCCCGATTATTATTTTAGCAAACCCAGCGCAGTCGGCCAGGCCAGGAGGCTCCCCGCGAAAGCCCTGGGTTGTTATTTCAGAGTCAAGTTCAGGGAGGGGGCTGTGGGGCTCCACTCGGATTTCTGGAAAAACAGGCGCTTGGAAAGAGCTGGCCGAGGGGGAGGGACGTGGAAGGAGCGAGTGGGGGGGTGCGGGCTGGTGGGGGACCAGGGCCACCACGGTGCTGGGTCTGTCCTGGCGCTGGGGCCTGGGGGGCCTGGCTTCCTCGCCTGGGGAAGAGACCCAGGCGACCTGCTGCTGTACTCTTGAGGGCAACTCTCCCTCCAGCCGGGTCCTTCCAGTCCTGGGCCACAGGGAGGACGGTGAGAAGAGCCGGGCAGAGCCAGGCTGCCATCTTGGTTGGCCGTGAAAGTCCCTGTGCGGCCTGGCCCTGCCCAGCGCCTCTTCATTGTCTGGACTCCCCCTCCCCATCCTACCCCAGACCCCCCATCCTGCACCTCAGGGGTCTCTCCTGCCGGAACCCCTCTCTCTCTGCCTCCATCCCATCCTCGGAGCCCCTCTTCAGTACCACCTCCTTGAAGGAACCGTGCCTGATTCCCACCTGAGCCAGGGCCTCTGCTGTAACCACTTGCAGAGCACCCGACCCTCCCTTGCCCAAGGCCTGTGACAACAGGGCCCAAGCCTGCCTCTTCTCTGTGGCCTCTGCTCAGCACCGACCCCTTGGGCAATGGAAGCACCTTCCAAGCAAAAGGTGTCTGAGCCCAAGGGCAAGGGCGGAGCCGGCCCTGGCTGGGCCCCAGGATACTAGGCAAATACCAGACAGACTGGGAGGCCCAGGCGACCTCCATCCTCAGCCTCTTCTGAAGGTTCCCTGGATGGTCACTCGCAGGTCACCGGCCAGTAAAGGCCACACACTCCTAAAGAAGGAGCTTCACCGGGTCCGGGCACCCCACTCATCCTGTGGTCACCCTTCTCCCAACCTCCTGTGTCCCCAGGCTCCCCCCAGACATCTCCCCAGTCCGTGGTGGTGCAGAACCTCCTCTGACCCAGTCCCCACGGGGGACCCCGGGGTCCCCCTCTCCCCTGCTCCGGGAGCTGTGGCTTCCTCCTGGGACCCGCCACTCCTTGGAGCCCAGAGGTGAGTCATCTGCCTGTCACGTGTCCAGCGGCTCCTGCTTGAGAGTCCCCGCCCTGGACTTTGTTTTATGGGGCTGGCTGTCCCCGGCCGCCACCGATACCATCCATCAGCTCTGTCGCTCCAGCACTGGGGCTGGATTTATGGAAGTGGCTACCCCAGTGCTGGCAGCGTGGACCGGGCTTCTGATTAACACGCGATTCCAAGGGGGCCGCCGAGGCGGGGGGTCGGTCAGACACCCCAGCGCTGCCCAGGCTGGAGCCGGACACCGCAGCAGGCACGGACAGATGTTGCACAAGGAACTTGCAAAGAGCCATTTGGAGGAGTCCTTTGACAGGGAAGCGCAGAAGCATGTGCGAACCAGAGCTGCTCCTTTCTTTGTTGAGCTCATGCTCTCTCTCTCTCTCTCTCTCTCTCTCTCTCTCTCTCTCTCTCTCTCTCTCTCTGTCTTGAGAGATTAAATCTGAATTCACTCTCAGCCTTAAGAGTTTCCATCAGGAAATTCTGTCAGCTCCAGCAATGATCTGCAATTGTGTGCTGCCCCGCCCCCTCTCCAAAGGGAACAGGGACATCAGCTGAAATTTAACCCCCGAGCGGGCTCCTTGAGGCAAAGGATCTCATGTCACCTGCAGGGTGAGGCAGGGGCTGTGACTATCTCAGTTTTTTTTTTTTTTAATAACTTGGTAGTTTGAAATAGTTGAAGACTCACAAGAAGTTGCAAAAAGAGCAGAGTCCTCATGGACCTCGCTCCCAGTGCCCACCCAGGATGGCCACAGCACATGGTCAATGTGAGGAACTAGACTTTGGCACAATGCCACATAGCTTATGCAGATTTTATCAGTATGTATATGCAGTTTTTTTTTTTTGATGGTGGTACCAGGGAGGGAGTTTGGGCACTCAATCCCTGAGCCCCATCCCAGCCCTATTTTGTGTTTTATTTAGAGACAGGGTCTCACTGAGTTGCTCAGGGCCTCGCTTTTGCTGAGGCTGGCTTTGAACTCAGATCCTCCTGCCTCAACCTCCTGAGCTGCTGGGATTAGAGATGTGACCCACCATGCCCAGCCACTGTTTTCTTTTAGAAAAATAATTCTATGACATTTTAGCTCATGTTTAGATGAGAACAACTATCACCATATCAGATTATAAAATCTTTCCTTCTCCACAGTGAAATTCCCTTGGGTTACTGAATAATGAATTCACCTCCTTTCAACTCTAATCCCTGAAAAGCAGTAATCTATTTCCCATCACCATAAATTCATCACTTTAAGAAAGTTATAGAAATGGAATCATCTACTATGTAGCGTCAACGATCAGTTTTTTTTCACTCAGCATAATACTCTTGAGATCCATCTAAGTGGTTGCAGCTCTCCATAGCTCATTCCTTTTTCTGGCTGAGTAATATTCCACTGTATGGATGTACCACAGTCTATCCACTCACCAGTTGAAGGACTGCCAGTTATTTCCAATATGGGATATTTACAAATAAATTGTTATGAGTGATCACATACAGGTTTCTCTGTAATTATCCAAATTTAACAGATGAAGTCACAGACTGATAGAGATCAAGTCACTTGAACAATGTCAAGCTGCCAGCAAGTTGAATGAAGATTTGAACCCAGGTGGTGACTCCAGAGACTGTGCTCTCAGCCATTGGCAAGACTGAAAATCCTGTAGTTGAAAATAATTAACCTAAAAAGCTAATTAACATGCCAGGAAGACACATTGTGTTTATCAGAGGTTTTATGCGCCACACATTCTTGAAGACGCGGCAAGATGGTAAGAATCCAAATCTGCAGAGTGGGGTTGAGCACTGGGCTTGGTACAGGGGTGCAGCCTCCCCCCCCCCAGCAGTTCTGTCCTCCTGCCATGAAGCTCCGTCTGGTTGGGGAGCCTCTTGCTATTCCCTGAACTCCCAGAGCTCCCGCCCTTTGGTTCTTCTTACCTGGTCCCTCTGCCCCAAACGCCCCTCCCCCTATGTCCCCCAGGGTCCCTTCTATCAACAGGTCCTTCCTTGGAGAGTCCAGGACATCCTTCCTGCACCCCAGTGATGTTCTTGGCCCCAGGAATGTTTATCTCTTCCATAAACAGGAGTCTACTTGAAGGTCCCCAAAGGCCAGGGAGGTTCGGGGCACTGAGCTGAAGCCCAAGAAGCGCAAATAAATAATCTGCAGCCCCCGAGCGCAGCCCCGGGTGCAGGTGCACAGAGACGCAGAGATGAGTGGGCGAGAACGCACAGCCCAAGCAGGCCTGGGGTGTCGGGGCCCTGGATCCAAAGCCTGGGTGGGCTCTCCTGGGCCCATTTCCTGCCTGCTGCCCTGTGAGGGGAAGAGTTACGGAGAAGACCCATGAGGACCAAACCTTCTCCCTGGATCGGCTCCCGAGGGGGAGCTGGGGCAGCCGGCGAGACCCCAGAGCCATGGCAGCTGGCTGCACCCTGCTCCCCTGTCCCCTGCCTCTCAGCCTCTGCACTGCCCACCGCCAGAGAGGAGGGCTTCAGGGTGCTGGAGCAAGACCAGTGGGAACAAGGGGGCCAGGAGGGACCCGCCAGCCTCCAATGCAGGCCTCCTCCACGCCCAGACCTTAAAGGCAGAGGCCCCGCTCCACCTGCCGCTCACTCCCGCGGGGATATTTCCAACTCGCTCTGCCTTTGATTTCCTCCCTCCGTGGCCTCTGCTCCCCATAAAACTCAATCTCCTTTAGTTTTCAATTCAATTAAGGTCCAATCATTCCACCCACGAGGCCACACATTGAAACTGTGGTCACTAACTCAGCTGGGGACCTGGAGGCAGGGAGTTGGAGAGGTTTCTGGGGACCCAGCCCAGGTGACTATAGGGTAGAGACCACACCGGGACAGAGAAGGACCCCCATGCAGGGCAGGTCTGACTTTAGACATTACTGTGTGACCTTGGCCAAGAGACCTCCTCCCCCAGCCTCAGTTCCCCATCTGTAAAATGGGCCGTGAAGCGCGAGTATGATGAGGTTTTTGGTTGTGAGCTCAAAGCCAGCCTCAGCAACAGCAAGGCCCTAAGCAGCTCAGTGAGACCCTGTCGCTAAATAAAACGCAAAATAGGGCTGGGGTGGGGCTCAGTGATCCAGTGCCCCTGGGTTCAATCCCTGGCACCAAAAACAAACAAGCAAACAAACAGCCTGGCACCTTCCCCACAGCCTGTAAGTACCATTTAGTGACTTAGGTGCCTAATACAATGAAAATGCAAATGGTCTTTTTAAAGCTGTATTTTTAGGCAAAGGTGACAAGAAAAAAAAAAGGCCTGTATATACTCAGTAGAGCCCTTTTTTCGCCTGGTCTTTTGCTGAGATTGCTGGAGTCGCAGATGCACACTCTGTGGACGGGGAGAGGCGTCCCTGTGGAGAGGGCTCACGCAAGGTTGTTACAAGCAGGACCTGGACCCAGAGTGAAATAAAAGTGATCCCCGGGCCTGAGACCTGGAAGAGGCTAATGCGACTCCTAAATCCGGGGGCCTGGAGCTGGGAGAGGGGCGGTGGGAACCGTCTAGTTTTCCAGTGAGCGCACATTACTTCAATAATTAAAATGCATAGAAACCCATAAAATGAATCGCAGACCTACTGTGGCTGGGAACCTGGGCCTCGCATAGAAGGAAAAAAGACTGTTGAATTCCCACGACTCCGCGGTAACCATGTTGACATTCTTATGAATTTCCTACACTCTTTCTTCTCATCCACATGGACGTGTATTTTTGGAATAAAGTTGGAATGAAGTTTCGTGAGAACCTGTGGGGCCTGCTCTTTCCCTTATCGGGTGAACTTCCCCAGGCCCCCCTGGGCTGCTGGGCATGTGACTGGGGGGCTGCTTTGATTGACAGGCCCACCCGCCCACGGCCCAACACTGCAACCCTGTTCCCTGCTGCATTGGGTAGGATCTTAGCATTCTGCACATAGTAGGTGGTCAATAAACATCCGCAGAACCCAGGAACAACCAGATGAGAGAGAAATGAACGCAAATGGTTTTAAATAGGTGCAAAACAGCTGTGAAAAACGTCCCCCTAGGTCAAGGTCACCAGGCGCCTCTGACCTCTCACCTGTGGGACATGGTGGCATCCCAGCCTGACACATCTGCAGGCAGCCAGGCTCCGTGTCCTCTCCTCCTCTCCTCCTCTCCTCTCCGGTGCTCTGAGTCACTCGGGGTGGGAATCAAGCTCACTGCCGAGCTTGGCTTTGAACACAGCCAACACAAACCGCCTGCTGGTCCCCGAGGGGAGTGTCATTTCATCACATAAACAGTTTCTGATGGTAGCCGGGAAGTCACAGGGCTGGGAAGGACGGAGCTGCCCTCGGTGGCCACCGGGCAGGGAGAGGGGCCCCCGGGGGTCTGTGGATGGTTTTATTTTTATTTTTTTGGTATTGGGATGGAACTCAGGGGTGATTAATCATGGAGCCACGTCCCCAGCCCTTTTTTGTTTTTAAGTATTTTTTATTTACAGATAGGGTCTCACTGAGTTGCAAGTGCCTCACTAAGTTGCTGAGGCTGGACTCGCGATCCTCCTGCCTCAGCCTCCTGAGTCGCTGGGATGACAGGCCTGCGCCACCTAGAAGCCCGGCCTTCAAGCTGCAGATTTGTGGGCTCCCATATGGGGTTGGGGGGGGGCACAGGGAATAAAATTCATCAACTCAGACACTTGTTAACTGGCAGGTCAAACTCCCACTTAACGGAAGTGGGTTCGGATCCTATTGCATCACTTCCTGAGCGACCCTGGGCACCTAAGCCTCAGTGTATCATCCATAAAGTGGGGATTAAAGGAGAGGCCACCTCATGGGAATTCTCAGCAGCACACCTGGCACACAAGGGACATGACCAAAGGGGACGTGACTCCAGCGTCCCTGGGGACTTTCTGGGCCCCTCCTTTGCCTGCAATGCGAGGCTGATTCCGTCCCCAACCTGCTCATCACGGCTGGTTTGTCCTTGTGGAGAGGGAGCCACTCTGTCGGGGGGTCCCAGGAGACCCTGCCTGGGCCATGGACCGTCATCATCTCTGATGATTTGGAGGGAGACATGGGGTGGGAATGATGGTGGCTGGGGGGATGACGGGTGACACAAGCAGGGACCCCAGAGGATCTCTGGTGATGGGAGAGTGGCTGGAGCTGGCAAGGGGACATTGGATGGAGACCTGAAGACCCCAGAGTTGGGCCCAAACTCCCTCCCGGGAACCACAGGTCGCTGTAACAGTAGTGTCAGCCTGAGTCATTGTCCTGGTAACCCAGCTCCCAGCCACCCTGGAGCCACAGAAGAGCTAGAGGGCTTTACACACGTCTTCTTTAGCCGCCACATCCTCCTCCCAGCCAGCTCTGTCCCCATCCCGGTCTCCGAGGAGGAAACTGAGGCCCAGGCCTCCCAGCTGGTGGGTGGCTGAGCAGAGACCCAGCCCAGCTCAGCCCACGCGCCATCTTGGATTTTTCTGTCATAGGAATGATGCCATCCAGGGTGCCCTGGGGACAGTGAGGCGGTCCTGGCAGCTAAAAACGGACATGTTTGTGTGAAGCTGGCTTCCACTTATCCCCGAGTGGATTCGGGCTGCAGGATGGGCCCAGCAGCATGAGTTAGTACAGGTACCAGGTGAACCAGCCGGAGACCGTCCCTGGTGACATCAACCTCATCCAGGGTGCCCAGGTCCCCTGCTGCCTCACCAGGCTGGACTGAGCGCACCCCGCCCCCACCCAAGAGTCCAGCCATCCTTTGGGTGAAATGAGAAGTGTCTGGCCATGACCTGGTACCTGGCAGATGCCCCACGTTGGTTACAGTGATAATACAAAGTCTCAGTGTGACAGCCCCGTCACTGACTTTGGAGACCCGGCAGGGTGACTTGGCTTCCTTGACCGTCTATCTTGTACTGTCACCCAGGAGTCCAGGTCTTGGCCCTGCTTCCTCCAGGTGTGCGTGGTCTTGGCCCAGGTGTGTGGGGCGGGCAGATGCCATTAGCAACCAAAAAATTAAAATAAATGCCCCTTTGGAAGGAAAAAAAAATGCCTTCCATGACCTAAGACCGCCCTGTGGAAATTCTCGCCCTCCGCAGAAAGATCCTGTGAACTTGGGTCATCTTGATGCTTCCAAAGGCAGGTGGCCCTCAGCTGCTCCGCTGCCCCCACGGGCCCATTGTACGGATGGGTCAGCGGAGGCTGCACGTGTGTGATCGGGCAGCTGCCAGAGCCGGGGCCAGGCGGGAGATGGGTGGGGGCAGCCGCACCCCCTACCTGGGGGACGGGTTTCCTTAAGGGCACCTGCGGGGGACGCTATCTTCACCCCAGCCTCTCACACAGGTGGCCAGCAGTTTCTGCCTTCTGATGTCACTCAGGGCCAGGAGACTGGGCTCAGGGGCTGGGACAACATCCAGCGCAAGGTCTTTGGGTGCCTAAGATTGCGACCACGGAGTGACAGGGGACTTGATGGCCCTCAGCCCAGCTGCTCGGGGCCTGGCCCAGTGCGTTCTTCCTAAGGATCACCTGTCCCTCCTCCCGCCTGTCACGCAGCAGGCTCTGGGCCCCGCCACGAAGGATCTTATCCGCCACCAACTGGGCTCCCAGGAAGGCACCATCAACTCACTGCGGAGAATGACTGACTGAGGGTGAGCCCCGACCCGCCCGGTCGTGGGGCCACCTCCCCACCGGATCGTCTAGCCTCCCCACGGGGCAGGGCAGCTTTGCCGTCGCCAGCACGGATCGGCCTCCTAATCCACTGCTCTTTGGTTTAAGAGTCATTACAAAGTGCTTAATTAAGTAAGCCTCGCTTAATCACCAAATGTTTGCATGCGAAACGAGTTCCCGGGAAGCGGCCCTCGACATGTTCTGTACAGAAATAATTACCGCGGGGAGGGGGCGGGCTCCAGCCTCCACTTCTCATTTGAGGGCCTCGCCCATTCATCACCACAGGGGAATTAAAAGGCTTCAGCAGGAGCAATTGGAGAACCCCCACATTCCAGCCGCGTGAATCACAGAAGGGGCCCCTTCGGCGGCGGGGGCAGGAGCAGGGGGCGGGGGCGGCGGAGGGAAGGGGTGAGGAGGCCGGGGGAGGAGGCTGCCTCCCGCCCACAGGCTGTGGCCTCCCTGTTGCTAAGAGTTGCTTCCAACGGGGCTCTCCTGGCTCTTCCTCCCCTTCCAAGAGATTTGCAAGTTATAAAGATTTGCAGAGGAATGTGAGGGAGGTGGAGTGTGCGTGTGCGTGTGTGCGCACGTGTCAGAATGTGCGTGCGCTGGTGGATCTCACCTCGTTTCTTCCCACTATCACCTGATTCCTTCCTAAGCCGGTTCTTCCCACGGAGCCCATGAGTGGGTACCCGGATGAACCTGTTTTCCTGTCTCAGTGGCCACGTGTCTATTTTCATGTTGGGGGGGGGGATAAAAAATAGAACCGGGATGTCCTTCTCTGGTTTCAGGAGCATCATCAAACCAAAGTTGGTGGAATGCGAAAATTAACTTTTTTAAGGAAGAACAGGGATGGGACCCGGATCAGGAAAGAGGGACAGGGGGGACTGAGGTCTGGGAACCTTCTTATGGTCTCTCATTTGCTGTCCTGGTCCCAGTGGGGCCTCCTGTCCCTGGACTGTCAAGGACTCTTCTTTGGCCCATTGTGCAGATTCACAAACTGAGGTCCAGGAGACAACAAACAATCTTTCACTTCTTTTTTGGAATGGTGGGGGCAGACCTGCCCCACCAGGAAAGATTGCAACAGATCTTGATGTAAGCAAAACCCTGAAGCCGTTCCAGGGTCCTGGAATGTTCTGGTTAAACATCCCTCCCCCTGCTCTGTGCCTTTCATTGTCTTTGAGCTTTTTCACACTCTCTAGGTTAAAAAAAAAAAAAGAGCCTGGATAGCAATACAAATGATTCATGCCATAGAAATGCAAATGAATTTTGTCCGGTGGAATGCAATTGATTATTGCCCTCCAGTTATTGACTGGCTTTGCATCTACTTGTAAATTAATCCCAGCATCTCTGTGGCGTGTGTGTGTGTGTGTGTGTGTGTGTGTGTGTGTGTGTGGTGTGTGGTTTGAATTCTCCTAGAGCCAGTCACACTGCCTCTCTGGTCCCTCATTAATTCATGTGTTAAATAAAATCCTCGACCCAGGTTCCTGTTGTAATTGTGTCAGGATCATGATTTTACCTTTTTAAAATTTTTGTTACCAGGGATTGAACCCCCAGAGATGCTTAATGACTGAGCCCCATCCCCAGCCCATTTTTATATTTTATTTAGAGACAGGGTGTCACTGAGTTGCTTAGGACATCATCAAGATGCTGAGACTGGCCTGGAGCTTGTGATCCTCCTGCCTCAGCCTCCAGAGCTGCTGGGATGACCGGCCCTGGGGCACTGCTCCTGGCCCAATGTTACCTTTATTTACAATGATCCTGTAAGAGCACCTGCTGGGAAGGCAAGGTGGATGACAGGGGCCAGGGGAGAGGGAGGAGTGGGGGTGTGTGTCCAGCCTCAGTCTGGTGCTGGTGTGTTTGTGTCTCGGTAGCATGCCATCTTTCCGTCCACCCCTCCTCCACCTCATTTGAGCAGGTGGCTGGCTCTGCTGCTGCCACATGGGGTAGGGACAGGGAGTGTAGGAAGGTGACCAGGATCCCTGATTTCCTTGAGACTATTTGGAAAGTAAGGCCCTGGCCTTGGCCCCGAGGGTTCCTGGCAGCTGGCTTCAGATTATCTGTCTCAGGTTACGTTTCTCTGCAGCCCAAAGGGCTGAGGGCTAGAAACGGAAATTAAATTGAATTATAAAAAGTAAACTGCTGTGACATCCCCCCTACCTTGAACCTGGGAGCAGTGGTGGCTTTCACATGCTGACACCTTCACTCTCAGCCCCTGGTTTAGCCTCGTCCTGCCAGGACAAGCAGGGATCAGAGAAGACAGTGGATTCCCTCAAGTCACACAGCAAATCAGAGGTGCCAGCCTGAACACTAAATGACAACTGCCAGGGTCCCCTCCGTCAACAGCCCAGACAGCACCCCAAGCAGAGCTCACTGAAATGCAGATGGAAAGCCCCTCCTGCCCCAAGATCCCCAAGGTCCTGAGGTGCAGCACTTGACCCTGAGTCAGGCTGACCCTTGGGTATCAATAGATGTGGGGAAATCCTACTCCACGGGGTTAATTATTGAGCATGAAGCAAAGCAAGGATCCTAGATGAGAAGGGGTCTCACAAGCACCTTGTGGAACACATTTCCAGATAAAAGAAGCCATGGCTGAGTCCCCAGGGCCAGCAACCAGCCCACAGCAGCAGGGCCACCCAGAAGTCAGGCCTGGGGCTGTCAGGGGTAACCAAGAAGGTCCTCCATTCCCAGCACTGGAAGGACCCCTAGAGTGTTCCACCTTACAGACAGGTAAACTGAGGCCCAGAGAGGGAAAGCAGGTTCTGTAAAACTGCACAGCAGTGCAAAGGACAGCATCAGGCCTCCCAGGTCTTGGTCTCCTGGTGGAACTCCACATGGGTGGCCTGGAAGGCAGCAGGACTGGAGCTGCGAAGCCACCACTGCCAGGGCCCCAGGGAAACGGCTTCATTCCCTCCTCAGCTCCTTACCCGCTACTGCAGGATTTACCTGATTCACCATCGTGTCCTAGACAACAGCCATCCCCTCCTTGGGAACTCCACAGGCTGCTCTCAAAGACAGCTCCAGTTGGGCACAATGGCACACGCCTGTCATCCCAGCGGCTCGGGAGGCTGAGGCAGGAGGATCGAGAGTTCAAAGGCAGCCTCAGCCACAGTGAGGTCCTGAGCAACTCAGTGAGACCCTGTCTCTAAATAAAACACAGAATAGGGCTGGGACGTGGCTCAGGGGTCCAGTGCCCCTGAGTTCAATCCCCAGGACCGCTTTCCCCTGAAGGAATCTGTCTTCCTAAAGCACCGGCTGCACAGTGGCGGATTGGTGCTGTAAACCCCCACTTCTCTGGTTCCCTGGGGGTGGGCACACTTTCTACCTAAAGACTACATGTTCTTGACTGTGGCCAGAGGGTCCCTTCCACAAGGACTTACCCTGTGGACTTAGCAGAGGCCCCCCAGACAGCAGGTGCGAGGCTGGGTGAGGCTGGAGCTTACCACAGACCAGCCGCCTCCCCGACCCCGGAGCTGGCTGAGCCTGCGACTCAGGTGTCCTGTGGTCCAAGCCCCTTCCCTGTCCGGTCCATCTCTCCCACCGCTCCAACCTCCTGTCTGAATGCTTGCTGTCCGCTCACTGGCACCTCCATCGCTCAATCTAGACTCTTCCATAAGTAATTCCAAATCTCTCCTTTAGGGCAAGTCACCCAGTACTCCACGGTGACAGTTTGGTCCAGCAAACCTAAGTTGCTTTCCAAGATGGAGCTTCTTGACTCAGGGTGGAGGAGGACGGTCTCACCTGGCTCACAGGTCTCCTGGGGAGCACTCAGAACAGAACCTTCCCTCCTGTCCCCAATGGTCCCAATAGGGCTGACCCCACTCTCAGATGCAAATGACACACCTGGCCCGGACCCTGCCAATCAAAGCCCTCTCTCCTCTGCCCGTGATTGGTGGGGAGAGGCACGTGGTCCCTCTGGACCAGTAAGACTCTTCCCTGGGACCTTGGCTCCTGCCTCCCAGAGGCTGTTCGGGTTCTGTCTAAGGGATTTGAGGGGAGGAGAGCGGAGCCCCTGGGGGAGTCAGGCAGTGTGAGAGCGCCTACTGTATACAGAGCTCTGGGCTATATTCCATGGCTTCACGGTGAGTGAATCTGCTGGTCTCTGCCTCCTTAGAGAGCAAGGGCTGAGGGGCAAGGTCCCCACCCAAACCCAGCTCCAGGAGCTGAGCACAGGGGGCGGCCATCAGGATGGAGGGAGGGGACCTGGGGAGGGGTGGACCGGCGGGGAGCTGGGCAGGGGCCAGGTTTGGGCCCGGGGTTCGCTGGTAGGCGTGCCCCGCCTCTGGGGGAGCCCTCCTGGGCTGTGGCTTTGAAGGTGTGCCACCGTTACCGGCACACACGTGGCCCCGAGTGTCCCCTCCCGGGCTCTCTGCGGAACCCACGAGCCCCTCCCCCACCCCACCCATCAGGGACGCTCTGGGCGCCGCCCTCAGGGACCAGGTTGGAGGGCTCCGCAGAGGAGGCCCGGCTGAGCAGAGGCAAAGGAGAGGATGGAGCGCAAAGACGGCTCTGGTCCCCAGAAGCAGAGTCTGGGGGCTCCCTGGGAGACCCGCAGAGGAGGGAGGACGCCCTGTCGTCTCCAAACTCTTTGCTTTCGAGGCAGCTGCATTCGCGCCGCCTTCGACTCACCAGAGAGAACCCCCAGGGGAGAGATGCGGGCTTCTCGGTGACAAAGAGGGTGCGACATCCGGGGACTTTGGGGTGGGAGGACCTCGGGAACCAGCCTCTCTAATTTACTTCTCTGAAAAACGAGTTCTCTGGGCAACTGATTCTGCAGAGTTGGGGGACCCCGTTCCAGCCCTGCCCTGAGATTCATCCTGGCGGCCTTGGGTCCTCCATCATCTCCGCCTGTCACACCCTGCAGCTGTCAGTCATCACCCTTCTCAAACCTCAGGCTGTGTCATGGCTCAGCTCACCAAGTCTCTCCCTCCTGCCCCCGAGCAGGCGGTGCTCATCCCAGGGCCAGCGCTCGAGATCACATGGGGTAGTGAGTCAAACTGGAGAGACATTATTTTATTTTCCCCGCCTCAGTCTTCACATGGGTCAGATGGGAAGAATAATCTCTCCCCACCCCCCTCTCTCTCTCTCATCTGTGCCCATCAGATACATATCTGGGCTTCAGTGCCTGATGGTAACAGAGCAAAGCAAATGTCCCTGTTATCCTAGGGGCCTTAGTCAAAGACTCTGTGGGTTGACTTTGGAAGTGGGGACATGCTGAGACAGCTGTCCTGGGGTACCATCTTCCTGTGCTTGTTTGTGGGCGTGGAAGTCCCGCTATGCCACGGCTGTTTTCCAAACGTCATTTCTCAAGCAAATATCCCAAATTAGATGTCCAAGAAGCCAGGCAAGACTAAACTGAGCGTGCATGCATTTATTCATTAAGAAGGCTCCCTGTCATGTCACCGGGGAAGGGGAGGACGGAGCACGTGGATGGAGGAGCTGGGCTGCCAGGCAGGGTGGAGGGAGGCCGGGCACTGCACCCGGGTCCTGCAGCTGGAAGGACCCTCCTGAGTTTTGCAGGCCGCATGCCACACGCCCACACAGAAGGGTGTGATGGTGCATGGGGGGGGGGGGAGGTGGCTCTCCACAGTTTGGGCCATCCGGGTGGGGACTGAGGCCATCAACCCAGGAGAGGACAGCCCTCCTGGACGCTGGGGGATGAGACTTCCCTGTTTATTTGTGCAGTTGTTCACTGCGACTGTCCCCAAAGCCAGGCAGGGGGGTTTCCGTGTGGTAGACTCAGGTGGGTGAACAGTCTCGCCCCGGGGCGCCCACACAGAAAGTTCCAGAACTTCCCACCTCCGGAGCCTCCCAGCCCTCTCGCCTGTGTCCCCCGGATGTGGCGCATCCCTGCGCCAAGCAGCCAAAAGCGCAAACCTCGCGTGGAGTCCCTTCCCGTGCCTGGCAGGCCCGCCATCCAGCGCCTCTCGGCTGTGCCTGGAGCAGGGTGGCTTCCCAGGGCCCGTCACCCGCCCGTGTTTATTTCGTGAGCCGGGCCTGCCAGCTCCGTTCGGATGTGCTTCTCCACCCTCCCCAGCCAGCTCTCCCCTGCTGGCTTTTTCTGGGAAGCCCATTTATTTTCCCCTCTCTCCCTCCCAGTGGTATGGCTGGGTTTCAGAAGAGTCGGCAACAGAGGGTCGGAGGGGAGGCGGCACTGGATCCCACATCCAGGATGTTGGGGGGTGGGGAGCAGCTGTGAAAATTCTGCTTTGGATTCCGGCCCGGTTTCCTTTTTAATTTTTTTCTTGCTTCTTACCAATATGTAGCTTCAGAATGAGGGCCTGGGTTTATGAATGTGGGTCTGGACAGAGATCGGCAATAGGGTGGAGGAGAGATCTGATCTAAGGTTTGCTGTGTGACCTTGGCTGGGTGTCTTTACCTCTCTGAGTCCCCAGTACTTTATCCGTGAAGTGAGTTAATGATCTCATCTCTCAGGTCCATGGGGAGGACAGAATGGGAGACTGTGAGGGAAACTACAGCAGCCCCAAAGGGTGCTTAATAAATGAGACCTAGTGTCATTGTCATTTCCCTGTGCTTTCTGTACTGATGGGCTCCTGCACTCTTTGGAATACTTGCTCTGATGGTGGCACTTTGCAGCCAACCACATGGTCCTTGCATCTTAGAAAAGCCAGGCTTCTTCTCCCACCTGCCTGCCGACCTCACCCCATCCCTCTGTCGAGCCCCTCAGCTCTTCCCCGGGCGTCACTTCCAACGAGATGGGGCTCTGCAAACCTCTGCATAGAGCCAGATGACAAACCCCTCGACATCGTGGGGCACACGTCTGTGCGGCCACCCCTCCACTCTACCTTCCTAGTGCAAAGTGGCCACAGGTGACACCCAATGAGCGGACCCGGATGTGTTCCCAGAAGCCTTGTTTATGGAGGCTGAAGTTCCAGTACCATTTCCACGTGGTGTGAAACCGTTTGTTGTTTTCGTTTTTAACCATTTAAAAACATAAAGAGGGTTCTTAGCTCATGAACCATGCAAAACAGGCTGGGGTTGGCCTGCAGGCTGCCATCTGCTGAGCCTGCTTCCTGAAGTCATTGCTGGCCACCTCCTGCTCCCAGCCAGGCTCCGCCCTTCATGTGGCTTCTCCTTCTGTGTCCCGGTCACAGGGACAGCTGTGGATCAACACACCTACTGTTAAGTCCTCAGTGGCTGAGAGGTCTTTGAAGGAAAGAGCAGATATTTTTGAGGGGCAGGCACTGGGGATTGAACCCAGGGCCCTGGACCACGGAGCCCCACCCCAGCCCTATTCCGTGTTTTATTTAGAGACAGGGTCTCACTGAGCTGCTTAGGGCCTCATTAAGTTTCTGAGGCTGGGCTTGAACTAGAGATCCTCCTGCCTCAGCCTCCTGAGCCACTGGGATGACAGGTGTGCGCCACCACACCCAGCTCAGATTTTATTCATCATGAAAGCCTCAGCATCTGCGCACAGTAGGTCCCCCACAACTACCTATTCAGCAAGCTCATGCCTGGACCAGCGTCATCCTTTTGAGAGTTCTATGTAGCAGAAGGCCCGTGTCAGTCAGGCTTCCAAACCTGTCACAAAACGCCTGAGAAGACCAGCTGACAGGAGGAAAAATGTATTGTGGCTCATGGTTCCAGAAGTTTCAGCCCAGTGTCACCTGGCCCAGTGACCTAACTAGGTGCCACCTCCCACAGATGCCACCACCTCCCTATTTGCCATCAAATCATTGCCCCATCAGTGTTTTAATCCACCAAGGAGGTCAGCGGCCTCCTGATCCAGTCACCTCCTCAAGACCCCCTCTCTGAACACTGCTGCATGGGGGGCCAGGCCTTCAACACATGTGCCTTGGGGAACATTCTAGATCCAACCATTACATTAGGATCAGCACCATTTTAAAGACCTGGAGACTGAGGTCCAGAGAACTCTCACACTTGCAAAACTAAGGTTGACCTCCAGTCTCCTGAGGAGGAGGAGGAGGAGACATCGTTAATTGAGCAAGTACTCTATGCCAGCCCAGGGTCAGGGCCTCTGCAGACTGAGCCTCACTCCCCGCTTACTGAGCACCTGCTGTCCCCTTGCAATCCTATCCCTCGAGGCCCAGAACACTGGGTTCCTCAAGACCCCAGCTCTAGACTGTGACCTCCACAAGGCAAAGACGGGCTTGTGAAACCAAGCGCACAGGCGTCCAGTCCAGAGTGGGGGCGGGGTGTCCCCTCAGCGCCTCCCGCGCCGGCTGAGCCACGCCCCCATGCTACACTCAAGAGGGAGGGGTCTGGGGCTGCGGGCGACAGGAGGGACCGCCAAACCTAAGACACCTCCCCCGGGGAAATAGTCCTTTCTGGAGACTGGTGCCCGCATCTGCTGCGGGGGCTGGAGGGACAGGCACCGTGACAGGCTCCAAGGGAGGCCACCGTCCCAGGCAGTTCCTTGCTCTGAGTGGCTCCGGATGGCTGTTTGGTCCCCAGCCCAGATCGTGCGCCCCCGGGGCCTTTCCATTAGGGACACGCGTGGCTGCGTCCCTTGGCGAGGGCCTCTGGGCCGACCCCTTGGCCCCGCGCAGCCCCTCGGTGGAGCCGCTACGAACCCGCTTGTTGCCCGTGGCCTGTGGCAGGTTTAATGGTGGAATAATATTTACACAGCGAGTCCTCAGAGGTGTCCTGAATACCATAAAAGGGATTTTCGGAGCTTAATGAGCGTTAGTGGGCTCAGAACGGGATCATGTGGCAACTAGTGGCTCTAATCTGATCTGGCACTTTCCAGCCCGCAAGGCGCTGGGGCCACTGCCTTGGACCAGCGCGACCCGCCCCCTCCTCCCTCCAGCCTGGCCCTGGCATCAGCACAGGTGGCCTGTGGATGGCCACAGTTAGCTTTCCAAGGCGCCCAACCCCACCCCTCTGCCTGCGGGGGTCAGCCAGGGACGTTTTAAAGATCAAGAGGACAGGCAGGGCTGGGAGATACTGTGAATTGCTTTATCTCTCTCGTTTCTAGCAGTACCACAGAATAAGCCTTTCAAAAACAAAGTCGCCTGACATCCCAGTGGCCCAGGAGGCTGAGGCAGGAAGATCTCAGGTCAAAGCCAGCCTCAGCAACAGCAAGCTGCTAGGCATCTCAGCGAGACCCTGTCTCTAAATTAAAATTGTAAAAAGGGCTGGGGACGTGGCTCAGGGGTTGAGCTCCCCTGGGTTCAATTCTTGGTAGCAAAAAAAAAAAAAAAGAAAAAAGTTTGGACTTTTAAAGCATCAACATAGAATTAATTACATAACCGAGCCCAGAGCTTCATGTCGCAGAGCAAGTGTGACATCAAATACACGGACTCTGGATCTAAGTTCAAATCTGGGCTCTGCCGACTGGAAGACACTGCAGAGTGGAAGAAGATCTTTGCTAGCTACTCTTCTGACAGGGGGTTGATATTTAGAAGACATAAAGGACTCAAAAAGCTTAACATCAAAAGCCAAATAACCCAAGTAATAAATGGGCAAATAAATTAAACGTTTCTCGGGAGAAGAAATACAAAGGACCAGCATATGTATATTTTAAAAAATTCAGCATCATTAGCAATTGGGGAAGTGCAGATCGAAGCTACACTAGGATTTTATCCTGCTCCAATTAGGATGGCAGCCATCAGGATACACATGATAATAAACGCTGGACTGCTTGTGGGACTGTCACTTAGTACAGCCACAAGGAAATCAGCATGGAGGCTCCTCAAAAGAGGAGGCTTGGAACCACCGTATGACCCAGCTGTACCCCTCCTCAGTACTGATCCTGAAGAATTAAAGCCACCTTGCTACAGTGACACATGCACACCCATGTTTACAGTAGCACAATTCACAACAGCCAAACTATGGAAGCAGCCTGGGTGTCCATCATTTGGTGAATGGATAAAGAAGCCGTGGTATATGCCCACAGTGGAGTACTACTCAGCCATAAATAAAACTGAAATTAAGTCAGTTGCAGGAAAATGGATAGAACTGGAGACCATCATGTTAAGTGAAATACGTCAAACTCATGTCAAGGGGTGCAAGTTTTCTCTAGAAAGCTAGAGAAGAAGGGAAAAGAAAGGTGGAGGCGAATCTTCTAAAAATCAAAGGAGGTCGGTGGAGAAAAGGGACCAAGGGGTGGGAGGGGGGAGGGAGGGGGGAGTGCTGGGGGGTGACATTGGCCAAATTCTATGGTTACATTGTGTGCACGTGTGAGTATGTAACAACAAGTCCCCTCAATACGGACACCTCGAATGCACCAATTAGAAAAAAATGTGAAAAAACCAACCAACAAACAAACAAATAAAAAACAGCCTCATGGGGATTTTCCATATGGTGGATTCCTGTTTTTATATATTTGTCAAAACCAACAGAAGGTCTGAGACCAGGAGTGAACCCTCTGTGAACTGTGGGCATTGGTGGACAGCGACGTCAGTGCTGGTGTGTTGGGTACCTTTCCTCATCCGAAACCTTCCATGTCCCCCCCATGGCTTGCTCCAGCACCTTTGAAGGACTCTGAGTTTTTACACCTTGTTACTCTGAGATCTCCCCTCAGACCACATTCTCCCTCCAGCCCAATCTCAGAGTCTGCTTTTCCTGACACACATCTGCATGCTCTTAGAGTCTTAGCTTAGATGTCACCTCCTCCAGGAAGCCCCCTGGATTGCCCCCAGCTGGGTTGGTGGCCTCTCTGACATTCAAATACCCATCAGTCTCATGTCCACATGGCTCTTTAGTTCCCTCTCTCCTGAAGGACGATCAGCTCCTGGAGGATGGGCACATAGTAGATGATCAATGAAACATGGATTGAATAGACGACCAAACCACTGGCCTCCACAGCTCCTCAGTTCCCCCTGGAATGCAGCGTCCCAGCACAAAGACCTTGAGCTATCCTGGAGGATATTTTGACACAAGGTCTTGCTGAGTTGCTCAGGGCCAGTTGCTGAGGCTGGCCTCACACTTTTGAGCCTCCTGTCTCAGCCTCCCAAGCTGTTAAAATCACAGACATGGGCCACCGTGTCCAGCTGTAGCAGAATCTTATGGTATTAATGATTTGTGTAAGACCTTAACCAGAGCCCCACCCCCGTCACAGAATGTGTTTGACTATGACCCCTGAACAACACTGTTGACCTCTGCAACATCTCAAGAAAAGTGAGGTGGTGCTTGCCCCTGTGTGTCTGTAGCTCCTTGCTGTGCTGTCACAGCAGGGGTCCCAGGTGAGCGGCAGTGAAGGGCCACAGGCACGGGGGGCAGGGGGTGGGGGGGCTCTGCTCTACACCCACTCAGCAGCCTGCTCCCAGTTCCAGCTGCCCCCCAGCCCCAGCAGACATTTGGTGGGTACAGAGCACCCCCTACACTCCTTCATGGCAGCCCTTCTGTGTGACTCCGTGATGGCAGAAACCCAGTCTCAGATTCAGAAGACCTGTCCCTTCTCTCACACTGTGTGGCAGCCCCAGCTCTGTGC
Organism: Spermophilus citellus; assembly: GCF_964194105.1. Lineage (NCBI taxonomy): Eukaryota > Metazoa > Chordata > Mammalia > Rodentia > Sciuridae > Spermophilus > Spermophilus citellus. The sequence goes on along the minus strand of NC_138184.1, from coordinate 114,624,828 downwards.
CAGAAAGCAGAGCCACCTAGGTACCTTGAGCAGGAAGGTATTTAATATAGGGAGTCAAGTCCCAAGAAACCACCGGAGCCACGGGAGGAGCAGGCTCTAGGTCGAGCCTCCTGGAACTGCTCCCGGGGAACACAGAGAGAGGCCTCTGTGCAGATTCTGCTGGAACCAGGCCTGGTGCAGGAAGCTGCCACACTTCTGATGTCACTTCCTCTTTTTGGGGGGAGGTACCGGGGATTGAACTCAGGGGCACTCACCACGGAGCCCCATCCCCAGCCCTAGTTTGTATTTATTTAGAGACAGGGTCTCACTGCGTTGCTTAGGGCCTTGCTGTTGCTGAGGCTGGCTTTGAACTCGGGATCCTCCTGCCTCAGCCTCCCAAGCTGCTGGGATGACAGGCATGTGTCACCATGCTAGCCCGTGGCACCCAGGATGCAGAAGACCAAAGGCAGCGTCCAGATAAGTCTGCAGCATAACATCGGCAGCCACAAACCAGAGAGGGTGGCTTCAGCTCAGCTTCCTGAATCTCACATCAGTGCTCTTTATTGGTGGAAGCAAATCCGCATCCAGGATTTTAGCTGCAGGACAGTCTGGAAATGTTGTCTCTGGTTTCCAGCCTCAGCACACTGGAGGAGGTGAAGTGGAAATTCAGAGAAACACACAGGATCCAGGGGACATCCTGGGAACCTGGAGCTAAACCCCAGCCCCTCCACTCTCCAAGGGCATGACCTTGGAAATGCCTCAATCACACTGTCCCTAATCATCACTAGGATTTGTTATTGCCAGCAGCCGTCTCATAGAGAAGCAGAAGGGGTTAAATAAGACGACACATCTAGGATTTAGAGTGCAGAGCCTGGGGCAGCTCAGGGCCTCAACAAAGGGTCAGCAGTGACACATGGCTCTTATAGTTTTAGAAAAGATTAATTCCCTTTCCTACCCACCCCCATAATAATAATAGTAATTATGCCACATAACCACACAAAGTATTTTTGTACTATTCCTTGGAGCAAGGAATCTTGGAGAAATATATTTTGGATGGTGAATTCTTGAATTTCAAGGTGCTTTTTTTCAATCATTCTTTTTTGGGGTGACAATGGGAAAGAATAGTTGAAGCCCCATTTATTGGCAGGAAAGTGTATTATAAGGTCAACCACCTTCTCTAGGTCAGCCCTGGGAGGGGGTCCCAAGACATCAGAAGGAAGAAGAAGAGTCCTTGGTATTACTTCTCCCGGAAGCTCATGAATGTGTCACCTTGCTCGTGACCATGGGGAAGAAGAGGGAGAGGGAGGGATACCATCATCTCCAGTAAGTGTTTGTGAGAAAGGAGGATGGGTGTGTTTTTAGGAGTAGCTGGGTCCGTGGGAAGTGGAGAAAAGTTTGAATCAGTGACCCTGTGTGTCCCTGACTCCCAACACTGCCCCTTCTATGGGATTTTGGCCACATGTCTCCTGTGGCCTTGTTACTGTCACTGTAATAAAATACTTGAAATAATCAACTTATAAAGAAGAAAGGTTCATTTGGGCTCACAGATTTGGAAGTTTCAGCCCAAGGTTGGTGGGGTCTTTCTTCTGGGGCCTGTGATAAGGCAGCTCATGACAGGATCATGTGGCAGAAGAAGCCACTCACCTTATGGCAGCCAGGAAGAAAAGAGACTCCAAGGGGCCAGGGTCCCAGTATCCACTTCTAGAACACGCCCCAGTGATCTAGCTTCCTCCCACTAGGCCCCGCCCCTTAAAGGCCCCACCCCCTCCCACAGGATGCCCACTGAACCTTTAACACGGGGGCCTTCTGGGGTCACCTCCAAGCCACAGCAAGCTCCATCTGCAAAATGAGGGTGGTCACTTGTCTCCTGCTGGATGGCTGGAAAGTCACAGACCAACCCTAACCTAGTGTTCTGTTTTCCTGTCCTGCCCGCGGGTCAAACTTCCCACAGAACCCGTGGTTTGAAGGAGCCCAGGCCCAGGGGGAAGGGGTGCGGGGCAGGGTGCCTGGCGACCTGAGGGGGCTCTGCCCTGGCGATTCTGCCTGCGAGAGGTCACCGCCTGTGACCCAGTCCGGGCTCTTTTTCCGTTTTCCCTCCAGGGCCGAGGCCCAGGGCACAGGAGAGGTTGTTACCAGGCCGAGGCAGGAAGGGACCTGGGCTCCCACAGCCCTGCAAGGACGGGAGATGACAGAAAGCCCCGAGCAGGAGTGGCCAGGCGGGCAAGAAGGGGCCACTCAGAGGAGGTCCCGCCCCTCTGCGGGGTGGTCACGCAGGGGCCTGCAGCAGCAGCCTGGGTCCGCCCAGCAGGCAGGACAGGCGACGCCCATCTGTGTGCCACAGGACCCTGGTCTGGAGGGAGCGGCGGGCGCCGGCAGCTGGACTAGACCTGGCTGGCGGCACCATCTTGCCCGCCGTCTGGCAAATAGGCAGATTTCACAAACCAGATTCCTCGTCACAGGCGTGGGCCCTTCCTGTCCAACTGTTCCGGCATCTGTTTCTCTTAAAATGCATTTAGCACACCAAGAGGAATAACAGTGAGGCTGGGGCTGGGGCCTTGGGGGCAGTGGCAGTCACCCCCAGGCTTTCCTGCACGATATGTGCAGTGCACAACCTGGGGAGCCTGCCGAGGGCCACCAGGGTCAGTAAGTGCACATTGCCGATGTGTGAGGTGCAGAGAGAAAGACGGGGGTGGTGCTCAGGGGCCTGGAGCCGGGACAACTTGTTCATGGTATAATCTTGGGCAATTTCCTGAACCTCTCAGAGCCTCAGTTTCCTCCTCTGTGAAATGAGGATGAGGCTCCATTATCTCCCAGGTGATTTGTTTGTCATTTTGTTCAAAAATTCATGCTTGTTTAATTCAGCCTCATCTATCCACCTGAGGATGTTGGGCCCTGCAGAAATAACGGTGTTTTAAAGAGAACAAAGAAGAAGGCCACGCAATGCTCGCTTCTTACCCCCAGATAACTCAAAGACATGAATATGCTCCTTACAAACATCTCCTTCTCCAACATTCCCCACAACCCTGCCTTATAAATCTACTCATCTCCATACGAGGCTCAGAGAGGCAAAGCAACTTGTCCAAAGTTGCCCAGCAAACACATGACAACAACTCATTTGGGTGAGGGTTTCACCCGCTGGCTGGTGTCCTCCGGGCCCTGGGTCAACAACTTTGCAGCTTTGAGAGGCTCCATGCTGCCCCTACACTTCTTGATTTCCATGGGAATCCTGTGGAGGAGCTGGAGACAATGGTGAATCGCAGCTTCTCCAGGAGAAAACTGAGGTCCGGGGTTGGCAAGGGATGTTCCAGGACAACGGCAGTATCTGCAAATAGGAAAGGTGACCCAAAACAATCCACATCAACCTCCCGCGGTTGGCTTGCTCCTTCTTGTGCTTCACTAGGTGCCCTCGTGGGTGACTCTAATGCATCCCTTTGGCCTTGAATCTCTGAAACCGAGAATCCTCTTACACTGAGTGACCTGCCGCCTTCCCCCCCCCCCTTGGGTGGACTTAAAATAATGCAGATTCCGACCCGCGGGTGTTTGATGTTCGTATTTATTGAGCACCTACTCTGTCGGGTTGTGCCAAGCCTGGTCTCTGCCGCTGTCCTCCACAGGGGTGGTAAGCCAGGGTCCCACCAGTCCTGGGGAGGTGGAGTTGAGGTGCTGGTATTCGGTCCCCATCACCCGGTCCATCCTCAGCTCTTTGAAGTCACTGGGGCTGCAGGGAGGTGTTACTTCTCAAATGGGGAAGGGGCAGGCGACCATCCCCCAGGTCTCCGGAACTGCCCTGGAGGCTGAGCCTCTTCCCGGGTGCTGGGCTGTGTCTCCACCTGGTCCCCCGCCCCCCAGGTCTCCCTCCCCCAGAGAGACTTGGTGGCCCCCTGCAGTCCCCTCTGGGGCTGTGGAGATGGTGACCCCAGGCTGCTGCCCTGAGATTTTGGAACAATTGGGGTGACAGGATTTTGCCAGCTGAGCCAGGGCCAAGGACTCCTGAGAGACAGAGGAGGGACTGGGACAGGAGGTTCGAGGGATGCAGACTAAACAGTAGCGGGTTCGTCCGCGCTGGGCAGGCACCAGGCCGGGGACGCCGCCAGCTCGGGGAGCCAATTGCCCTGGCAGGGCTGGGCACGTCAGGAAATTGGCCACGCCTCCCCTTGCAGGGGCTGGTGGCTCGGGGGCGGCGCTGGCATAGAAAATGGAGTCACAGCATCAACACCGCCCGAGAACTGGAGCAGAGGTGGGTGACTCGCCTCTTGGTGACAAGTCTGTCCCTTCCACAAATGAGAGGGCAGGCACCTTGGGAAAGAGGGAGACTGGGGTGGGGGACACAGAGTAGGTGCTGCGTGCTGGGACACGTCTCCTGGGAGCAAGACTCCTGGGATGCAGCAGGCTGGAGGTGGGGATGAGGCTGAGTATGTGGTTTAATAGATGATGGACACACAGGAGGCCGGGGGCGGGGCAACCACAGAGGCCTCAGGTCCAGACCCATCAGCAGCAGCGGGCCCCGCGCTCCCTCCCAGTATAGAGCTTCCAAAGCCCTGCCACGCAAACACGGGCACACAAGCACACACACTTGCACAGACACGTGCACACCAACACACACACAGGCCACAGATGCACACATGAAGTCACTTTCCCATCACAGAAACATTACAATTAAGGAGTTGCCAAGTAAGAAGTTTCTGGGAACGCTTTATACTGTCATCCACAGAGTTGTGCGTAGAAGAATGCCGGTTGTGTTCCATGTCGCTCAGGGAAAACAAAATCGGTCATTGACTCTGATCATCTCTGGGTTACATGAAGCCCAGTCTTTATGCAGGGCTTATCAGAGCACTTAAAATGGCATTGTGCATGTGCAAGCAGTGACCTGGGAGGAGGGCACGGGGTAGAAGCCATCTCAGAGTCAATGAATCTGTATGCTCTTAGTTCTACCCCATGATCAACTTTCTTAGGATTACTGAAGAAAAAATTATTGATCTGTAAGACTAGGATAGCAAGGTTAAATATATAAAAATAAAGTGCCTATCCAGGCATCTAACTGACCAACCACCTATTTATCTATCTGTTGGTCTAATTATCCTTTAATTAATCTAAACAGTTATCTATTCATTCCTCCACTCGTGTGTCCAGTCATCCATCCACCCAACCACCCACCCATCCACCCAACCTATCCATCCACCCAACCTATCCATCCACCCATCCACCCACCCACCCATCCACCCACCCACCCATCCATCCACCCATCCATCCATCCATCCATCCACCCACCCATCCACCCATCCACCCATCCATCCATCCACCCATCCATCCACCCATCCACCCATCCATCCACCCACCCATCCACCCATCCACCCATCCATCCATCCATCCACCCATCCACCCATCCATCCACCCACCCACCCATCCACCCACCCATCCACCCATCCATCCACCCATCCACCCATCCACCCATCCACCCATCCACCCATCCATCCATCCATCCATCCACCCACCCATCCATCCATCCATCCACCCACCCATCCATCCATCCACCCATCCACCCATCCACCCATCCACCCATCCACCCATCCATCCATCCATCCATCCACCCACCCATCCATCCATCCATCCACCCACCCATCCATCCACCCACCCATCCATCCATCCATCCACCCACCCATCCATCCATCCATCCATCCACCCACCCATCCACCCATCCACCCATCCACCCATCCACCCATCCACCCATCCATCCATCCACCCACCCATCCACCCATCCACCCATCCACCCATCCACCCATCCATCCACCCATCCACCCATCCACCCATCCACCCACCCATCCACCCACCCGTCCACCCATCCGTCCACCCGTCCACCCGTCCACCCATCCACCCGTCCACCCACCCGTCCATCCACCCATCCACCCGTCCACCCACCCACCCGTCCATCCACCCATCCACCCGTCCACCCACCCATCCACCCATCCACCCATCCATCCACCCATCCACCCGTCCACCCACCCATCCACCCATCCACCCATCCATCCACCCATCCACCCATCCACCCATCCACCCATCCACCCATCTATCCATCCATCCACCCATCCACCCATCTATCCATCTCCCTATCCATCCACCCACCTATTCACCCACCCATCCACCCATCCATCAGTTCATCCGTCAATCCATCTTCCCTCCACCCACTCATCTATCCACCTATCTGTCCGTCCATCTGTCCATCCCTTTGTCCATCCCTCTGTCCATTCTCTGGAATTCTTACTGATCCCCTGCTTCACCCCAGGTGCTTCACGAGGACGAGGCGTGGGAAGGGGGACACAGGTGTGATGGGACCCCCCTCTTGCTGAGGACGGTGCTCGCCGTGGGTGAAGGAGAGGAGAGAAGCCCATGTCCCGCAGGCTCATGGCTGAGGGAGGAGCGAGGGAACCGAGGCTCAGAGGTCCTGGACAGAGGTCTCCAATGTGCCCAGAGACGTTGGCCTCTGTCCCTCAGGCCCCTGCGATGTCCAGACCGCTCAGGCTCATCTGTGAAGTGGGCTCACAACCTCAGCCTCTGAGTGAGGGACACGGGTGGTCCACGGCCCTGCTGCTCCTGGTCACCCTGTGAGTCTGTCTGCACGTGATTGGCCTGTTTGGGCCTTGTCCCCGCCCACCTGGCCCCACCCTGCCTGGCCCCGCCTCCACAGTGGGCTGTGAGCCCTGGAGGGCAGGAGCTGGGTGCTGGGCACGGGACAAGGCCCACGCCTTTGCCATGAGTCTGGTGAAAGCCCTTCCAGGTGGGGAGCCCGGTGACCCGCGTCCTCAGGGGCTGAGGGGACGCACAGAGCTAAGTGGCCTTTGCAGGACACAGCCTGGCCGGTCGCCGGTGCTCAGGGGTGTCAGCTTGCGGGTGCCTGCTCGGCCCTGCCCTGACGCCCGGCCTGGGAGTGGCCCGGGCCTGGGGCGGCACTCCTGGGCGTGCCCAGGGAAGCCTGTGTCTGCCCCAGAGCCGCGCAGGCCCTCAGAGCCGCGGCCGGGGCCTCTCTGGACACCTACAGGAACCTCCCGGCGTGAGCTGACTCAGGGTGGCGCCTGGGCTGGCAGACGGGACACACGGAGCCGCTCTTTCCCACAGGGAAGCAATCCCCTCGCCTTTAATCTGGAGGAGTCCTGGCGAAACCAGAGCCATGATGTCACCTGTAGGAGCAGGTCCAGGCCGTCATGGTGTCTGTTGACCCAGCCCAGGGCCCCCCCGGGGTCTGAGGCAGAGCTGAGAACCTTCCCGGACCCTCCTGCTGTTGAACCTGAGGTGGTGACCACACAGACCCCAGCTGCCTGGTGCCGAAGAGGGCGTCTCAGGAGCAGCACACCATTTTCTTTGGTCTGTTGCTGTTTATTTGTCCTTTTTAGATACGCACAATAGTAGGTGCATTTTGGCCTATTCTGCACACACAGCCTAGAGCTTATTCTAATTAGATCCCGTTCTTGTGGCTGGGCCTGGTGTGGAGTTTCATGGTCGGGCACCCACATATCCACAAAGGAAGGTTACCTCAATCATTCGACTGTCCTCCCTGTTCCCCTCTCCCTGCCTCCCTTCATTCCCATTTGTCTAATCCAATGAACTTCTATTCACCTCTTTATTGTTAATTAGCATCCATACTCAGAGAGAACATTTGGCTCTTGGTTTTGGGGGACTGGCTTATTTTGCTTAGCATGATATTTTCCAGCTTCATCTATTTACCAGCAAATGCCATAATTTCATTCTTCTTTATGGCTGAGTAATATTCCACTGTGTATATGTACCACATTTTCTTTATTCCTTCATCAGTTGAAGGGCACCTAGTTTGGTTCCTAAGCTTGGCTATGGTGAACTGAGCCAGTGTACACATTGATGTGGTCACATTACTGTAGGATGCCAACAGGCCATTTTCTCTGTGTCTGCCATCAGGTGATTATCTGAGGCCTTCCTAAAGGCAGACCTCACTCTGCTACTAACTAGCTGTTTGATTTGGAGGGTGTCACCCTCTCTCAGATCCTCAGCTTCTCACTTATAGGAAGGGAACTATAACTGCAGGGCTCAGTACAGGAAAGCAGGTGAACGGCCTCGCTCATGATATAGGACCTTAAGAAGTACTAGCTTCTGTTTCTGTTATAACCTGTGTGACTTTGGTTGTTGTTGGTACCAGGGTTTGAACTCAGGTGCACTTGACTCCTGAGATACGTCCCCAGCCCTATTTTGTGTTTCATTTAGAGACAGGGTCTCACTGAGTTGCTTAGGGCCTCCCTGTTGCTGAGGCTGACTTTGAACTCGCAATCCTCCTGCCTCAGCCTCCTGAGCTGCTGGGATGACAGGCGGGTGCCACGTGCCTGGCTAATTTGTGTGATTTTTGAGCCAGTTCTTTAAGTTCTCCATACCTCAGTTTACCCCCTGCAAACACAGATGCCAAACACAGACTATGTCAACTGTCCTTTCAGATTAAGTGAATTAAAACACAAAACCCGTAGAAGCAAAAACAGAACACGTGTGAGCCCCCCCCCCCCATAGTATGATCTTGGGATCCCCCATCCCCTGCCCTCCCCAGCTCTTTCTGGCTGGGTCTAGAGCGGAGCCTGTTGTTGGGCAGGGCTTGGTCAATATCTGTGGGTTGAGTCTGCGTGAGCAGCTCCTGCCACCACCGTGCCCAGCTAAGCCCTCTCCAGCCCGTCCTCCTGCTGGACCAGCCCCGGGTCATGCACGGTCTTCGATGTCTGGAGAATCCACAGCGTCCAAGATGGTGCTGGGAACACGGGGCGCTGAGCGTCTGTTGCCGGATCCGCCCACGAGCTGTGACCTAGAGCTGGTACCAGGGAGGGACGGAGGGTCCTCCCTTCCAACTGCCTTCCTGGATTTTCTCACTCAATGTCATGAGGGCCTCTCGGGTCCCAGCCAGAGCCCAGGCGATCCTGGATCAGCAGAGCTACCTGAGGCCAAGGGGCAGGGTGGCCCCCAGCAGAGGAGGCAGACCTGAGACTGGGAACCTGGAGGGCCCCTGCCAAGAGCCCCCACCCACACCCAGGGCGGGAAGTCTGTGGTGCCTCTGGCGTTAGCGAGCGGCTGTCACCCCGACTCTGGACCTCGGCCTGAAGAATGGCCTCCGCAGGCCCCACGCAAAGGGAGGTGTGAGGGGCTGACCACTCAGATGTCGACCATGGACGGGAGCATGGGTTCCGCCACAGGATGAACAGGACATCTCATCAACATGGAGGTTGGACATGGGGTCTGGACACAGAAGGACACCCACGGCATCCTGTCAGGAGAAAGAGGCCTCCAGGATGTGTCAGGATGGTTCCATCAACGGGAAGCTCAAGAGTAACAAAAGTAAGCCGGGTTCGGTGGCCCACACCTGTCATCCCAGAGGCCCGGAGGCTGAGGCAGGAGGATCACGAGTTCAAAGCCAGCCTCAGCAATGGTGAGGCCCTAAGCAACTCAGTGAGACCCTGTCTCTAAATAAAACACAAAATAGGGCTGGGGATGGGGCTCAGGGGTGGAGGACCCCTGAGTTCAATCCCTGGTACAAAAAAAGAAAAATGTGTGATATCTTTATATGTATGAAGAAGTTTCAAAACAAGTCCAGAGCAATTCTACTTTTTTATGTTGTCATTTTTCTTTCCCATTAAACATGTCAAACAAGAGTGCTCCTTCCAACATGACCTGGGGCAAATCCCTTCTGGCTGGGCCTCAGTTTCCTTGTCTATAAAATGGGGATGATGAAATGAGGGAAGAGGCTTTGAAGTGCTAACCACGGGGTTTGGCATCTACTAAGCGCTTAATGAACTCCCTGAAAACTCGTTGCTTCTGGGCTCCTCAGTGGTCCTCCTCCAGCACACGGGCATGTTACCCTCAGAGGGAGAAGCTTCCTTAACTGGCCTCCAGCCAGGATGCTGGATCAACCAACCCCCGCCCTCCCGTCAATCAGAGAGCACATGCCATGCCCCCAGACACCCGTACCCAGGGGCTGCTCCCCTCTCCCTGGCACACCCCCGCCCCTGACTACGGTGCCAACCTAACCAAAGTCAGTAGCATTTGTTCCCAAACCTACTTATTTCAGTTGTCAGCAAAATTCGATCATTTAATTAAACTTTAGGGAAACCAATGACTTAGGAGTGTGGAAGGAAAAACTGTCACTCCCACGAAAATTAAATTGGACTCTTAGACACAATAACAATGAATTGCTTCAAAATTAAAATACATAAGTCTATCTCTATGTCTATTTATCTATCTTGATATGTTCAAGAAACTGGAAGAGGTGGGGAGGGGGTAGAGAAAACTCCACATTCCGGGGTTTTTCCAAACACTTTAAATTCTTAGCTGGTTGCCATGGCGCCTGCCTGTCCTCCCAGTGGCTTGAGAGGCTGAGGCAGGAGGATCACAAGTTGGAGGCCAGCCTCAGCAAATTAGTGAGGCCCTAAGCAACTTAGCAAGATCCTGTCTCAAAATAAAAAAAATAAAAAGGGCTGGGGATGGGGCTCAATGTTTAAGTGCCCTCGGGTTCAATCCTCAGTACCCCCCCCCCCCAAAAAAAAAAACCCAACACTTCAGATTCTTGTCCTGATAAAAAGAAATCAAACCTGGACACTGATAATGGTAGAGGTGTGTCTGGGCTGTGGGTTTCTTTAGGAAAGACAGACCAGGGTGGCCTCCGGGCACCGAAGCTGAATTGGGACATGAGCATCACTGGGCATGCAAACCTGGTGACTCACTGGACATCCCTGTGCCTTCAGTGAACACGTGTCATTATGTTATGCTGTGCCTCACCCAAATCCAAAGACAGCAGGATGCAGGGAAAGACAGTGGCATTTCCTGGCCCACAGGAGCGGCTTATCTCTCCTCCCTAAAGAGCTCTATTACTGATCAATAAGAACGGAAAACCCGCTGAACAGGAAAACAGGCTCAGGAGCTAACAGGGAACAGGGAAGAAAACACAAATGGCTCCAAATACAAATGGCTCCAGATCTCGGGCAGCAAAGCACCTGCTCCTTTTTGAGAAAATAAATGCAAACAAATTCTCCAGGGAGGTGGCATTTGTCACCGTGGAATCGGACAAGTTTCTGAAGCTCAATGAGTTGTGCAGAGGGGCTGTGGGCAGGCAGGTGCTGGGAGGGGCAGAGGTCACAGTGGGGGGGGGACAGCTGTGGCAGCTACCCTTGCCCCCAGCCTTTCCACCTCCAGGACCCAGGCCACAGATGATGTCCCATGCAGTTCAAATGTCCTGTGCACAGGGGCTTGGATGGCAGCGTTCACTGGCATGACAGAGAGGGCACAGACTAAGTAGCCACCAACATGGCACAGTGGGGGCGAGATTGTGGGGACAGGGGCCCTTCCTGGGCGGCACAGCAGGGTAGTAACCAGAACCAGGACAGCCTTCAGGGGTGGACTCCAGCCGGTCTCCAGAGCACCCTGAGACCAGTAGGCAGCGGGCACCTGGGGTCTGCTTGGTGACCTGGGCTGGCTCCCCTCTGCAGGGGCTGCTCAGTGAAGGGTGACCCGCCCACCAGGGGCTTTCCCGCCTCTAGGGACAGGAACTGTGACCAGGACAGAGAAAAGTGCAAACCTGTCTCCTTCCCGCCTTCTCCGGCTGTCCCTCCTTCCCCCTCCCTCCCTGACAGCCCTTCTTCCTCCTCGGAATTTTGGAATCCTGCAATGGCCCGGATGAAGCCATCCATTCATTTAAAACTGCGTTGGTGGAAGAAAGAAAGGTGCCTTGCTTGCAGTGACTTTTTCCATAAAGTGACCTCACTTTTCTTCCCATTTCCCCCTGATCCTAGACGGATTGGAGCACAGGCGGTTTCCAGTTCCTCCCGTCGGGGACGGACACGGGTGCTGCGTGGTGGACACCGCGGCTCCCACAGGCCCGAAAAGAGAAAGGGAAAAAAGACAGAAGTCCAGACGGACCTCTCCCCGCGGACGCCCGGGACCTGCTCCGGGTGGAGGCCCGTGGCCTCCCGGGCGGCGCGCCCGCCCCACTTACTCCAGCCCGTTTGCCGCCTGATAAAGGTGCTCTGTGTCCCCGCCGCTGCTTTTAATTAATTTTCTGACATGAAAGTCCCCAGTTCCTTCTCCCGCCTCAGAGACCCGAACACAGTTCGCCTCCCTTTTTGCAGGAGGCAGCTGCCCGCGTTTCCAAAAAAAAAAAAAAAAAAGGTGGGGGAGGGGCAGGTTGACTCACGTCTCCTTTTTTTTGCATTTGCACTGATTTGCATATTAATAGTTTGCATATTAACCAGCGACTTCAGAGGGTGGGCGGGCTAATGAATGCAGCAATCTCCTCAATTTTAACTCAATTTACCTCATCCATATTCCAATGACTTCGGGGATTGGTGCTCGGTGTTCATTGAAACGATTCAGCCAGACCCGTGTGGGCTGCTCCACCATTAATCCAATTAATTAGCCCCGTGGACGTGGCCGCCTGGGTGAGAGCCCTTTGTTCAGCGCTGGAGGCTAATGACAGCCCCAGGCTGAAGGGATAATGAGGGGAGATAAGGAGGGTTTGACCCCAGCCTGGGTCCTGGGTGGTGTGGGGGGAGGGGAGGGTGGATTTTGGGGGGAGGGGGTCCTGGATCATGGGCAGGCAGCTGCTGTCCTTCTACTTCTCTCCGGGCTTCCTCCTCACCTCTTGGCTCAGGGAAGAGCCCAGGGAGGCTAAGCTCAATGCAGGGCCTCCAGCCTCCAGCCTCCAGCCTCCAGCCTCCAGATGGGTCCAGGCCTCCAGAAGCGCCTGCCAGAGACGGAGAGAGAGGAGGGTAGGGGCTGAGGGTTCTCTGCTAGGTTTCCTCCAACGCCCATCACACAGCCCTGCCTCAAAGCTACTCTCCGGATCCCTGGCTGTCCCCAGGCCTTGCTCTCTTCCTTCTCTTGCAAGCCCTTAAGATGGAGCCTCCTCCTCTGTGGTTATTTTTAGGTCTTTGAAACCCTCCAGCTCCTCTGAATGCACCATCTGTCCCCTGCTGGGACCCTGACTACACACCCCTTACTTCTTCACTCTAAGCGGTTTTTCTTTTTCCTTATACCTCAGTCACTCACTCTTGCAAAGATGATTGCAAGGACTAAACAAGATTCCGTATTTATAAAGTGCTCATCTCCAAGCCCGGCACTCGCCCAGGGTTCAATAACGGTTGGGGATGGTGATGTGCGCAGATCAGCGCCTAGCTGGCGAGATAAAGTGTCCCTTAAATTAATCCCCCGAAATAACAGCCCATGAGATGCTTTTTGATAAAAGAGATTCCCTGGTAATAAATGTCTAAGAGCCCAGAAAATCCCCTTCTTAGAGATTCATAATATGCATGATTATAATAAAAGCTATAAGAAGTCCTGGAGGGAGGGACGCTCAGCTTTCAGTACATTCCAACATCCCTGGGACAGACCAGGTCTCCCAGGAGTTCCCACTTGACACACGAGGGCACTGAGCAAAGCCAACCCGGAAGCACTCCTGGGCAGAGCCTGTGCAGGTAGGATCAGGGCGATAGGGGCAGGGAGGGGAGGCAGGTTGAAACCTCACCTGCAAACAGGTGGAATCGCTTCGCAAGCTCCGACACCTGAGAGAAGCCACCTTGCTTCTTGGTTCTCAGTTTTCTCACCAGCAAAATGGGAAGAATTCCCACCACGTCCAAGTAGGGCAGGATTCAGAGCAATTCACTCCTTAAGTGACAAGCATGTCAACAGATTCCTGGGTGACATCTGTCCTTGGATCTGCAAGGGGCGTCCCCCGCACTGTGATTCATGGGAGAGAAATTCCTTCTTGATCAGCGCTCCCTGATTTACTTAAAATTCTACTTGTAAGAATTTATCTTAAGAAAATATATGGATAAATGTGCACAGATGCACAAGTCTGTTCTTTTTAGACTTATTGGTATTAGCGGGGGTGGGGTGGGGGGGGAGAGAAATAACCTAGGGATCCAACCAAAGGGATTAATGAAGTACAGAGTGGGGCTTCCATGCCCTGGAGTCCTAGGCAGCCATTTGAGATCAGGAAGCATCTTTTCAAACACCTTGCTATTTCCCCCATTAAAAACCCTAGAACTCTCATTTTTATTTGAACCAAATTTTTTGTACAAATCTAAATAGGTTGAGTCGATTTCTTCAAATGAAGCAGTTGCCTTATCATTGGGAGCTAGAGAGACAGGGTCCTGCCTTTCAGTCCATCCCCCCAGGCATGTCCCCAGTCCTGTGAGACTCAAGGGACAACGTGAAGATTGAATTTTATAGGGACTGATGTTATCTTCTGAGCACCTCACAAGGCAGCACCCTGGGTGGTGTCACCTGGTTTTCCTGATAAGCCTGTCCCACAGAAGAGCTGTTTGGGGGGATCTATTCTACAGATGAAAAAAAAACAGAGTCTTTTTGCCAGGATCCCACAGGTAGAAAGAGGAAGGATCAGAATTTGACTGGTGAACTCTGAAATCAATTCTGTGCTCCTAGTTGGAGAGTATTGAGTGGAACCTACAGAAAGTAAAATAGTTCCCACGGCGCCAAATTCCTGGTTCTGATCCACTGTTGTTATGTAAGACACTGTTTGGGGGGAAGCTGGGTGCTGGACACATAGTAACTCTCCATGTTTCTTGTAAATTTCAAGTCTGAATTTATTTAAAAGCAAACTAAACATTTAAAATAGAGTGTAGAGTGAAATCGTGTGTGTGTGTGTGTGTGTGTGTGTGTGTGTGTGTGTGTGTGTGTATTTATAAAACCACTTCAAAATGACATTCAGGCCTGGCACAGTGGTTCACACCTGTCATCTCAGGGGCTCAGGAGGCTGAGGCAGGATGACTGTGAGTTCAAAGCCAGCCTCAGCCACAGTGAGATCCTAAACAACTCAGTGAGACCCTGTCTCTAAATAAAATGCAAAATAGCACTAGGGGTGGGGCTCAGTGCCCCTGGTTCCATTCCTAGTACCACTCCCTCCTAAAAGATATTTAGGTTGGGCTTCCCTAATCCAAAGATCCCAAATCCAAAACTGTTTCAAATCCAAAACTTTTAAAGCACTGATACGGTGCCACAAGTGCATAATGCCACACCAGGCCTCCTTTGATGAGTCACAATTTATAGTCATGGAAGTCGTTCCTTCCATGACTATAAATTTATAGTCATGGAAGTCGTTCCTTCCATGACTATAAATGATCCTCTACATCACCTTTTTTTCTTTTTTTTTTTTTTGAAGTTTAAGAACAGAATCATCTGGAACCACAGCACCCCCTGCCTCCTGCCCCAGCCCCGGTTGCTTCTCCCCAAAACTGTCCCTGGGGTTTCAGAAGGACAGATGCCCCGTCGCGGCCTGTTGCTCTCCCACCCACCCCCCATCCTGCCTGTCATCAGAGACCCCCAGCTCCTGGCCCCCTTTTCCTGAAGACACTGGAAAAGCCCCCAGACCTGGCGGGGGTCCGTGGGCATTTACAAAATGACTGCAGCAGAATGGATCGCCGTGACACACATGTAATGTTTAGTGACAGAGCCCAAATACGCATTTCATTCTTGAGGAACAGGCCCGAGGAACTCGTGGGAAATATTAAATTAAGCAGAGTAACAGCTGAGGATAATTGGGTTTTCTGCCCTGCTGCCTGTGATTTTGTGTGCGGCTCCAAGCAGATGGGCGGGTCTGTCTAACCAGGGATGGGAGAGGCTCGTGGGCGGCTCTGGGGGTTCGGAGGCTGGGGGGGTTCAGCCCCCATCAGGCTCCTGGCTGGTATCGTGACCTAAAAGGACACAGGGTCCAGGGCCAGAGAGATACGAGTGTAGACGACTGACCACACGTCTCCATGGCTCAGAGCCTCAGTTTCCCATGATAAAATGGGGTCCGGCATGCTTACGTCTGAAGGAATACCTGGAGATTTTCTGGGGAGGGGAGTAGTGGGGTTTGAACCCACTGAGCCCCATCCCCTGCCCTATTTTGTGTTTTATTTAGAGACAGGGTCTCACTGAGTTGCTTAGGGCCTCAGTTGTTGAGGCTGGCTTTGAACTCATGATCCTCCTGCCTCAGCCTCCTGAGCCTCTGGGATGACAGGCGTGGGCCTCTGTGCCCGGCTTGCCCTGAGATTTTGCTGGAGCTGGTGTGCAGGGATCCCGAAGGATGCTGCTCAGTTGGAGTCCGACTCACCTGGTCCATGGCGGGACCTCCGGCTCCTCCAATTTTGTGGGGAACATGAGTGTCTAGCATGTTGAATGGCTGAGCCAGGGCTCAGTAGACAGCAGGCGCTCTATCAATGTTCTTCTGCTCTTACTCCTTCCAGGAGCTGGCCCAGTTCGCATTTCTGAAAACTCAGCTAGAGAGAAGGCCAGGCGGGGATTCTTGGCAGCGCAGCTGAGATGCCCCGGGGGAGGCGTAAACACTAACTCCAACCTCGAGTGCTCTTGGTCCCCACCCCAGGTGACCAGGCCAGCTTGGCGGAGGGGGTGAGTCATGGCTGAGCACCCTGCGGGGCGCGCAGCTGCACACCACCCAGCTCAGCGGGGGAAATACTTGTGTCTTTGCAGTGGGTCCAGATGTCTTGCCCAGTTGGCCTCCACACACACTGGCCTCTCTGATGTCAGGGGAGTTTCTTTTTTTTTTTTTAAATCCAGCCTCAAGAAAACATTCCTGGGCCCTCAGACAACAGGCTGGAGGACAGACACGCTCCCTCTGTCCCTGGGCCACCTCTGAGATCTCTTCCCACTTCTCAAAATGGAGAATGTCCTGAGAAAGCTGAGTGTGTCATTTCCTTGCTGTGTGTCCTCAGGTCAGACATCAACCCTCTCCGAGTCTCCGTCTCATCATCGATAAACGGTGAAAGTCTTTCCCTGTGGAGCCGGGGGCTTGCTGATGTGGGGTCTGGAGCTTCCAACAAATCTGATGGCAGCCCTGACATTTCCTGGCTCTCCATGCTCCTGAACTGCGGGGTACGGTGACGTCAACTTCACAACCCCGTTCTAAGGATTCAGCAGAATAAAAACCTGGATGGTGGGCTGCGGCTGTGGCTCAGTGATGGAGCGCTTGCCTAGCACATGTGAGGCACTGGGTTCGATTCTCAGCACTGCATAGAAATAAATAAAAAATAAATAAAGGTCCATTGACAACTAAAAAGTATTTTTTAAAAAACCCCGTGTCGTCTGAAGGTCAGGGCTGGGCAGGCAAGCACTCAGCAAATGCAATTATTATTTGCAAACATGAAAAGGATTTCTCTCCTATCGGGTAGACAGCTGGATCCACCCCCACTTCCTGCTTCCTGTTAGCAGCTTTTACAAGGAGTTACCAAGGATGGGGGTGACGGTGAGGGTGACGGTGACGACCGTGATGACATTAATGCATCCAAAGTTATTGGAGAGTCCTGCGCCAGGGCAGTAAATTTGTTACTTCTTGTTACCACATTTAGTTCTGACGGCAGCTGTGACAGATTGATGACCCTGGAGAACAGAATCACTCCCTGTTTTACCAACGAGGATACTGGAGCATAAGGGCCTCACTGAGTTGGAGGTCACACCGTGGGTGTGGCAGTCGGCTAGGGACACCGTGACGCTGCTGCATGGTGAGCAACTACAGACGTCCTGAAGGCAAACACCAAGCGGCCACTTCTCACTCACTGTCTGATGGTCATTGGAGGGTGACCCTGACCTGGCTCAGCTCCAGGTCTGCTCCACACATCTCCTGTCCCCCAAGGACCTGCAGTGTCCCCGGTGTTGATATCTCTGGGGACAATGCAGGCCACATGGGCAATCCCAGAGATAAGAAGTGGCTGGGGCTGCTCCTTACTGTGCAACCTGGGGAAGGTGCAGAGGTGCCACCCCAGGACGGGGGTCGAGAGCTGGGGTGGTAATTCAGTGTCCACAGCTGGAGGGGGGGGGGCTTCGAAGCCAGCGCTGGGCTTTCTTAAATGCTGTGTCACAAACCCGCTAACTCTTCAGACCCCTAGCCTGACCGACAACACTCATGTAGAGCCGTCTGACACGTCTCACAGAGGAGGATGTGTTAGAGGGTGTCTACTCTACCTGCATTCAGGAATCTATTCCCACCCATTTACCCACCCACCTACCCACCTGTCCATCATCCCTCCACCTATTTTTCCTTCCTTCCTTCCACCCACCATTCTTCTGTCCACCCACCATCCACCCATTCACTCACCCATCTACCCATCAACTCATCCACCCATCTACCCATCTACCCACCCATCCATTCATCCACACACCCATCCATCCATTGACCCACTCATCTATCCATCTGCTCATTTACCACCCATCCACCCTCCCATCCATCCATCCATCCATCCATCCATCCACCCATCAACCCATTCATTTACTTACCCACCCACCCACCCATCCATCCATCCACCTATCCACTCATTCACTCACCTTTCAACCCACCCACCCTCCATCCACCCATCCACCCATTCATCCACACACCCATCCATCCACCCATTCACTCATCCATCCACCCATCTATCAACCCATCCACCCATCCATCCATTCGTCCATCTATCCATTGGTCTGTCCATCCATCTGTCCATCTGTCCATCCACCCATTCGTCCATCTATCCATTTGTCTGTCCATCTGTCCATCCACCCATCCATCCATTTGTCCGTCTATCCATTGGTCTGTCCATCCATCTGTCCATCTGTCCATCCACCCATTTGTCCATCTATCCATCTGTCTGTCCGTCTGTCCATCCACCCGTCCATTCATGCACCCATGCGTCCACCTGCCCATCCACCCACCATCCATCTACCTGCTCATCCGACAGATGTCCACTGGGCTCCTGTCCTGTGCCAGTTGCTGGGCTGGGAACCCAGGTGGGGTCTCTGCCCTGAGGTGCCCACCGTTCATCAGAACCAGGTTCTCACAGTAACCACACAAATACCGGGAAAACCCTCAGGGGACAGTTGACCTGGAGGAGGGCACGGAGCAGGGTGACCCAAGAGGAGTCGGCGATGGCATTTGTGGGAGGACCAGAAGGGCGGGTGGGAGAAGGCAGGTGAAGGGAGAAGGCGAGAGCCTTGAAGCGTGGAGACCCCGAGGTGGGCTGGGAGGGGGCTGCTGCTCTCCCCAAGGACTGCCAAGAAATGGGGCTGGGGGGGGGAGCAGCTCCTCCTCCCCAGCGCCTCCAGCTCCCCTCAGCTCTTGGAGAGGGAGGAGGGAAGCCTGTCCTCTTGGGCTGACCTCTGCCTGGTGGACGGAGCCGCTCTGCGAGTCACTTTGGTAGGTGAAAGGGGGCTGCATTAGAAGACGCTGGGCCACACTGTGGGCTGTGTGGCCCTCTCTGTTCTGACACCAAGTCCCTGTGGCTGGATGTTTCATCAGGACAGGAGCCTGCTCTGCTGACCTGCCCACTGTGGCCAATGCCAGGAGCCACTGGGAGCTCAGAGGTTTCCAGTTCAGAGACGGCTTCCGTGGGGCTGGGAGGTGGGGTGCAGGGCACCTGGTGTGTGTGAGGTCCCAGGTTTGGTAGCATGGCGGCAGCAGGGGGAGAAGAGGACAGGAAGAGAGCTCCAGCCCGTGATCCGGATCACTGCGGGTCACACACAGGCTTGATGCACAGACTTGGGCCCAGGACCTGCTGGGTGCCTCGTTCCTGCCCCACGCTGCCTGCACACGGCCCAGCAGAAACCCGGCATCTCGGTTCCCACGGGAGGCAGGGCCGGCGGGTCGGGGGGCCTCCTCGGCCGTGGATGGACAAACGAGGCTGGAGCACGAGACGGGAGACGCCTGCTGTCCACGGACAGGAGCCCTCGGGGAGGCCCTGGAGCGTTGGTGAGTCTGCTGGGACCAGGACCGTGAGGGAGTCGGGCAGGAGGAGCAGGGTGCTGCTAATGGCGGCGTGGGAAGGGCCCGGAGCAGGACCCAGTCTGATCCCCCCCCCCCCCCCCGCAGTGTCCCCAGGCCCCCGCACACAGCCAGGCCTACGGAGTAAATGTGGCCGCTTAGAGTACTCTCGCCATTTCACAGGGACTTTGTTCTGGGTTTAACAGAGAAACCAAGGCAGGCCACACATATGCCCCCCTACGACCCATAGCCTGCTGCTGGACCCCTGGCCCTTCATGGTCCTCAGAACCAGATCTGGAACATTCTGTTGCTTTCCCGGTTGCGGGACACAGAAAGAGATTTCCTGGGCCGGGAGCTTACAACCCGTTCCCACTGCTGGTGACCGTGCAGCCTTCAGGGGACACTGATCCCTCCGGGTCCTGTTTGACCCATCTGTAGAGTGAGAAGTTCTTTCCAATGACCTCTTCTGCTTCATCAATGGGAATTTTCTTATTTGAGTCTATTTTCTTATTTCCTATTACTTCTCTCTTCTCAGTAAGCAGACAGTTGCTCAAGAGGGGACCTCAGGGTGTCCAAACTTATAATCCAGCCTAATGATGAGAAGTTCCCCCTCCGGAAACCAACCACTAGGGACCGGAAACGGAGTTATGTGTAAGTCCCCAACTCCAGTTACAGCTGCTCTGCAATTACCCTTCAAACATCATCCATCCATCCATCTACCATCCACCCATCCACATATCCACCCACCCACACATCCACACATCCATCCATCTACCCATTTACCCACCCATCCATCCACCCATCCACCCATCCATCCATCCACCCATCCACCCACCCATCCATCCACCCATCCACCCATCCATCCATCCACCCATCCACCCATCCATCCATCCACCCATCCACCCATCCATCCATCCACCCATCCACCCATCCATCCATCCATCCATCCACCCATCCACCCATCCACCCATCCATCCATCCACCCATCCACCCATCCATCCATCCATCCATCCACCCATCCACACATCCATCCACACATCCACACATCCATCCACACATCCATCCACACATCCATCCATCCATCCACATATCCACCCACCCACCCACCCACCCATCCATCCACACATCCACCCACCACCCATCCACCCATCCACCCACCCACCCATCCATCCACACATCCACCCACCACCCATCCACCCACCCACCCACCACCCACCCATCCACCCACCCACCCATCCACCCATCCACCCATCCACCCATCCACCCATCCACCCATCCACCTACCCACCCATCCACCCACCCACCCATCCACCCACCCACCCATCCATCCATCCACCCATCCACACATCCATCCACACATCCACACATCCATCCACACATCCATCCATCCATCCACCCATCCATCCACACATCCACCCACCACCCATCCACCCATCCACCCACCCACACATCCACCCACCACCCATCCATTCATTCACTTATCCGATTCATGGATTCATTCATTGGTTCGCTCTTCCTCACCGACTGCTCTCTGCGAGTCTGACATTGAACATACAGAATAAGGACGCCTCTTTTCCCTTTTCCTAAGGCCGTCTTGTCTCCCAGCTCCAAGGGGAATTGCCATCCCTTCTTCATTTTATTATGAATTCATTTATTTATTATTTGTTGGTTCTCAAAGCCCAAAGCCTTTCAATTTAGCAGATGTGCCTGAGAGAACCTCCCCCAACACGGCTGTGGGTGACACTGACAGAAATGGCTGATGATCAATTCCAAGGGCCCCACTGATCTTTTTTTAATAAGACGCCGCGGCGCGCTCCCAGGGAGGCGACCACTGCGCTTCCCGAGAGGGGGCTGCCAGGCAGGAGCGCCGCCTCCCTTCCCTCCCTGCCCGGGACTTGAAAGGACCCTGCGCTCTTTGGGGGCCGTCTATCAGTGGTGGCAGATCCTGGGTTTTCTCCAGGGGGCTCCTGCTCGGGTCTGCAGGGAGGGGTCTCTCCCGTGGTGGTCGCCTTCCATCAGGAGAAGCTGGGTGGGGCCAGGAGCCTGCATCTCCACGGCGGGCACCTGGGATGGCTTTGTGCCCCTGCGAGTGCAGAGTCCACCTCCTGCGTTGGAAAGGAAGAGAGGCTGCAGGGAGTGCTGCTAAGGTTCCGCCCGTTTGTGCAGCCCAGTGGATTAGCTGCAGATCTAGGAAATGCAATGTTTTTGGCAAAGGGAACAGGACCTCGTTTTTTAATGCTTTGACCAAGTAGCTTGGTACCTACTAAGAGGTATTTTGTTTTTGTGGTGGAGGGAGGTACCAGGGACTGAACCCAGGGGCCCTCGACCACTGAGCCCCACCCCCAGCCCTATTCTGTATTTTATTTAGAGACAGGGTCTCACTGAGTTGCTTAGGGCCTCGCTTTTGCTGAGGCTGGCTTTGAACTTGCATCCTCCTGCCTCAGCCTCCCGAGCCACTGGGATGACAGGAGTGTGTCACTGTGTCACCGCGCGCAGCTAAGAGGATTTTACCATATGTCTCTGCCCCCTCCTTTATCTTCACTTGACCAGTGAGAGCGCACCCCCTTCCTAAATTATATTATTCCCCAAAGGAACCTTTACTGCCGGGCTTTCTTCCCATTAAGCTCTTTTCTGCGAATGTCACCTCTGGTTGGTTCGCCTGCCCCCAAACTCCTACTCATCCCTCGAAACCCAACTCAAACCTCCCCCTCCTACTTCCTGCTGTTGGACATCCCCCATCATTGAGTCCCATGAGCAGCCAAATATGGGAAGCCTGCTGCCCAGGAGGACTGTATTTGGCACTTCAGATTTTAATTCACCAATATATGGGAGCACACGTTGCCTGATAGGAGTGTTCTCCTATGTCCCTCTAAGGCAGTCACAGGACCTAATTCCCCAAGGCAACCAGGCCCTCAAGTCACAGTGCAGGGACCGAAATTCACATGCCCATTGGCCCAGACTGGGTCAGACAGGAAAAAAGAGACCATTGGACCGTGGGAAAGAAGCCACTGCCAGGAGGGGAAGGGCCCCAGTGAGGCAGGGCAGAACCCTCCACCCACAGCCACCCCCATTTCAAATCCTGGCTCTGCTGCTTAATGGCTGTGTGGCGTTGGGGAATTCACCTAACCTCTCTGACTCAACGTTTCTGTACAAAACTTTCACATGGCTGCTGTGTCTCAGTGGAGGGAATACTTCTGACAGTTTCATCTTTCTTTCTTCTATTTACCTATATTTTGTTAGTCTCTATATCGTTACCTCTATAATTTTCCTGATCTTGGGATCCCTGTACTATTGAGTTTTCTAAATTCCATCTTGATTATGAAAACCCCTGCTAAGTCCTTCCTCTTTCTTGGCTTTATATATTTTCTCAAGTGAGCTCTCTCTGCTAAAATTCATTTCCCTGCCAATCTCCAATTTGACGCATCATCCCGATCATGCGATATTATGTATGGCCACATAATGTGATGTGACTTGGACTGCCAATGACGGATGCCGTACCCGTCAGCAAATGGAACAGCACCCAATTTTCTAAAGAGCATTGTTACAGAAACAAACAGGATGGCCTTTTAACTCGTATTGATTTATTCCTGAAGAATGAGCCCTCTCCTACTTTTACAAGTGCTGTAATTAGTGGGCAGAATTACCTTTCTGGGGCCAGGGCTCGGGAGCCCAGCGGCAAGGCAAGGCGGTGGACAGGAGGGGTACAGAGAAAGGCAGGCAGGGTGGACAGCCACCCTGTCACCACGGGCCAGATGCAGTTCGGGAGACGTGGAGGCTTCATACAGAAAGGATCCCTCATTCCCTCCCTCTTCCACTCTTCTTTCTTTCCTTTCTTTCACCCACCCATCCATCACCCATCCATCCATCCACCATCCACACACCCATCCACCCACCCATCCACCCACATCCACCCATCCATCCACCCATCCATCCACATGCATCCATTCATCCATCCATCCACCATCTCTCCATCCATCCACCATCTCTCCATCCATCCACCATCTCTCCATCCATCCACCATTGCTCCATCCACCTAACTATCCACCCACCCATCCATCCACCCATCCATCCATCCATCCATCCATCCACCCACCCTTCCATCCATCCATCCATCCATCCACCATCTCTCCATCCATCCACCATCTCTCCATCCATCCATCCACCCACCCACCCATCCACCCATCCATCATCTATCCATCCTCCATTCATCATCCATTATTCATTCATCGACCTATCCATCCATCATGCATTTTCCATCCACCAATCATCCATCCATCCATCCGTCATCCATTATCCATCCATCCACCATCCATCTGTCATCCATTATTCATCCATCCATCTACCATCCGTCCATCCATCCATCATCTATTGTCTATCCATCCACCCTCTGTCCACCCACCCACCATCTGTCCATCCTCTACCATCCATTCACCATCCATCCATCTATCTGTAATCCATTATCTTTCCTTCCATCTATTTATCCATTATCTTATCCACTTGTACATCTTCCTTTCTCTCCTGCCTCTCTCCCTTGACTCTTCCATCTTCATTTCTTCTCTTTCTCATTCAGCAGTTTGGAGAGCTGTTCTCTCCATGCTATGGAAAGACGGACTCAGAGAGTGGGGTTCAAATCCCAGCCCTGCTGTGTGACGTTGGGGAAACTGCTTGCCCTGACACTGTCTCCTCCTCTTCCTCTTGCTCCTCCCCTGTTTCTGTGGCTCTTTTCCTCATGGCCATGGACCTCCCGCTGAGGACTGGCGGTTTGCATCCCCGCTCCCTCTGCCCAGAATGGCTCTGCTGCCACCAGTCCTCTCTGGACTATCCAAATGCTTCCCCAACCACTTCTCCAGTTGCACCCTGGTCCCTCCCTGTCCCTAGAGTGGCTTTCTAACCGATGGTCCATCTGCTGGACTATGCATGTCACTTTTTAAAAGTGTGTCACTGAGGTATGTCACTCTGCGCAGACAGGGATCTTGGCCTCTTTGTTCACTGCCACCACCACACTGTCCAGAAGAGAATCCCCTTTTCTTGGGTGCATGGATCTTCGGTAGCCACCCCAGACGTGGGTGCAGGGGGCTTGTTTGCTGCTGAATCCGAGAAAATGGGACAGAGACGGGGAGGGGGCTGGGGTCAGCCACAGGGTGGGGGCAACGTCATGCTGTGAACATGGCTTTGATTCCCCTGGGGACTTGCCAACTGTCCCTCCAAGAACACGAGGTGGAGAGTTGGAACTGGACTCCAGGTCCCCGTTGTTGAGGGTCAATCTTGGGGTCAATTCTCCTAACCCTTGCAGGAAGCACAGAGCCACCTGGGACTGTCCTCCCCCTCTGTGGTGAGGGGCGCGACAGCACAGATTTTGCCTGTCCCCACTGTGCTGCAGCAGGGGACCCTCCTTGAGCATCTACAGTTGTGGGGCAAGAGGGGGACCCACCCAAAATCTCCATCTCCACTCCAGGCTCTGTGATCTTGGGCAAGTTACTCACCCTCTCTGGGCTTTGATTTCTAGATTTCTTTATCAGTACAATGAACCAGACTGCCGCAGTCTGGCTGCAGCTAACTAACGGGGGGGGGGGGGGGGGGGGACGACGACGAGCAACTTGTGTAGATTGATACAGCAGGAGTGGGAGCCGTTTATTGTAGGACAGGAGGGGTATTTATACATTCCACACAGCTTATCTTAATTAACATAAACTAGATACAGCAGTCAACCAATAAGGAATCTCCACACTTAATGGCTCGCTGGCACCACCTCACAAACCACTCCCTCTGGCAAAATGCCAGGCGCCATCCTGACTTGTTTACAGACTCTAACACCAGACCACAGTGACCTATTTTCCAGCCTCCAAAGCCCTGTAATACATCTATGCACAAGTACCCTCCACATCCTCTTCCTCCTTCCTTCCTTCCTTCCTCCCTCCTTCTTCTTACCCTTCCTCTCTTCTCCTTTTCTTTCCCCTCCCTCCTTTTTTCCCCAAGGCCATCCATCCATCCACTAGAATGTAAATTCCATGAAGGCATCGCTCACTGCCGCAGGGCAGGGAGACCCAGGCATGAGCGGGACAGGTGGCACTCTGTACTCATGAAGCCTGAAGAGTAATCAAGGCCAGGCTCCCTCCGTAACAATGCACAGAGGCAGCACAGACTCAGGGTTTCAGACTGTCTTCTGTTGATATAACAAAATGCCTGAGGCTGACCACGTTAAAAAGAAGAGAGGTTTGTTTTGCTCACATCTGTGGCATCAGCATCTGCTGGGCTCTGTGAGGGCCTCATGGCAGATGGCATCACCATGGCAGAAACAGGTATGAGGGTGGGAAGGCGTGAGAGCAGAGATTAGGAGAGGTGCCAGGGTCCCATAACAACCCATTATCTAGGGCACTCATCTGGTCCCAAAAGACCTGACTCACTCCCTTAAGGTAGTGTCCCCCTGAGTGAGTGCAGGGTCCCAGGCCCCACCCCTTGACGGTCCCATCATCCTCTCAACACAACCCGTGCGCCAAGCTTCTAGCTTGTGAGCCTCTGGGGGACACACACAGCCACTCTGGTGGCATCCAATCCATATCCTTTAGCATAAATGCTACCAGCTAAGAAAAACAGGGAAGGACTCAAGCTTCCAAAGATACAGAGATGATTAAATAAAACCAAGAACAAGAGGTTGCTGAGATTCCTGTAGCTCCCCTGCCAGATGGGGAGTTGGGACCCCAGAGACCAGGGACAGCCTATCCCCAGCAGGACCACAGAGGCAGAGGTGAGGAACTCAGGACCCGGGACCAGCCAGGGCACCGACTCTTGGAAAGATACAGGAGGCCCAGGGAAAGGTCAGGACAACTGGGGTCCAGCAGCCCGGCAGGAGGCTCCCTTCCCAGGGGACGGAGATGGAGATCACAGCAGAGTGTCCCTGGGGGCAGCAGCCCAGCAGGCTCAAGTGTGGCCTTCGGGGTCAAATAACCCTGGGTTCAAACTGCGGCTTAACTCTTCCAGCTCCTGTGTGACCTTCAGCATGTCACTACGGTCTCTGAGCCGAGTCCCCAGTCCTGTCGAGGAGGGGTCCTGGCCTCTTGCTGCTGGGCAGTAGATTGGGTTACACACCCTGGGCTTGGCCCAGACCTTTGTGAGAGCGAAGGTCGGCTGCCACCATCCATCTCTGTCACTGACGCAGGATTCACAGGAGGAGAGCAGGGGCGGGGACACCCTCAGGTCAGTGCCTGGCCAGGGGGACTTTTTTGGGACACTCTTGGGAACACATGCCCAGTGATCTGAGGTGAGACCTGCCTGTTACTGTCCCCGAGGCATGGTGGGTCCTGGGACCCAGATCTCCCAGAGGGTGTCCCAAGGAGACAGGAGTAGATTGTCATGAAGAGTCCTGTGGAAAGTGCCCTGTTAGTGTCCCCAAAGAGGGCCACGCGTGCCCCAGCAGCATAGGGGACTCTGGGCTCTGCAGGAGCTGCAGGTCTGATGGGAACTGAGCCCGGGACCCAGGCTGTGGGGAGATGGCCACCTGACTCCCCAGAGGCTGAAGGTGCAGGCCGACAGGGAGGTGGCTGGAGGGGGTGGCCCTGTTTTGCCTGGGCCTTTCTCCAAGCAGAGGTAGAAGGTCTGAAGGGGTTTCCCAACCCTCCAGCAGCCAGTGTAGACAGAAGTGGATTCAAATCCTCATCGGCCACATGTGACGCCTCCCTGGGGCTGTGGCCATCCGCTCTGCAGGACCGGGTGGTCTCTGGTCTCAGACCCGGGACTCACTGCGCGAGTTCCCAGGATCACGGTCACGGAGCACGCTGTCCACTGTGGCGCAGATTCCACGTCCTTCACCAGAGAGTCCACCCGGGGAGCTTGGCCCTGCAGCCCGCGGGGCTGTCACGGTGGGGTGAGGTGGCTCCATGGTGCCCTTCCTCAGAGGGGCAACTGAGCCCCACAGAAGCAAAGGGTTTCCCTAGCAAGATGCCAGGGGCCCGGTGACTGGCCGTGGAGGTTCCCTGTCACACAGTCTTGGAGGCCACAAGTCAGGAGGGGCAGGTCTGGCTTCTCCTGAGGTCTCTCCCCTTGGCATGGATGACAGCTCCTTCTCCCTGTGTCCTCGAGTGTCCTTTGCCCCGAGGGGGCACATCCCCAGTGTCTCCTGTAGGCTTTTGTCCCTTTAAGGACACAGCAGGGCCTCGCTTTAGTTCAATCACCTGTTTTGAGGTCTGGATCCCAGTCACACTCGGAGGTTCTGGGGTTAGGGTCTCAATAGAGGGGTTGGGGGACATCATTCAGATATAACACCCTGCCTGTGGGAATCAGGGGACACCCAAGGCCCTCTGTCCCTTGCCCTCCCTGAGCCCGGCTCCAGAGTGCCAGGCCTCTGCGTCCCTGCGCCTCTCACCTGAGAATCTCCCAGGGTCCAGAACTGCAGCCAGGCTGCCCTGGTCCTGCTGCGGAAGTGCTGCCCCAGCTCAGCGCCCACCGGCTCCCCTGGGCAGAGGTTCCCGCTGAGACAGCGCCTTCCCTGGAAGCCCCGCGCACCCCTGGCCCTCGGAGGCGGCTTGGTCTGGGTTATTTATTTATGACTTGGCTTAGGGCCCTGTCTCCGGGGACCCAGAGCGCGGCCACTTGGCCTCCTGCGCATTGCTCTGGTTTTGCAGGGCTGGGCGCTGTCCTGTGTCCCTGTCCCTCCGCCCCCCTTGCCCCCTCTCTTTTCTTCTCCGTCAGGAGGTCTTGCATCTCAAAGCCGTCGGGTGGGACCGTGTCTTCAACTAAGGGGGGGGGGGCGGGGTCATCTTTTATTAAGAAGAAAGCTGTTGAAATGACACCCTGGAACATCTTGCCATCACGGCCCTGGAAAGTGTTTCCCTCATTAGCGCAAAAGGGAAAAAAGGGGACCCGGCAATCTTGCGGATCAGTGGTGGCAATTTATTCGAAACTGTCCATTTTCCGGGTGTCAGAGGACGACTTCTATGTATAATCTTATTTCCAATCTCAACAAAGAACACTTCACTCAGTTCCGCGCGGAGTCCCCCTCCTCCCCACAGACAATGACCCAGTATGAAAGCGGCTCTCGGCGCCCCCCCCTCGGAGCCGTGTTGACATATGGAAATGAATCAAAATGTAATACGCATAATTACGAGCATTGTCACGGGGTACAATTAGTGTCTCTTTAAACCGATGTCGTAATCAAAGACGCAGCCCAAGAAGGAGAAGACGGCCGGCCTCCGTGGGGATTGGAGGGAAGTTTCTTTCCCCCTCGTTCTGCGCAGGGAGACGGATGTCGCCCCCTCCCCCTCCTGAGTGGATGCCGAGAAACCAGTTCTGATGATTCCCCTCCCATCGGGTTGGTGCAGAGAGGAAGACCAGCTTCCACACAAACCCAGCCACGTGGAAAGGGGGGGGGTCTCTTTTCTGAAGCTTAACTCTCTGGAAGGTGTCTTTTAAGGTCACATATCCCTGGGGAGGTGTCAAGGGACCAGCCGGCCAACGGGGGTTCTCTGTAGGTGGAATTTTGCCACCTGGATGTCACCGAGGTAGCCCCAAAGCACCCTGGGGTGGGCACAGGGGCATCCCCGAGTGACCACGTTATGGCACTTGGTTTTTATATCAGGTCCTTTGTCCATGTCTAAAAATAGGGAGATGTTCCCACGACAGATGGGGTTTGCCTCTTCCTCAAAACTGACAGGGGCTGACGACCACATGGAACCACACTCTTGAGGACACAGTGCCCTGGCGCCCAGTCCCAGATGACCTGACCCTCCAGGCAGCGTGGGCCACTCCTGCTCACCAAGCCTTGCCGTCCTTCCCAGCTGTGGACACCTTACCTTGGGCTCTGGTTACTGAATGTACCGAATCAAAGGGGGTCCCCTGCTAGCTGTGTGCAGGGGGACCGCTGGGCCCTGGTCACTGGTGCTTCTGCTTGTTCACTACCTTGGTGACTTCCTTCCATCTCTCTGGACTGGGCTTCCCTCCCACTACCTCCCATCAGCCCCCGGAGCCCAGCATCGGTGCCTCCTCACCCAGACATCCCTCCCCACCCATCCCCCAGCCTGGCCCAAGCAGCTACGCCACCCTTGACCTTGGGCTTGCCCTTGACCTTGGGCTTGCTGCCGCACATGGACTTCAGAGAACCTGCACATCTCACTGCTCTGGCAATCTGGGTATTTCCCCCTCAACCACGAGCCCCTGGGGTAAGGTCCCTGGCATTCCCAGGGCGGCCGCCCAGTGCTTGTCTTAGAATCTATCTGGCCCCTGGGAGGTGCGAAGTCCTTGCTTGAATTTCTGAATGAATTCTTCAACGAGAGCTGCTTCTTTTTGTCCTAAGTGAGGCTGGAATGAGAGAAGGGGACAGTAATGGTGACAGAGAACCTACTGTGTGCCCCGGGGTTGCAGCGTTCGAAGAAAGAGAGAGAAACTCAGGAGGGCTCTTCCAAGTCCAAACTGCCCACACGTTACTCACCCCCAGCGCCCCCCCCCCCCAGTGCCCATCATAAAGTAAAATCTGACATCAGGGGTTCACGTCCTCTTAAAATATTACCAGCAGTTTCCATGTGTCCTCCAAACGCCCATGTGTTAGAAACTTACTCCCCAGATATGTGCTGACGGTATGTGGAGGAGGGGCTTTGGGAGATATGGTGGGCAGATGGGGTCATGGGGTGGGGCCTGTGTCCTGTGATCCACTGGGGGGAATGTTCTAGAAAACACTTTTTTTTTTTCTTTTGGTGTCAGGGATTGAACCCAGGGCACTTTACCACTGAGCCACATCCCCATCCATATTTCGTATTTTATTTAGAGACAGGGTCTCACTGAATTGTTTATAGCCTCGCTTTTGCTGAGGCTGGCTTTGAACTCGCGATCCTCCTGCCTCAGCTCCCAGAGCCGCTGGGATAACAGGGTGCGTCACTGTGCCTGGCTCAGGGTAAGCTTGTTCATGACGGTGGGACAGTTCTGCACGTCAGCCATTCGATGGCTACTCAAATTTCAGGTGAGAAGATTTCAGAAAACTATATGTGAAAAATAGAGATGTCTCATAAGCTGGTAAAAACAGAGTCAGGTTGTGTTCACTTACCAGTACGTAGTGACATCCATGTCCTAGCTTTGATCACTGTTTTTACATAAGGTAGCATCGTTCAGGGAAGCCACAAGGAACACACTTAGAAACCTTTGTTGCTGTTTCTGCAACTTGTTCTGAATTGAAAATCATTTAAAAACTAATGGTATTAAAAATACAAAAAGAAGCCAGGCATATTGGCCCATGACTGTAATCACAGCAACTTAGGAGGCCTAGGCAGG
This sequence comes from Spermophilus citellus, assembly GCF_964194105.1. Taxonomy (NCBI): domain Eukaryota; kingdom Metazoa; phylum Chordata; class Mammalia; order Rodentia; family Sciuridae; genus Spermophilus; species Spermophilus citellus. The sequence goes on along the minus strand of NC_138184.1, from coordinate 114,593,864 downwards.
AGGACCACAAGTTGGAGGCCAGTCTCAGCAATTTAGTGAGGCCCTGTCTCTAAATAAAACATAAAAAGGACTGGGGATGGGGCTCAGTGGTTGGGCACCCCTGGGTTCCATCCTCAGTACCAAAAAAGAAAAAAAAAGAAAGAAAGGAAGGAAGGAAGAGAGAGAGGGAGGGAGGGAGGGAGGGACAAAGAAAAACCAAGAAAGATTTCATAAATATTTTTTGAAAAAACATATTTGTAAAATCTGTCCAGGTGGTGGACAAGGGTGGAAGGCAGGCGAGGTCATGGGAGATGTGATTCACCGCCCACTGGAATGTCAACATGGCACATGTTAGGAGCCACCACCATCAGAGCCAGAGGCCACTGACAGAGCCACGGGGTGCAGTGACCACAGCAGCCACGGCCGCTGTTCATTCTCTTCCCATTTCCTAAATCTTCCAGAACCCCAATCCCAAACCCTCGGCATCTCTTTTAAGCCCTGTCGTAGCAGAACTGCCCAGCGGGGTGGATTATGGAGTCAGGGTTCAGGCCACTCTGAATTGAGGCTGGCTCTCCAGCTGCATGGGCGGGTGGCCTCCAGCCAGGGTACCTTCCCCGCCTCTCTGAGTGATGGATGGTCAATATGAAAGTGGAATTCATCAGAATCCTTTCAGATTCTAGTGACAGGAACCTGATTCATCCAGCTGGAGAGACAGGGAATGTATCCGTCCCCAGGACCATGGATTTCCAAGATAGCAGGGCAGGATCTAGGAGCTCAATGTCATCTCCACTCTGATTTCTTTGTGTTGAATTCACTCTTAGGTAGAACCTTGCCTCATGGTGACAAAGAGGATGCCAGAAGCTGGAAGCCTGTATCCTCTTACTAGGCAGCCGCTGTCATGGAAAGACTGTATCCCTTTCTTAATAGTCCCAGATGCGGTCCTGTAATCCAGCCTCCTTTTGGTATAGGGCGCATTCCCGGCAGGAAGAGAGAGGATGGGGAATCAAGGCGAGGCCCAGCACGGAGGAAAACAGCATCGTTATAAGGCGGAATATTACACGGGACTGAGCCCAGGTACCAAGGTATATGCCTGTGGGGATGAGCTTTCTCCGCCGGCCTCCCTCCCGCAGCCTCCACCACGAGCCCTTTTCCACGGTCCCCACTTGAGGTCTTGTCTTCCTTAAGAACCGCTTTCCGAGAGCCGGGTCCTCCGTCCCTTGGACAATCAGACGCAGCCCGCGTGGGTGTCTGCGTGGGGGACACGGCCCCAGACGTTGTCCATGGTGACTGTGGCCAAAACGCAGGCCGGGTGGCACGGGTCCTCGTGGAGGAGCACGCTGAGTTTCTGAGGGAGCAGAAGGGGACAGAAGTAGCCGCGCCTGACTGCACACCCAGGCTCCAACGCCCTTTGCATAGAAGACCCCCTCGGCGACCCCAGGATTTCACCCTGAAATTCAACCCGAAAGGCGACCCCCCACGGGGCCCTCCCCAGCGCCCCCCCCCCACTGCTGCCTGCTGGGCCGCTCTTCTGTCCCCTTCTGTGACCCGCTGACGTCCCTGTAGACCGCTCCGACTTCACCAGCGCCCAGAGGGAGCTCCCTGTGCTGGAGCCACGCCGGGGAGGGGCCTGTCTCGGGGACAGAGGGACTCTTGCCCAAGACGTCATGGAACCAAGCCCCGGGTCCTGCCCTCCCACCCGGGGCCGGGGGCCGAGCTGCGGGGTCTGACCAGGGGCGGGGTCTCCTCCCAGAGCCCCCTGTCACAAGAGAGGACTCGTCCCCACGCCACTCGATTTCTGTACACACTCACACGCACACACGCCTAGAGGTTTTTTCCTCCTCTTGAAATGAAACAAGAAGGCTCCTTCTGTTTACCTTTGTCTCTTCCATATTCTGTGTGTGCTAATGCGGTGCGCGCGCGTGTGTGTGTGTGTGTGTGCTAATGCGTGTGTGTGTGTGCGCGTGTATGTGCGTGTGTGTTTCCTGGTCATTATTTTTCCTAACTGCGTATCCACAATGAGCTGAAATTCAACCACGTTTAGAAAACAAATGGTCCTAGCGCCACATTCATTAAAGCCAGACTGTGTTGTCAGGCGCGGCTGGCTGTTTGGTGCCCGCGCGGGTGTCGGGGACACAGAAGAGTTCACGTGGCAGGGCCACTGGCGAGCTGGGAGATGTGGCCTGCGGCTTCTGTCAATGCCAAGGTCTCCTGAGTCACTGTGTGCCCAGGTGGTTTGCGTTGGTCACCAGAATGGCCGATGTGTTTTATTCAAAGCCATCATCCTTAGGGACTTCCCTTATATTTTTTTCTTCTTTCTTTTTGGTGCCAGGGATTGAACCCAGGGGCACTCGGCCACGGAGCCCCATCCCCAGCTCTATTCTGTGTTTTATTTAGAGACAGGGTCTCACTGTGTTGCTTAGGGCCTTGCTGTGGCTGAGGCTGCTTTGAACTCAGGATCCTCCTACCTCAGCCTCCCGCGCCACCACATCTGGCTTTTTCTTTCTTTTTTTTTTCTGCCATGCCGTTCCCCTGAGTTGTCCAGGCTGGACTCAAACTCCTGGGCTCACGTAATCCTCGTGCCCCAGGCTCCTGAGGAGCTGGGACTAGAGGTCGTGCCACCATGCCCTGTTGACTTTCGGTTATTTGAAGAAAATGACAGGAGCTAGTGTTTCTGGGGACATCCTGTGAGCCAGGATGGATGTGGGAGCTGGGCGCACACGTTGGCTTCACGGTGTCCAGCTACCCATGTGTGAGTGGTGACTGGCCTGGACCCAGAACCCAGGACAGCCCCCAGGTCCGGCAGGCCGTGGGCAGTACTCAAAACAGCCGCACTCATTAGCATACTATCCTAGGCCATAAGCAAATCATCATGTAGTATCACTATTGTTTAGACCGACATCAGATATTTAGTGATATTTTATGTTTTAATGAAAAATGTTTCAAACATACAAACAAGAAGAGAGAAAAGATTATAAGCACCGGCTTTTAGTCGTTGGACCCTCACGGCCTGTCTCTCTAGATTTTTCTTCTCCAACAAGACATCGCAGACAGAGCCGAGGCCCGGCCGGCCCCCAGCTCGGCTTTCCCCTACCCTCCTACCGCAGGCCTAAATTCGGAGTTTATTATGCCAATCGATGTTTTTAAACGTTTATTACACGATTCTGTGTCCATAAACATCATGTCATGCGGCTCAGGAAGGTTCTCGAATTCACATGAACGGGCTGAGCGGTAGGTGCTGTTCTGCGCCTGGCTTTCTCCTTCCTTCACGGAGGATCCCGCTCAGTCCTCACGGACAGCCGCGGGTGCAGACACCCGGCGACAGACCAGGAACCCGAGGCCCGCACTGCGCTGAGCACCGGCTGGAACAGGCCCCGAAGGGAGCTCACCTCTGGGCCGTGGCTGAGCAGCTCCCAGGTCCCTCCATGGCCTGTATCTGCATTTTCAGGTGCAATTGAAAATGTTCAAAGAAAGAACTGAACCCAAGAGGGACTTTTCCCTCTTTGTTGCTCACTGAATGACTTACTCAGCATTGACGCTGTAGTGGGTACAGGAGAGATCTAGGAGGATGCGTGTAGGTTACATTCAAACACTACATCATTTTACATAAAGAAATCAGGCATCTCAGACGTTGATATCCATAGGAATCCTGAACCCAATCTCCATGACTATTAGGGGGTGACTGTGCAACCCAAAAGACATGAGATTTTGGGGCCACTAAAGACCTGAGGAAGAATGTCTATAGAAGCTTTAGTCAAAATAACTAAAAATGAGAAATAACCCAAATATGTGTCAAGAGAAGAATGGATAAACTGTGATAAGATCACTCTGTGGAATATTACACAGGAATGAAAAAGAACCAAGGACTGCCCCCAGCAACAAGGACGCATCTGACAGTCTCACTGCTGAACTGAAGAAGCCAGAAACAGGAGACATGCTGCATGGCCCCCTCTATGTGAGGTTCAAAACCAGACAGAACCCACTGATGATGACACCGGCCAGAGCAGTGACTTCATCTGGGCTTGGGGGCAAGGTTGTTGCAGAGGTTCATGGCAGAGGCTCCTGGGCCATGACCCGGGAGTATTCTGTGACTCGAGCCTCAGGCTGTCCCAACAAAATGCCATAGACAAGATGGCTGGGGCATAGACATTCATTCTCTCAGGGTTCTGAGGCTGGAGTCCAAGGTCGAGGTGTGGCAGCCTTTTCCTCCCGAGGCCGCTCTCCTTCACTTGCAGGAGGTGGGCCCCTTGCTGTGTCCTCAGGGGCCTTTCCTCTGTGCCCCACACCCCTGCTGTCGCCTGTCCTGGGGGGCATTGGCCCAGCTGGATCAGAGCCCGTCCCAGCGCCTCATTTCACCTCGACCCCTCTCTAAAGGCCCTGTTTCTCAAGTGGCCACATCCCCGTGCGCTCTGGGCTGGGGCTCCACGTAGGACTGTGGGGGAGACACGATTCTGCCCACAGCACTGAGTGTGGCGCCCAGCCTCCAGACTTTGCTTTCGGACGCGTGCAAAGGATGATTCGCGCCCTAGCTCAAGGACAGTGATGACAGGTCCCTTGGGCAGAGTCCTACACGTCACCTCGAGCCCACGTGAACCTGGACAGCATGACTTCTGAGTCTCGCAGCTGCACGTCCTCCTGAGCACTCACACAGGGACAGTGGAGCGGCGGCCAGAGGCGCCCGGCCAAGGGCACGCACCCATGGAGTGGGAACGGTACACAGAACTAGGTTCCTGCTCCTGGGGACAAGGCCAGGGCTCTCTGGGCACCCTGGCCTCTGGCAAGGTGCTGAGGGAGGACTTTCCCACTCTTGGTACCATCCGTTCACGTCCAGTCTGCACTTCACGTTCATGCACGTGTTTTCGTTGTCGGAAGCCACCTGGCCGAGCAGGCTGGGGACGTCATCTGCGTCCTCCCATCTCACCGATGGACAGGGTCCCGGTCAATGTCATTCCAGATGAGTGTGTCTCCAGCTGGCCGGGAAGTCCACGGCAGAGCACAAAGCCTGGGGTCAGACGGCTCAGACGCAGCTAGGACTCTGAGCTGGGGGGCAGGTCAGTCAGGGCTCTGGGTCTCAGTTTTCCCCTCTGTCCTAAGGGCATCCCGAGCCTGGCTCTGCAGGGTGACAGCACGGACGGGGCTGTGCCCACGGCGGGGCCAGCTCTGAGCTGGGCACCCAGCCCCACCATCTTTTCTTCTTTCTTCTTCCCCCTCTTGCTTCGGGCTCCCTGTTGGCTGCGTGGAGCTGACCCCTGCGCCTTCTTGCAGCTCTGAGGTTCTGTGATTTATGGCGTTTTATGCAAATGTCGATTGAGCGCTCAGCTCTACAGACTGCAGAGAAGGAGGAGGCGGCCTGGGCTGGCCTGGCCCCTAATTCCACAGGGATAACAGGATGGGGGGGGGGGAGCCACGTCAGCAGGTCCCCCGTCTCTGGTTCTTGGCCTCACCCTAAAGTGCCCTGGGACCATGACCGTGGTCAGTGACAAGATTCCCTCCTGCACGCAACTCAGGAGGGATTTGGAAGGACGGGGCAGCGTGGAGCGGCAAAGAGGGGCTGGGCTCCGGGAATCATCCCCTGGGACGGCCACCCTCTGCAGCCGGCCCTGTAGCACCTTCTACTCTGTGCTGCTCTATAAAACCAGGAGGAAAGACAGAGCTCGCGTCTCACGGAACGACATAAAAATGATCTTAAAACAGACATCCATAAACGCGAAGCTGGTGATTATTTGGGTCTAGTTAACCATGCAACAAAATGGAATAAACTCGGCTCCATTAACCTTATTTTAAAAGCACTTTTTGGTGATTCATGTTTATTACGCTGTTAACATTTAAAGGACTGGATGCTCCCTGCCATTTCTCTTTGGGAACCCGGCTCAGGAGAAAGTACACAAACGTGGGGAGGGAGATGGGAGCCCGCAGGACTTATTTCTCTTTGGCCAGCCCTTTGCCCCCGAGAGACCTCACTCATTCCATTTCCAAGTGTTTATTGAGCACCTGCTATATCTGGGCTCTTGTCTAAGAGCTGGGGCAAAGCAGCTCCCTGCCTCATGGAGCCGACCCTCTGCTGGGGCGAGACCAGCAAACATGAAGAACGTTCTGCCGTGTCTGAAGGCCCCCCACCCTGAAATCTCTCCCAGGGCACCCTGAGAACTAGCACTCCTCTTCCTCTTCCCATTTTTATTTCCTGGCGTTAGCATTCATCAATAGCAGCTACTCAAGCCGCTGTGGCTGCTAATGCTGATTTCCTAACTCTGTTATTTCTCTGCATTTATCAGACGGCTGCCTGCTGGAGAGGGGGGCTGTATTTCTCTTCTTTGTGTCTATTTCTTGATGAGCAGGATGGATTCTTCTTTTAGGAAGTGGTTCGTCATCCATTCCTGAGGTCACTAAAAAAGAGAGAGGCTGAGAAACTGTTGTGGGTGATATAGCAGGAACCTCAGAAGAAACCCGAGAAACAGGACAGCTAATGACAAGGGTGGTCTTTTGTTTTGTGGCGGGGAGGAGCAGGGATTGAACCCGGGGGCCCTCGACCACTGAGCCCCATCCCCAGCCCTGTTCTGTATTTTATTTAGAGACAGGGTCTCACTGAGCTGCTTAGCACCTCACCATTGCTGAGGCTGGCTTGGAACTCATGATCCTCCTGCCTCAGCCTCCAGAGCCTCTGTGTGCCACCGTGCCCTCCAAAAAGTGTGGCCTTGAACTTGGGCTACACTGGGAGATGGGGACGGGGAAGTAGTGACCTCTAACACTGGGACACCCGGCAGAATTTGAACAGCAGCTGTGAAACAGGCTGGAGCACAGTGTGGAGGGTAGATTGCCCCCTTTGGCCATTGCACCGTGATTACGTGCAGGAGAGCACTCTTGGACTCTGGACGTACACCCTGCAACACTGAATAGGAGGACCACCAACAGCCCCAGGGTGCCCAGGACTCTGAGGGGCTACCCAGGGTGCCGGACCTTCTGTGCCACAACTAGGAAAACCCAGCAAACCCGGACATCAGTCTCCCTAGGAAAAAAGGCGTCAATACTACAACTTAATCGAATGATTCCCCAACCTATTCAAGATATTCATTTAGGCAAGAGTGATCAAGAAATGTGACAAAACATCTATAATTGGTGAATCTGATAAGAAGCACAGGGAGATTTTTCATCCTAGGGATGCTAGACAGAGTATCCAAAACTGAGTGGCTTTAAAAGGCGGTAGGTCTGGCCAGGTGTGGTGGCGCATGCCTGTCATCCCAGCGGCTCAGGAGGCTGAGGCAGGAGGATCTCGAGTTCAAAGCCAGCCTCAGCAACAGGGAGGCGCTGAGCAACTCAGTGAGGCCCTGTCTCTAAATAAAACACAAAATAGGGCTGGGCGTGGGGCTCAGTGGGCGAGGGCCCCTGGGTTCAATCCCTGGGACCAAAAAAAAGACTTGGAAAACTGTGACCCGGATGTGAAGAGCCGCTGCAGATGGGGTCCATTTAGGAGACTTGATAAAGGTCGGCCTCCGAAGACCCGGGAGTGCCAAGAGGGACGGTGAGGGTGCAGAGATGCTACCCCAGGCCCAGAGGACCGGGAGGGCACAGTCCCTGGAGCCTGGGGAAAGGGCTGTGTGGGAGGGCCCCAGAGGTCTGGTGACAGCAGTCTGGGGGTGACGTCCCTGCAGGAAGGAGCAGGAGGGATCGGTACTCCCCAGTCTCTTCCAGTCCTTGAACCCCAGCTCCCCAAGGGCCAGCCTGGACATGAAGCCATCCACGTTCTCAAAGATGCTTGGTCACCCTCCTGGAAGGTGCGGCACTGGCGCCGCCTGCTCCTCGGGGTCCCCAACACTCCTGCACCTGTCTCCAGGCCCGTCCTCCGCTCCAGCTCGGCGCCCATGCCCGGCTCTGCCCGGGCCATGGTCCAGTGGAGCTTCATCGTCCATAAGTTCCACAGGTGGCGGCTCAGTGCTGCGCCCGCCCCCAGAGTGGGACGTCACGTCCACCTGGCCGGTCACCACAACGGCTTCAGGGGGATCTGGCTCCCACTAGGTGCGCAGCAGGTGTGGGTGGGCTGAGGGATGGGGCCCGGTGGGTGGACAGAGCTGACATGCAGCTGTCCCAGAGCCCAGCCAGTGGCCGCAGTCCCCCTCGGCCATCTGCACCGTTCCAGGGATGGCTCTGGGGTTCCTGGAAGAGCTACTCTGTAGAGACGCTTGTGAGGAGAAGGGACGCTGTTGTGATTTTTTCTAAGGCAGCTGTCCGTGCCGGTGACCCTGGGCTTGGCTGGATCAACTCCGGGGAGCAAAGGCCAGACCCTCCCGAGCAAGGGCAGCGGGGAGGGTGACGCTGCAGCGCAGGAGTCCCGTGGGATCTCGGGTACGCGGAGCAAGTCGCCTGCACGAGGCTGAGGCTCAAGCCCTGGGTTCTTCTTGTCGACAGACTTGGACGAGCGCGGTGAGCGACGATGGTCGCATCCCGTGAGGTGCCCGAGGTGGATTTCTGCGGGTCCCGGGGTGAAGCCCAGGCCCCCACGTTCCAGGCGAGCTCCTGCCGCGGAGATGCACCCCCAGACCACATGCCGCAGTGTGGTTCTCAGTGTTTAATGTCATTAAAATGCCTGTTCCCGGGCTGGAGTGGGGGGAGCCGGTGACGTAGGACTCTGAAGACATTGCAGGAAAACCCTCAGTTGAGGGCGGGGACGAGGCTTGGTAGGAATGTTCTAGAATTTTGCTACTGAGAGTGTGGTGTGTGGACACAGAGCATCCTAGGACCCCCTTCCCCACCCCTTAAGATGTTCGGAATCAGCCCCTGCGATTCCACCAGGGCTCCCTGAGAAGCACGGAGACCACCCTGGGTCCTGAGGTCTCAGTTTCTACGACTCCTCTTCTTGCTAATCTCCTCAAGCCACTGCATGCACCGTGAGAACACCACCAGGAAGTCCACCCCCAGGCGCCTACAGACACTTTGGGGTACATGATCCATCACTGGAGGTGACAGTGAGATCAATTTCCTCAGTCCCTGGAAAAGCAGATAAGAAACAACTTCCACCGTCTTTCCTAAGAGCCTGTAGCTCAGGAGAGGGCGGACAGCTCTGTGTCTCTGGGGAATGCCAGAACATACCAGAGAAGGAGCCAGGCAGGGTCAAGAAACCAGCGTTTGGCCACCTCTCTGGTGAATAAGGACTTCAAGCCACATTACTATTTGGAGTTAAAACCATTGGCATATGGTTGAGGGGCAAATGGACATCTGGATGTATGTCCCCTTATCATCTCGAGTAGGTGTGGACGTCTGTTTTCAGTCTGGTTTCTGTGGCTATAACAAAATGCCCGAGGCTGGGTGGTTCAAAAAGAATAGAAGTTCATTTAACTCACAGTCTGGAAGCCAGGAAGTCCAAGAGCAGGCCCTGGGACACGGTGAGGGCTCTCCTGCTGCCTCCTCAGATGGCAAAGGGCAGCCCATGCCAGGACCGGGAAGTGTGTCCACTCAGGTCCCTTCTGTTTCTTCTGAAGCCACTGATGCCCCATGGGAGCCCCGTGCCCATGGCCTTGTCTACTCTCGTCACCTCCAGAAGGCCCGCCTCCAGATTCCGTCCAGGTACAAACTCGGGGATGGAGTTTTAAGGTGAGTTTTGGTGGGAACAGACATGGACACCCCAGGGACATCACACCCAGCACCCAGCCAGGGCCGCTTCATCCAACACCCCTACAGGTGGGGTACGCGGATCACAGGTCTCCTATGGGACATGACGGGACAGGGTTCAAATCCCCGGGATGACCACCTGTCACCAGAGTTGCCTGGAACCCATCAGCTTCTGGAACCGACACCCAGTCTGGGGAAATACCAGGGAGAGAAGAGGAACAGCACCGGCTAACCCAGGCAGGACTAACTCAAAGGGCCCAAAGGGGACTGGTTAGTAGGGGGAAGGACACAGAAATGAGGAGATGGGTGGGCATGCAGGGCGCAAGCCAGCTGTCATCCCAACGGTGTGGGAGGCTGAGGGAGGAGGATCGCAAGTTCAAGGCCAGCCTCATCAAAAAGTGAGGCATTAAGCAACTCAGTGAGACCCTGTCACTAAATAAGAATATAGAAAGGGCTGGGGGGCAGTGGTTAAGTGCCCTGGGTTCAATCCCTGGTTAAAAGAGAGAGAGAGAGAGAGAAAGTAAGAAAATCAGGTCACAAAGCCTAACAGGTTGTTGATTCCATTTTGGTAAAAAACACATAGCCAAATGTTGGGCAGTGGGGGACGACGGGTCCAAGGTACGGACGGTGGCCGTCTCTGAGGGGTCCCTATTTCGCTCGTCTCTACTGGGCAGCTCTTAGGGTGCTCCTTCACTGCTTTCCCGATCGACCTACATGAGGATCTGTAGGTGGCAGTTGGTTCCAGCCTCTTCAAGAGGCCACTGATTAACTCATCGCCCAGGCTCTCAGGCTGGGCTCGGCTCTGGCCTGAGGATGTAACCTCGTCTTGCTGGACACCACCCGAGCCCCACCCCAGCCTCCATTAACTCTGATACAGAAGACCTAGCAATGGTGTCTGGCTCCCTAGGATAAGGGACCACCATCTCTGACCTGGTCAGGGAGACAGAAGTGTGGTCATCAAGCCAGCACTTACCTGGGGAGGTAATGACCACAGAGGTGGAGAGATGACGGACTGCTATGGAGGCTGAAGATTTACTCCAAGGGTGTCAGGAAAGGAGGTTCAGAGTGGGGTCAAGAGCGGGGGATACCACTGCAAGGTTTAGCCCCTGCCTATCTTCCAAAGGCCAACTCCTCTTCCTCTCTTAGCTTCATCATTCTGAGCTTATTTGATCTGGAGGGGTGCACCACATTCCTTCCGACCCCAGGACCTTTGCACAAACTTTTCCCTCTGCCTGGGGTGCTCAGACCTGTGTCTACACACATACATTGACTTCACCTGCTCAGACTGATGCCTGTTCACTCTTCAGATTTCAAACATTCTGTTCCAGAAGGAATCACTCCCACGGGGCCTGTCCTTTGTCCTCCTGGTATTGTGGTTTATTCCCAATCTGTTGATTTTGCAATTTGTGGCTCACAGTCGTGAAGATAGCTGCACGTCTTGGTCACTTCTGCCTCCTGGAGCCCGGTGGCACGTAACTGTTGCTCTATCACCATGTCCTGCCTCAATGAATGCGTGAATGATCTTATTCGTCAGATTCTGGGAAAAACTCATGTTTTTGCTTCATTAATCAGTTCTTTCAAAACAGAGAGAGCGGCAGCCGCTGGCATTCATTAAGGGCTTGCTGTATACGCTAAGAGTCTGCATGCATTATAGTGGAGGATGCCTTCAGCAAGGCTTGTGGTCGGTATTGGTGAAACACCTACTTTGACACTGAGGCCAGTCTCGGTGTCTCTCGAGCCGCTGGCTCTCTGCAATTCAGGTCACCCCTGAATCTCGACCTGGGGAGCTTCATAGTCGGGGCCTGCCAGGCGACAAGCCCAAGCCATCTCTAGGAATCCTTGTCTGTGGGACAGACTGCAGCCCACCACACCCCCTGGCACCCCAGTGGGCTGCCGCTGCCTGGCACCTCTCAGCACTCCGGAACATGGGCGGAGGCTCTCTGGTCTTGTGGCTTTCAGAGCCGAGTCCCTGGCAGGGGCGGTGCCGTGAAGTCCACAGCTTCATAACCATGAATCATCCTTCAAGAGTCTAGGACCCAAGCAAGCGCCCCCCCCCCCAGCCCGTCACGCAGGGAGATGCTGGCCACCGTCACCCACGGTGCCGTCCCAGCTGCAGACACAACTCTTCACCCAGCGCCCTCCTGCCAACCTCGTTGGAGAGGTCAGTGGATCCAGCAGCCAGCGCGTCTGGCTCTCCCACTTGTCGCCCCTAAATCTCCCTCTAAGTGGCAGGACGCTGGCCCGGCTGCTCTGTCTGGGGGCATCCTGCTGCATCTCGGAGGAGACCAGTGCCAGGTCCTGTGAGGGGCTGGCGGGGGCTTCGTTTGCCATTTCAGAGCTGCTCAACGCAGGCGGCTCAGGTCCCATGGCCTGCAGTGGACCCTAAGTGTCCCTTCCCTTCAATGGCCTTGCCTGGCTGACGTCAGAGTCCCGGGGCAGTCCCTGGGGGTGACGTCTCCAGGTCCCGGCTCCCCCTAAGGCCTCCCGGAAACGGTTTCTGAAAGAGCTGGCTGGGGAGCGAGGGGCCCGTGGGTTCCTGGAGGCCGGGCCATTGCCAAGATCAAAGGATTGATGAATTCTTGCCATCACAGGTGGCAGGTGCCTACCGCTCACCGTGACTACACATCTGACATAGTGTGTCCTCGTTTTCTCTTAACCAAAGTGCAAAGTTAGTTTTATCTTAAACCCTGTTATGGAAAAAGTCAGAACTGAAGCTCAGAGAGGTAGAGTCAGCTGGCCAAGGTCACACAGCAGAGCTGGGATTCAGACTCAGGCTCCTCTGGCCCCGGGAGGCTGCGAGTCTGGCAGGGTGGCTGGGAACCTCCTAAGCCCTGCTCCCAGTGGCTATCAACTGTGTCACTTTCTGCTGGAGGATATTGGCACCGAATGCCACAGCGAAGCACCCTAGAATGACCAAGACGGCTCCTTCCAACCACAAACAAACAATTAACTGGTCCTGAATGTCATTACGACTGAGATAGAAAAACCCAGGTCTAAGTGGACACTGTCTTCACCAGACTGTGGACAAGGCCAGGGGCTCAGAGCTCAGTCCATCCGTATAGAAAGGGCCGCCCTTCCACAGCAGCTGAGCCACTGAGCCACTTCAGCCCATCCCCCTTGCGGCCAGGGGGCTTCTACGCTCCAGACGGAAGGCAGAGGGAAAGGGTCCTGGTCCATGAACAGACTCCCCGCCCTGCAGTGCCCTCCCGGGGTGTCATGCTCCCAGGCAACCTCGGCTCTGCCGGGAACCTGGGCTCCCAGCTCCGCCCACCACCCGCCCCTGGCACTGGGTGGGCTACGGCTCCTCTGCTCCGTGAGCTCCTGTCTCTGGGTCAGATCAGGCTGGGGAGCTGGCGGGAAGCATCCCCCATGAACCGCCGGCCCTCAGCCCTCCCTCTGCAGCAAAGCAGAGGCCCCCCAGGCCCCAGCCTGGGCCTTTGGGGCCCTCTGTGGCTTTGGGGGTCTAGGGAGCTAGAGGAGCCATTGGCGTAGGGCTGGGCGGTCTGGTTTCCCAGGCCAGGGGGCTTCTCAGATTGAGCTAAGCTGAGGCTTGGCCTCTGTAACCACTGGGCTCTCGAGAGACCCTAGGAGCCCAGAGAGCTCTGTGACCTGAGAGGGGCCTTTCAGGTAGCTCTCAATGGAAGCCTCCACTCCTGGCCTCCTCTGTGTCACGCCACACAGTACCCTCTCCCACTAGCCCCCAGAAGCCAGGCTGGCCTCCCTGAGGCAGGGCACCTGGGAGACCCCCTAGGGAAGTCCGGCATGTAGTAACCACTCAATAAACTCTTCCCCAGTGACTGGACCAATGTGCAGAGGCATGTCCAGGGGGCCTGGTGTTAGAGTCTGTAAACAAGTCAGGATGGCGCCTGGCATTTTGCCAGGGGGAGTGGTTTGTGAGGTGGCACCAGGGAGCCATTAAGTGTGGAGATTTCTTATTGGTTGACTGCTGTATCTAGTTTATGTTAATTAGATAAGCTGTGTGGAATGTATAAATACCCCTCCTGTCCTACAATAAACGGCTCCCACTCCTGCTGTATCAAGGTACACAAGTTGCTCATCACCCCCCCCCCCCCCCCCCCGGTTAATTTGCTGCAGCCGGACTGCGACAGCCTGGCTTGCATCTGGTTGGGCACAAGACTTTGTAAAAGGCTCCCCTCCCCTGGGCTCAGTGACCTGTCCCATGGTGCTCACTGCGTCCTGTCACAAACGCCCTGAAACCAAGACAAAGCCCCTTGGGGTCAGGTTGGGGAGGGGGCTGGTGCCGAGCTCCTTCTTGTGAAATAAGCCAGAAAGCCTCATTTGCACGCTCAGCTTCTAGAACCACAGCTCTGTAAACTGACTCCAGGAAGTCACCTCGTGAGCCAACTCCAGCCCCTGTGTGCGTTACCACTGCTATGTCACAAGTGGCCCACAGCCACCCCTTAGTATCTCCTCGTTTCTGAAGGTCAGGGATCAAGGTGAGGATTGGCGGGGTGTTGGTGGCTTGGGGCCTGTCATGAAGTTTCCCCGAAGCTGCTGGTCAAAGCCTCAGCCTCTGAAGACTTGGTTGGCCTAAGGATCTGCTGTTGGCTGGAGGGTGCAGTTGTCCCCACCAGCCTTCTCCACGGGGCTTCTCACCTTATGGCTTTCCCCAGAGAGACAGAGAGAAAGGGGGAGGCTGGGGGAGAGGCCACAATGAAGACCACAGTCTTTTTATGACCTAACCCAGGAAGGGGCAGGCCACATGCTCCCCATGTTCTAATGGCCGAGGAGATCCCACGCTGGTCAGGCGGGGGGATGCGCAGGGAGCAGAGTGTGAGTACAGCTTCTGTCTCATCTCCTCCTCGTCGCTAACCCTGGGGCCACTTTCCAGAAGAGGAAGCATCGGACAGGTGTCCAGCCCAGAGTGACAAGACCTCCAGGGTTTCCAGCCTGACCGCAGTGCATCCTGCTCCCCAGCAATCGGCAGAAGGCACAGGCAGGCTCGCCTGGGGCCCCTCTTTGCTGACCTAGCCCAGAATTTTCCATGAGGGCTCCGGAAAGCCCTTTGCAACGGGACCCCAGTGCTTCTCAGCCTTGTCAGGAGGAAGAGCTCTGTCCCCGCCTTACGCAAAAAATAGCCTAGGCTCCGGGGGCAGGGGGCAGCCCCAGGGTCCCAGCTGTGAGCCCACCCCCTGGTCTTCAGGATGCTGCGTTGGCCAGTGTCCCTATGGGGGGGACTGCTGCGCCCAGCACAGCCCGGTTGTCCCCCCACCCCAGGCTCCAGGGAGTCCCTTAAACTCCTCTGGCCATTCCCACAGAGAAACCCGGCCCTTCAGCTCAGCGTGCCAAAGTGGCACTGAGACCCTCCGATGTCCGCGAGGGCTTGAAGCAGGATCCCGCGGCAGCCTCTGCGGAGACGGCTTTGTTGGGCCCCAGGCTGGGAAATCCAGGAGGAGGCGGAGACAGGGCAGAGAGGATTCTCTCCTTGGAGGTCCCTTCACTATCTCTCCTGAGAAGTCGTAATCCCTTAATCACTTTTATTAATCTCCTAACAATCTCTCCAACATCGTTACATCCTCCTTATCTTGGTTAAGCATTTTGGTGAACTTAGAGCTTCTTGTCACTTGGGGTCTTTTTCTTTCTGCTTCCGACATATGCTTTTACCTAGTCTCTCTCTCTCTCTCTCTCTCTCTCTCTCTCTCTCTCTCTCTCTCTCTCTCTCTCTCCCCCATCCCTTCCCCCTCTCTCCAGCCTTGCTTTAAAAATCCAATAACCCTTGAATTTCAGAGAAGAAGCTTCTTGACAGCCAGCACGTCCTGCTCATTTCACAGCTAGATTCCCAGGACTTCGAGGTGTTAATTGACCCCTTCAAGGTCGTCGCCCCCCAGGTACAGGGAGGTCACCCTAAAGCACCTTAGAGTGAGAGCTGGACTCTAGCCCACTCCTTGGATCCTCACAAATGCCTCTGCATTGGGTTCCGACCTCATTTTAGAGATAATGAAACTGAGTCAGAGGGGGAGCAAGTCACTTGTCCCCAGACACAGGATAGGACAAACATGGATAGGAGGCTGGGGCCAGGCGCTGGGACTTGGGGAACGAGTCTCAACCACACGGTCCCCTCCCCTCCACAGGCTCTGAGCATCTTCTCCCTCTGATCCCTTCAGGGTGCACACAAGGGGGAGATGGGGACCCTGAGCCAATGATATAAAGGTGTTGGGGGCCCTCTGGTTGGGAGCTCTGAAACCTGTCTGTGCCCTGAGCCCAGCTCGGGGTGTCTGTCTACTGGAGCGCGTGATGGTGATTTCTGTGCCCACCCCAAGTTTAACTCTTCCACTTGATGCCCACCCAGGACGAGGTGGAGGTGGAGAGCTGGGCTCCAACCCTGGCCACACCTTGGACCCACTGCAGCTGACCGGGGTCCCTGGGGCTGTCTTCCCTCACCTCCCACCTGGAAGGAAGCTGGCAAATATCTGTCACCTCCAAAGGCATGTGGGAAGCCAACAGGGAAAGTTAGTTCAAGTAAGCCCCTGGCAGAAGTGGGGCTGTGCAGGGGGGACCCCCAGATTCCCACTTCTCTGTCCACCCACCAGGACCCAGGAAGCAACTAGAGATCCCAGTCACAGTCCCCAGACCACAGGCCGCACAGACAGTGAGTCTTCCAAGAGGACTGCCGTCCAACTGTTCCAGAGTCAACAGGGACACAGAGAAGGACCAGCTCTGCGGGGGTCCCCTCCACCCTCCACCCTCCCTGGGGACTCAGGGGCCACTCCACTCTCTTCTGTCCTCTCCTGCCTCCTTCCCTTTCTGTCTGTCTGACAAGTAACTGGGGGAGAAAGCGTAGGAAACCCAGGGCTGAATTTAGAAAATAAAAACACCCCGGTCGGCTTTTATTAATCTCTTGAAATATGCGCTCCAGTTGCTGCCAAGCCGAGAGGGCTGTGTTTCCCCGGAACACGGAGGACAAGTAGGAATGTTTACAAGGATGACTAGAAAATGGTGCCGTGGATCTTTCTGGTAATGTACAAGGTGATGCGGTAATTGCTATGGAAACTAGTCATTATAATTCAATAAAGAGGGAGAAAAAAGTTAAGTTCATTGTGTTACCTAGGACTCCACCGGCACGTTCTTTACATACATTAGCATAAAATCAAGTCCCACTTTTATTCTCGGGTCTCCTCTGGCTCTGTTGGCACAAAAGGGGTTTGTGTGGCTCAGTACAAAGGAGGAGCCCCGAAGAGGGGGTGCTTTGCAGGAATCTGTCTTCCTTTTCCTCTTGGGCAAAACAGCTGGGCCCTCCACGGAAATGCGCGGGCAGGCTCTGGAGGAAGAAGCCCCGCGCACAGAGAATGGATTTTTATTTTCTTTTTGCTCTATGGAACCTGAGATGTGACAGAGAGGGAAGTCTGCTAGTGAGAGAGACGACGCTTCTAGCTAAGAAAGAGGAAGAGGCAAGTCAGGAGACGCCCTGCACCTCTGCGCCCCGGGCAGCAGGGCATCAGGGAGGGGCGGGGCTGTGTGCCGCTTTGGGGGCGGGGCCAGCGCCCTTCAGGACCGCCCACGCTCCACTTGGCCCACCCACCGGGTGACCCCACCCCTTTCACCCTGGGCACTGGGTAAGCAAACTGGGAAGCAGATCTAGACCCAAGGTAATTGCCATCCCCAGAGCCGTGGGAATAACCACGAGGCAGAGGCGGGAGTTTTTGCTCAAATACCCTTTTCTGGTCTTTGGAACTAAAAGGAGGGAGGCCAAGTGGCCAATGCATATAAAAGTCCCCTGGGGGCTGCAGAGGGGTAAGCTGAACACCATCACCCCTGTCTCTAGGTGATTGACAGCCCTGGGGCAGAGGCCTGGGATCAGAAGACAGGGGGCCTCCATCCAGCTCTAGGTGAGCTCTTTCACCCCTCTGAGATTTGAATCGTGTAGATTATTGCCATTATTTCCCCATCCCGTCCCCAAATCCGTGGTTCTGTGCCTCGGCCTTCTGGGGCCAGCACCTGAATTTCTGCTTGGTCTGCTGGGACTGCGTGAGCCCCCACCCACAGGGGGCGCTAGAGGGAGGCCTGAGGCCGGCGCCGCAGAAGGGCCAGGCTGGTCCCCGCTTGTTGGCAATGTCATCGAGGTTCCTTAACATGGCTGGGACAGCTGGTTCCCGGGTAGATTTACCGCCCCATCCCCCACCCCCCCCGAGGATGATCACCTCTTCATGTCCCCTCAGAAACCTGTGCCCAAGCTCTGCCTGGTCCCTTCTGCTAGCACGTGAGCACCCACAGAATTCTGGTCCCTTCTCCAGGACTTTTCCCCTTGGCTCTCTCAACCCAAAGCAAGTAGCTGCTGCCTGCAGTTTCTGCCTCTGGATTTCCTCAGTATCTCCTTTTGGCTTTTCGGGTTTACCAACACCAGCTCCACTGGTCCTCTATGCTGAATTCCTGCCTTCAGAATACCTGGTGTGGTCTCTGTTCTTACTTTGACTCTCACCTCTCTTAATCCTGCCCCCCCCCACCCCGTGGTATTTAAAGCAGCCTTTTGATCACCTATTTGGCCTGATCAGACGGCCAATGCCTGCCCTTTTGGTGACCAGAACTCCTCCTCCAGCCCACAGCAGGCTCCTCTGTCAATCACATTTCTTTTGCACAGGGACACACCCTGCGAATCCTTCTTAATACAGTGCTTTAGGACAGGGCTATTCCTGGCCCCGAATCAGCAGGTGGTGCGGAACTTCTTTAACAACCTTTCCTTGGAGAGTAAATTCCACCTCTGAGCTCTGCCATGAGATCCATCTCAGGATTTGTCTCATGTTTGTTGCTGATTACATATCAGGCATTTTCCAGTCTTACCAGTAGAATATTCAGAGAGAAATGCTTCCCATTGATAGGGTCTCCCGCAGAGGTAGTTTTGTCTGTTTTTGTCCAGAAGAATCCACCCAGCATGCTTGGATCTAATGCACCTAGAGGAATCTTCAACTGAAACTTAACAAAGTGGACACAAAGAATTCTTGGAGGACGACTGGATTCCACCTCTGGGAGCAGAACTCTACTGATAATTTCAGCATAATTACAAACTCCAAGTGGCACACGTAGTGGAACTCTGGTATGAATTGCTAATCCTTGATAGAGTTCTTTATCTGGATGTGGCTAAGCAGCCCAGACTGTATTCTGGAACAATCTGAAGTCTTCTACCACTTCTGCTCTTCTCTGTTGATGTATTCCATGTTGGTCCTGAGTTTATCTTGCTGGGGACATCTGGTGATGTCCATCAAGGTGCTAAGCAACTCAGTGAGACCCTGTCTCTAAATAAAATACAAAATAGGGCTGGGGATGTGGCTCAGTGGTCAAGTATCCCTGAGTTCAATCCCTGGTACCTATCTCCCCTCCAAAAAATTAAGGATGGAACGCTACTAGCATCTAGTGGGAAGAGGCCAGGGATCTTGGGATGCATCTTGGTAGTTGTAGTGGTCAGCTTTCTGTTACTCTAATGAAATACCCAAGATAATCAACTTATTAAGAAAAAAGGTTTGGGGCTGGGGATGTGGCTCAAGCGGTAGCGCGCTCGCCTGGCATGCGTGCGGCCCGGGTTCGAGCCTCAGCACCACATACCAACAAAGATGTTGTGTCCACTGAAAACTAAAAAATAAATATTAAAAAAAAAAAAAGAAAAAAGGTTGATTTTTGGCTCACAGCTTTGGAAGTTCCAGTCCATGTGGTTGGGCCCTATTGCTTTTGGGTCTGTGGTGGGGCAGTGCATGATGGTGGGAGTGTGTGACAGAGCAGGAGGGACTGGGGTCTCCTTATCCCCTCCAACGGCACAGCCCCAGTGACTGAGCAGCTCCTCACCACCAGGCCCCAGCTCAGCAAGCTCCACCTCCTCCCATAGGAGCCACCCCAGGGGCCAAGCCTTGAACATGTGGGCCTTTGGGGGCCCTTTTAAGCTCCCAGCTCTAGCAATGGTCCCCACAACAAAGATTTACCTGGCCCCTTCTGGCCCCATGGGTCGACAGCAGCCAGGCTGAGAACTGTGGTCTTGACTCACCTCCTCTGTTCTGGGCATAATAAGGAGGGTGGAAACTTAACTTGGCCATGGCGTTTAGGGATGGGGCCTTGGGAGGTCATCAGGATTAGACCAGGTCCTCGGGTACAGCCCCCCATGGATTGGTGCTGCCTGTGAAGGAGACAGAGGAGACATGTGTGCATGCCCTGTCTCTTGCCATGTGATGACCTTCTTTCTGGCATTCTGTCAATAAGAAGGCCGTTGCCAGGTATGGGCCCTTAAATCTCCAGAATAGGGAACTAAATAAATCTTTTCTGTTATAAAACTACCCAACCTCAAGGATTTGGTTATAGTAATGAACACTGGACCCATACACTAGCCACCTGCTTTTGTGGTCCAAGCATGTCAGGTCTAAAGGCTTTGAGAAGATTCTCTTCCACACAAGATTGAACTGAAGACAGATTTCTTGTTAGATACAGTGACATTTTCCATGTCCTGGAAATAAGCTTCCTCCTTCCACTTGAAGCCACTTGAGTTTGTTCTATCTAATCCTCTCCTGCTCCAAATCATTCAACCCCCGGGCCCTGTCCTTAGAGGCTGAACTATCTTTAATCTAATTGAACTTTACACATCCCCAGTCCTTTTTATTTTTTATTTAGAGACAGGGTCTCACTGAGTTGCTTAGTGCCTTGCTATTGCTGAGGCTGGCTTTGAACTCGCGATCCTCCTGCCTCAGCCTCCTGAGCCACTGGGATGACAGGCGTGGGCCACCGCGCCTGGCTTCATTGCAGTTATTTACATTAAGTACCCCCTGACCAAGGGACACGTGGGCTTGGATAGCTCTGTTATACTCTCATAACAAGTGCAGCATTCCTAAAATTTGTTTCTTGACTCCGATGTTGGCACGACGGCTTTGTTCTAAGTGAGATGCCGACCTCTGTTCTCTGGTTTGGTGGCCTTGATTCCATTAGCAATTGAAGGGCTCATTGCATCAGATTAAACGGTCTGGGGAAAACCCCAGCCTCCTTTTGCCACCGAGGGGCTCATCTGGGTCTGCTGCTTAGTTCACAGTTTTTACAGAGCTACATGGCGGCACTGCGATGTCCTCCCACCCGGGAGCCCCCGCAGGTGAGCATTCTGGGTTCTGGTCACTGCATTTTGCAGGAAGTGGGTCAGCTTAAAATCCTGAGCTCTGTATCCTCTGAGAACCTTCACCGTAGTTTGAATTTCAGAAGTAAAAGACCCAGAACTTTGTGGTGGTCTGAAGGGTAAATGACGACAAAAATCTCAGAATTGTATAATCATCCATTCCCCCCCCCCAAATTTGACATCGGAGGAGCAGAGCTTCCTAGAATCACTAAACAGAAAGACAGTGGGAGCCCCAGCACAGAGGGAGCCTCAGGGCTCTGGACACTCCTCTGGATGCCCTTGCCTCCCCACCCACAGAATGGACGGTCCCATTCACATGCAGCCCCCACTGACGACACAGGACCTGCACAGCCACCAGGAAGCAGCCTCTGGACAGACTGTGCACCTGGGCAGGGAGCAGAGATGGCCCAGGGGCGAGGAGGCAGTGTGTGCCAGCAGGCATGATGCTGGGCAGTGCAGGGGAGTGGACCCTGGGCTTTAGGGGTGACCAGGAGGGGTGGGGACTGCAGCTGCACTTTGCCCTGTGGGTACTGATGCGTCTCGACCAGAGCATCCAGGAGATGCTGGGACCCTGTGCTTCGATGCAGAAGCAGAGATTCTTTGGTAACAGACTTGAATTTCCAGTGTATCACAGTTGGAAAAGTGATGGGCAGGTCGAGGGTGTTCAATAGCTCGATGTAAGCATCCCTCAACTTCAACCTGTGTCGAATCACCGCATTATACCCCCCTGCACCGATAGAGTCATTATTTAACCATTAAAAACAAAATTTAAGGACTACTACTGGGGCCGCTTTGAGCCTGCCCATGCCTAGTGTACGCTTCGTGTAGGGGCAGCCCTGCAGAACCAGACAGCGTCCCGAACAGAGGTGAAGAGAAAGGGCTCTGTAGCCAGAGGGTAGGATTCAAAGTCCCACTCTGCTGTGCAGTCTTGACTGAGATACTTCACCTCTCTGTGCCTCGCTGCTGCAGTCTGTGAAATGAAGATGCTA
Source organism: Spermophilus citellus (assembly GCF_964194105.1). Taxonomy (NCBI): domain Eukaryota; kingdom Metazoa; phylum Chordata; class Mammalia; order Rodentia; family Sciuridae; genus Spermophilus; species Spermophilus citellus. The sequence continues at coordinate 114,572,204 of NC_138184.1, read as the reverse complement.
ACCAGAGCGCCTACCTCATGATATGGTTGTGAAGCTTAAGTGAGTTAGAATTTGCGAAGGGTTTAGTGAGTGGACATTGGTTAGCCCCTCTCGGAGCTTGTGAAAACAGGCAGGTGCATGGTGAGCAATAAGTAGGCCTGGCTGCTCTTCTGGGTATTTTGCTGATCCTCATTAATTGTCAACTTGGGCTCCCCCTGTTGGGATAGGAGGACAGGCAAGAGTGTGCGCAATTAATGTGTCCATTTTGCAGACGGGGAAATTGAGGCCAGAAGCGCTGGCAACCCCATGGCTGAACATGGCTCTCCAATCTGGCCCTCTCCTCTCTGACGCTCTCTTCCCCGCTCCCAGCCAGCCAGCCAGAGACTGCCACCCTACCAGATGTCCCTTGCTACACTCCAGACACAAAATGACAATGAGGTGCCTTTTTTTTTTTTTTTTTTTTTTTTTTTTTTTTAAGAAAGAGAGAGAGAGAAGGGACCAGAAGGTGGGAAAAGAACTGTTCTCATCACAAATTTCTCTCTGGCCCGCTTCCCAGACATGAAGTTCCTGGCACAGACTGGCAAGAATCCGGGCAGGAGATGGAGTGAGCGTGCTGGGCACAGTCCTTTCCAGAACTGCCGCTCTACATTTCTTAGGCTGTCCGGTCCCCAGAATCACTGCAAAAAAAAAAAAAAAAAAAAAATGCATCCCGGTGCAAAACGATGACAGGGACCCGGTGTGAGACCTACCAAGCATTTCAAGGGCGCCTGCAGCACAGGGAAGGAGCCCGGAGCACGGGCCCCAGACACGCCCCCTCCCGGGCACTGGGGGGGACAGGGGCGCCAAGAGGGTTAAAAGACGGCCTGGCCTCCCCCAGGTCCTGGTGAGATAAAAACCACCATTGGGAGACCCAGGACAATTTTTATGTAGGATTAGAAAACAAAAATCAATATTTAATTATCTGTAAGCTTTTTGTGTCACTGAATCTTTAGCAGCCTAACAGGGAGCCCGGGCTGCCAGGGTAAAAGTGAGTCATTAAAGACGCCGGTCGCAGGCCGTCCCTTTTTAGTGTCGGGCCATAAATAGAGTACATTATCACTGTTCACACGCTGGTATTGTTATTTATCTTTACAATCTCTATTTACCTCTATTTATAGCAGATTTCCCCTATATATTCTGAGGCCAGGTTAACTTTAACAGAGTTCATAAAAAAAAAAGGTACTTAAAACTTTGGAACATGCTCCGTGGACAGATGGCAAGGTTTTCAGAAGCTATGGGGCCCAGAAGGCCGATTTGAAGGGTGTTGATTTTTTTCCTCCTCTTTCTCTCATTGCCTCCACGGCTCCAGTGACGTCTGCCCGGAGTCTGGCAGCCCCATATCGGTGGCCATAGCCTTTGCAAATGGTAGGGGACAGGGCTAGGAGACCCTGATTCTGGACCTTCACGTGTCACCTGTACATAGGTCTTTTAATTTGTTGAAATGCAAAAAAAAAAAAAAAGAAAAAGAAAAAAGAAAAAGAAAAAAAATAGAAAAAGAAGTCATCTTTCTGGAGACTGGAAATCTTTGCTTGGCTGGGGAAGCCCTCAGCAGGTCTTGGATGTCACCATCTTATCAGAGCCTTAGTTACCCTGGGTTGTGATGGTCTGTTCAGTGACTTCCTTCCCCCATCTCCTCTAGATGGGGACAGAATTGGGGCCACAGGGAGATGTGTATTTCCTGGTCACCTTCAGGCACATGGCAGATGTGTCATCTAGGGGAGCAGATATGACACAAGGTAAGCAGCGTGTTCCAGTCACAGCCAGCCTCGGGCCGACCTGGGTGCTCTCTACCCAGGGGTGCTGGGCAGGGTGCTCAGCCTCTCACAGCCTCAGTTTCCTCCTGGAGTGACCTGCTTCGCCCAGTTTCTGGTGCAGAGAGTAACTGGTAGAAGCTGATTCCATATCATTGCTCCAAAGAGACACTGAGTTTTTAGAACTAATGTAAATGTGAGAAAGTGAGTGGGTGAGCTCCTGGATGGATGGATAGATGGATGGATGGGTGGATGGATGGATGGATAAGTGGATGGATGAAGGATGAATGGATGGATGGATGGATAGATGGATGGGTGGATGGATGGATGGATGAGTGGATGGATGGATGGGTGGATGGATGGATGGGTGGATGGAAACACATAAAAGGCCTTCATCAGAAGTACAGCTGGCTTCCAAGAAGTGGAACATGGGGGAGGATTAGAGGCATTATTGCGTATTAATTTAAAAAATAAGGCAGTCTAGAAACAGACCTGAGGGTTTGTAAAAATCTGGGTGGAATGAAGGCAGCCTTCCAATGTGGTGGGAAAGGAGTGCTCTACAAGTAGCAACGGAACGACTGTTTGGCTCTCGGAGAACAAAGCCAGAGTTCAATTGCAACTCCACGGCCATCCAGCAAGATCAATTCCCAATGGATTGGCGTTAACTGTGGAGCATAAAACTCTACGACCCCCAGATGAGAGTGTGAGCTGGCTTTTTATGACCTTAAATAGTGAGGATGTTTCTAAGTATAAAAACAAAATAAAAGGAAAGCAGGGATTGATCAGACCACATCAAATGAAAATATTTACAGATTAAAAAAGTAAGAGACATAGCACACAGAGGGAAAATACTTTTTTAACAAACACAGTATAGAAAGAGCTCTGGGCTATTATTAAGAAAGAAAAGAATAAAAGTATATAGAAAAAACCCACAAACATATGAATGGTCAGCAAATCAAAGAAGGTATAGGCATGGACAATAAAGACTTCGTACAAGCTGAACACCATTAGCAAGAGAGAAGCCGGGCCCGGGCCCACGCCTGCCATCCCAGCAGCTCAGGAGGCTGAGGCAGGAGGATGGCGAGTTCAAAGCCAGCCTCAGCAACTTAGCAAGATTTTGTTTCAAAATAAAATATAAAGAGGGGGCTGTGGTGTGGCTCTACGGTTGAGCATACCTGGGTTGGATCCCTGGTATCAAAAGATCAAAACAAGAAAAAAGAACAAAAAACAAGTTGTCTGAACAACTGTGGTTTAAAATGGTCAAATCAGCAACTGACCATGCACGTTGCTTGTGAGGAGGTGCACGATGTGCAAGACACCTTTGAACACCATAGCTGCAGATTTTGTGGAGATCAGGAGGAAATATTTTTGTTGTCTACCTTAAGATTTTGTGGTTGTTCATGGTGTAGTATCTTTGTGTCAGAGTTGAGAGCTACAGCTTCAATATACCTTCTCTGTGTCAGTTTCCTCTCAGTGGGGATGCTAATAGGTCACTTTCCCCCTTACTCTTTAGTAAAACCCATCACAATTTTTAATTATCTACCCTTTGACCTGGATAATTCCATTTTCTGAATCTACCAAAGGCAATACTCATACACGTGCTTAGGAATACATCTTCAAGTAGAATGTTATGACATAGTTAACAATGGCATAGAAAGAAATGGAAGCAACCTAATTGTCCATCAAGAAGGGACCCCTAGGTAAACCAAAATGGCTACAATTTCAACTTAAAATATCCATATGTTGGAATACTATGCAACCATCAAAAAGAGCCAAAAGGCTGATCACATGACAGTACTCTGGGAATGCCCATGCTAAATTATTAAGAGAGAGCACAGATTTCTAAAATGCACTAATATCACCATCCAATTTATGTAACTGAGTTAAGCATGTGTATTATCAAGGCTTCAAAAGAAGGGTGGTTTAAAGAAATGTTCTCTTTTTCAACTCTGCATTTCTGCAATATTTAACTCGTGGCTGCTTGTTTCACTAGAAATAGCTTCTATGCTGCCCACCCAAGCCAGCCCCCATGAGTCAGCCTGAGATCATTTCTATGCACAGTCCCATCTGACACACTCTAAGAATTTATTTGCAGGGCCCTCAGGATGATGCGCAACATCTTGCCCCAGCAGTTGAGGCCACCTGTGTCCTGGACCCCCCCCCCCCATTACTTCTCGCGGTTCTCCATATCCCGAAATTATCTTTTTTTGTGGGGGATGGGTATTGGGGATTGAACCCAAGCACTCGACCACTGAGCCACGCCCCAGCCCTATTTTATGTTTTATTTAGAGACAGGGTCTCACTGAGTTGCTTAGCACCTCGCGTTTGCTGAGGCTGGCTTTGAACTTGCGATCCTCCTGCCTCAGCCTCCAAGCAGCTGGGATGACACGCATGCGCCACTGAGCCAAATTATCTTTTGCTCCTAGATGGTCACACCACGCCCTCTGCCTGGAACACCCCTTCCTGCCACGCCCACCTAGAAATCTCCACAGACAGGAGACCACCTCCCACAGATGGTGTCTCTAACATTTCCTTCCTGTCCCTGTAAGTCCTAGACTGTTTCGGGGGAGGGGTAATTTGATGCCTGTAGGTTACAGAATCATGTAAGTGTTTTTTGTTTGTTTGTTTGCTTTTAATTGAAGTGAAAATTCTATAGCATACAATGAACCCATTGAAAGCATACAATTTAATGGAGATCTTTAGCATCTAAATTCCTGCACCTTGATCCCGATGGACTTCGCGGAGCGCTAGGTGTTGGGCAGCAAGCTAGACAGTGTTAGTAGTAGTCCCCTTCCCTTCTTGTTGCATACAGCTCAGTTTCATAATCATGACCTACCATTTATCACAACAGCGACCGGCTTTGTTTTCATGTCGGTGACTTACAACCCCTCGACTGTGGGCATCTGCAGAGAGAAAGGGCCGCAGACATGGAGGTGAGTCTATGAACAGGAATAGACATCACCAAATGTGTAGTGTGTGACCACATTAAATAAATGACATTGCATGCCAGAAAAAAACAATTTCCTAAACCATAAAGCGATGTCCAGAAGGAGGAGGCAGAGAACGTCCCCTCCGCCCCACCGGGCTGTCAAGCGGCCCAGCCGCCAGTGACCTGGGCCTCGGGGCCCCCTGGAACCCGGGCAAGGCTCGCAGTCACTTTCCGATTTCTGGCACGGCTGGTGCCAACTGCTGCCAGGAACAAAGTCTTGCCTCCCTCGCCGTAAAGATCAGAGATGACTCGGGCCCCAGGGAAGTCTGTTTTCAGGGTTTTCCAAAGTCCCATGCAGGGACGGCGCTGGGCTGAGCCCGAGGACTGGGAAGTTGGCAGGTCCGGAGGGCTCCCTGCGCATGCTCAGTGTGGGCCCGCAGCTCGGCTAGGGAGCGAGAGTCTCTGCCTCGGGAATCTGGTCCATCTGGCCAATTCGCCATCCCCAGCCAAGGACCTGCTGCCTTCTGGGAGCCCTGGGGTGGAAATAAGAGGAGAAGAGGGTGACAGCTGCGGCTCCAGGCGGGCAGGTTGGTAAGGCCCCTCTCCAAAGACCAGGTTACGCTAGCAATTGGGATGCTTCTACTGCCTTGCAAACTGGGGTACCACGTGGAGAAAATCAGGCAGGGCACACAGACAGCATGAACTGGAAACCACAGTGGTGTAAAAGTGTCAGACACAGCCAGACCCCGGTTCAAATCCCTACTGTACCACTTCTGGGCTGTGTTGCATGAGGTGAGTTACTTGCCCTTTCTGAGCCTTTCCCTTCTCCATAAGAAAGACACACTTCCCAGAGTTTCTTTGTGAGACTTAAATCACATAATGCCTGTGAAAGGGTGCACCCAGTACTTGGGATAAGAAGAAAACAAACACCTGACCTCTCCACTCTAATGACAGCTGGGTGTCCGGAGCGCCCCAGAAGGACGGCTTCATTTTCTTCCAGGGTTTCCAGGGGTCTTGGTGAGACGAGGCCGAATCAGAGGCCCGGGCTCCCTCTCTGCCACTGGCTTGGTGACTTGGAGCAGGGCCCTTTCATTCCTTCTGCAAAAGGGTGATACAGACCAGAGCCTCTCAGCTGTCAAGCTGGTTTGATCTAAGAGTCCCTGTCCCCACCCCCAGCATTATTCGCCCCATTTCCCAGATGAGAACCTTGAGGCCCACAGAGATGAAGTCATTTGCAGAAAAGCTGGGCATTGCGAGCAGGAAGGCCCACCGTGGAGCTGTGCTCCCTGGGGATCTCTAAAGGCAGGATGCTGTCCGTGGGGCTCTGGGTCCCCCCCAGCTGAGATCACCTGGCTGGGTCACCCACCATGGCCTCTCCAGGTTTCCCTCAGGGACTCGCCCAGGACTTGCCCGGGCACAGAGGCAGAGGGAGGGGCAGGGACCAGGGGGGGAATGTCCCCTTACTAACCAGCCTGCCCTCGCTCCCTCACCCCAGTTAGCCCCGACCACCAGGAGCTGCTCCATAAATAAGTGGCACAGTTTCGCAGATGCCCCAGGAAGCTCGCGGGAGCGGGAAATGGCTCAGCATATGTCTAAATGGTTAATTGACTTAATTGCTGTGCGTTGGGCGATTAGCTGACTTGATCCACCCCAGTGGCCACCAAATGTCCTTAATGGTGTTCCGTTTATTTGTATGCTAAGCTCCAGTCACTATTATGGGGACTTTTCAACTGCTGATTACCTCATAAATACATAATTGTCCTCGGGAAGGAGCCGGCCTCTCCCCAACGCTCTTGGGGGAGTGACAGAAGGCATTGCTCATGAGGCAACTGTCTCTTGAACACCTACTATGTGCGAGGCCTCTGTGAGGACCTGGAGACGGCAGTGAACAAATCAAGCAGAGCCCTGCCTCGAGGGGGGTCCTTCTAGCAGGAGGCAGGGCGGGGAGGAAGGTGGGGGACAGGAGAAGAAGACAGAAGACAGTGTGGGCGGGCTAGCCGAGAGGGCGCGGGCGCTGGTGGTCTGGGAAGGTTCTCTGGGGACTGTCCTTGGCAAGACACGGATGAGCAGTGTGACGATGTCTCTGCACCACATGTAGGGACCATGCAGGAGGCAGGGCCAGCAGAGGTGGGGAGACCCTGGGATGGGAATGAGCTACCTCAGGGACAGGCCTGGGGGACAGTGTGTGGAGGTGAGCTGAGTGTCCAGGGCGGGAGGATGGGGGAGGGGAGGGGGAGGATGGAGGAGGGTGGGGGAGGGGGGAAGATGAGGGATGGAGGAGGATGAGGAGGGTGGGGACGACAGGGGAGAGTAAGGGAGAATGGGGTCGATGAGAGAGGATGGGGGAGGGTGGGGGAGGGGAGGGGGATGAGGGAGGATAAGGGAGGATGGGGGTCGATGAGAGAGGATGGGGGAGGGTGGGGGAGGGGAGGGGATGGGAGGGAATAGGGGGATGAGGGAGGATAAGGGAGGATGGGGAATGGAGAAGGGGGAGGGTGGGGGAGGGGGAGGGGGAGGGGGGGAGGGTGTACGGCCTCTGGGGTGGAGTGAGGTGTGGCCATTTTTCTGGGGGGGGGGTGAAGGACCCCAGGTGTGTGTCTTAGGGATGGCTCTGGCTGCTGGGTGGGGGGTGGGTCAGTGGAATGGGGGGGTAAGATGGAAGCTGAGTGGTCATGGGTGGTGAGGGGCAGCCCTGGAGGTGAAGGGGGACTGGACCGGTGGCGATGGAGCGCCTGGAGCCCTGTGGCTGTGGTGGTGTGTTGGGGAGGAGAGGGAACAGGGCTTCCTTGGATCCTAGCTGAAGCTGTTGGCCGACGGAGGCCCCATTTGGCAAGCGATGACCCCCCAGGAAGGAACAGGGGGCATGTTTTGGGGGAAAAAAAGAAGCAGGGGCCACCTAATTTGGAAGGGACAGTACTAGAATCAGGAAGACTGACGGACAGACAGTGGCTGAACCCGACAGACCCCAGGGTGGCCCCGGTTGGGACCAGGACGGTGGACTAGAGGGTTGGGATCGTTGTCTGTTAACCGCATTTTGAACAAAGTATCTGGAGCAAACCAACTTTGGTGACATCTGTGTAATACGACCCCTGAGAATCAGAGGCCCCGATTCTGTCATGTCCCGTGTCACCACCCAGAGCCCCGTCGTGATCCTTCCGCGTTGGGTGGAGGTGAGGAGGATGCGTCAGAATTAGAAGGATATCAAGCAGAAAATAATCTTGGGTCTGGGTTGCACTGATAAAAAAAATAGGCAGAATTCATAATTACCATATAAAACTGTTTATGTTTGTGATTATATGTTACTGCCATCTCCAGGTCCCGGCAGTGAATGACTTAATCGCGTTACCTCCAGCTGGGGAGGGGGCCTGTGGGGGACGGGATGGGAGCAGGACCTCCTGCCAGCCATTTCCCACCCCGCTTGGCTTCTGGGGTCCCCCTGGACCTTTCAACAGTGGCTATCGGGCATGGTGTGCACTGCCTCTGTCCTGGTCAAGTTGGCAAAAGTCAGAGGTGAGGGTACTCCTGGAAATCTCGGGGTGGGGTGGGAGTATTCTGGTCCAGGCTGAAAGGGGTTGGGTGGAGATGATGGCTTCCAGGCGGAAGGACCCACAAATGGCTACCCTTCTGTGTCCTCCACACTGGGCTGTCCTTCCTGAGACTGACAGTCCTGGGAGGATCAAGCTCACCAAACCGTCTTGCTGCCAGGAGGATCCTGAGACAAGGACTGTCCGGACCATCCCCAGGGTCCTGCGGGGGAAGTAGTGGGGTCAGATAGGGTGGCTTTGACAGAACACGGGTCACATGATCAAGGACATGGCCACCACGGGCCACTGTGACCTAATCCAAGGGGGAAACCCCTGGGAGACAGGGTGGAACCAAGTGCGAGCAGGAGCCGGGTACTGATGCACCAAGTCCCAGATGGCGGGTCCAGGCTGCTCCTGGGACAGGGGTGGGGGAATCCTTAATCCCCTGGTGGCTCCAGTTCACCGTGTTCCCGGGCAGAGGAAGCTCCAGGGCCCAGAGAGACCTTGGGAAAGGAGACACACATATTGGTAGCTGAGGGCGGAGGTGGAATGTTCTGGAAAGGTAAAGCCAAGGACATGCGGGCAGGCACCAACAGCATCTCCTACAGGACCCAAAATTTTGTATTAAATTAAATAAATGGGTAGAGAAGGTCTGTGAGTTTGGGAGCCTCTAGCTCCTCGGGAGTCCCTGCTGCATGTCTGCTTCAGCCAGGTGCAGCAGGAAAGCTGGGTGGAGCGCTTCCCTACCAGGCGGTGCCACCTCAACCAATGTTAGCTCCCACCCCTTTCCCCAGGGTGAGAGCGGAGAGCAAAGTCGAGGTGCTGGTGGCATCCTGACACTCCTAGGAGCAGGAGTCCTTCCTTCCTTCACCTCTCCTGCATCTGTTTATTGAGGATCTATTTTTCTGCCAATCCCGGCGCCCAGCTCTTCTTTACCAAGATCTGTCAATCATGCCTGCTAAACCCCTCAGGCCTGCACTCTCCGGTTGCTCCCTCCCCTAGGGTCTCCCTGAATCTCACCAAGTGCCTCGAGGGTCCTGAAGAAGCCTCCTCTCTCATCTCTAACTTTGAGGTTCCCTTGCTGAAAAGCTTCTAGAACTTTCTACGCCCTTCAGTAGAAAAACCCAGGATCTTTAGCTCTGGCCCCTGCCTCCTCCACAGTGGTATGGCCAGCCATCCCAGCACTTCTAACACTTATTTCATTATCTTTGATTATATTTAAAAATATTTTTTTTGAATTTCATATGTGATGCATGTGGATGAATTGCACATATCAATGGGGTTCAATGCGATATTTCAATCCATGCATATAGTGTGCACTATTCAATTCCAGCCACCCTTTACCCCCAACCCCCAACCTCTGGCAATCACTATTCTACATTCAGGTGGTCTTTTTAACTTCTACATATGAAACAGAACATGTGTACTTGTCGTCCATGCCTGGTTTATTTCATATGTCCTCCTGTCCCCTGCAAATGGCAGGACTTCATTCTTCTTTATGGCTGAATAATACTCCGTTGTGTATATATGCCACCACTAATCTATGTTCTGTTGTTATAGTGGTGCCCATTTTAGACATTTCACCTAGAAGGGGCCATGCCACGTCACAGCTTATTTGATGTGTTTCTTTCACTTAGCGCACTGAAGGTCCATCCGCTATGCGATGTGTGTAGGCGATCCGCTCCTCTTTACCATTGAGAATATCTCTCGTGTGGGCACAGGCTATCTGCCCATCCATTCACCAGGGTGGACATCTGGATCAGCTCTGTTTGGGCTGTTGTGAGTAATGCTGTGATGAGGGTTCTTGTGCACATTGCGGAATGAGCATAGTTTTTTTTTTCCTCTTGGATCTGTACCCAGGAGTGGGGTACTGCTGAGTTCTAGGGTAACTGAGTCATGGGGTAACTGAGTCCTGGGGTAACTGAATCCCGGGGTAACTCTGTGACTGACTTCCGAAGAAGCTGGCAAATGGCTTCGCAGAGGGCCACACCATTTACATCCCCATCAGGAATGCAGGAAGGTTCCAATTGCTGCACACCCTCACTGGTGTGTGTTGTGGTCTGTCTTTGATTATGGCCACCTCAGTAGACGCTGAGGATTTACCTTGTCATGCTCCTCATTTGCATTTTCCTTATGACCAATATGCTGAACAGGTCTTTATGTATATGTGTCTAAAGGAGAGGCCCATCCAGACCCTTCACTCATTTTTAAAAGTTGGATCTTTTATTATTGAGTCTTAAGCACTCTTTATATATTGTAGAAATCTGATCCTTACAAGGTATATGATTTTCAACTAATTTTCCCCATCCTGTGGTCTGTCTCTGAACGTTATTGACATTCTTTAGAGCACAAATGTTTCTCATCTTGATGAAGTCCAATTTGTCTTTTGCTTTTCTTTGTATTTTGAGCTTGTGGTATTATATTTAAGAAGGCTTTCCCTAGACTAAGGTCATGAAGATTTAGTCTTGTATTTTCTCCTAGGAGTTCTTACATATAAGTCTATGATCAGTTATGAATTTTGTTCTTTCACATATTGGTTTGTCTCTAGCACCATTTTTGAAAAGACTATTTCTCCCTTAGATAGTGTTGACATCTTTGTCAGAGATGAATTGACCAGCAAGGCTGGTGGGGCACACCTGTACTCCCAACAGATCAAGAGGCTGAGGCAGAAGGATTGCAAGTTTGAGGCCAGCCTCAGCAACTTAGAGAGGCCCTAAGAAACTTAGCAAGACCCTGTCTCAAAATCAAATATGAAAAAAGTGCTGGGGATGTGGCTCAGTGGTTAAGCACTCTTGGGTTGAATTCTTGAAAAGAAAGGGGGGGAGGGAGAGAGATGGGGGGAAGGGAGAGGGAGGGAGGAAGGAGAAAGAAAGTTAAAAGAAAAGAAATTTGATCATAATATTTGGGTTTATTTTGGAACTTCTGACTCCATTCCATTGATTTACACACCAGTCTCGTTCCCAGAAGCCCCTGTGCATGCCCTTCTTAAGCGAGGTCAAGTTTTGCCTCCAGATCTTATTTACTTGGAGGTGTTGATCTCTGGGTGCCCAGATAAGGTGGTACAGGAGATCATCACGGTAGTGAGCTGTGACCAACCTAGCTTGCTTCCTGCTGTGTGACTCTGGATAATTTACTTAACCTCTCTGAGCCCATGATTCTCAGAGATTTATTAGCAAACAATAAGAATAGTTCCTTCACTGTCCAAGGTTTCTCCTTTCTTCCCTTTCCTACCTTTGACAACAGGGACTACCTCATTTATGACAGCACAGGTTCAGTGTCATGCATAGGATAAACGCCAAGGACGTGGCAGCCTACTGAATGAGAGAGGCCGATCTCCCTGGGGAACCGGGAGGACATGGCCTCCAGTGCGGCCACCTGCGGGTTTCCAGGCAATGACTTGGTTTCCTGCAGTTTTGCGAGGCATTAGTCCCAGCCGCTGTCGCACCGCAGCCCTGTCTGGGGGCTCTGAGCCACCTGCCCCCTTCCTGCATCATGGACTCCTGGGGTTCCTAGTGCACTATTGTTCAGGAAATGTTTCACTGAAAGAAATCCCTGACATTCTGCTTATGAAGATGCAAACGGTTGAACACACACTTCCACCCTAATGATGTGGTGGCTGTTTGGGAAAAAAAATAGACATGCATTTGTGGGGGGCGGGTACCGGGGATTGAGCTCAGGGCACTCGGCCAGGGAGTCACATCCCCAGCCCGATTTTGCATTTTATTTAGAGACAGGGTCTCACTGAGCTGCTTAGAGCTGGCTTTGAACTCACGATCCTCCTGCCTCAGCCTCCTGAGCTGCTGGGATGACAGGCGGGGGCCACCGCACCTGGCTATTCATTTCAATCCTCAACAGGCACTTTCATTTCAGGCTGACCCCAGCGCACCTGGGGGCTCTGCATGGCCCCCCAAAACCTCCCCATCAGCTGGGACTCTGCCCCCCTCCTTTCCTGTTCTGCCTTGATTTCGTGCTGAGCTGCTTTTTTATCCCCACAACCACCGAAAACCCAGGGTCACAAAGAGATGACATCATCAGGCAGAATGTCCTGTGAGCTGACGCTCCAACTGGGAACAACCTCGCCAGCATCCACTGGGCGCTGGACGGCGGTCAGGCATCCCTTGGCTATTTAAAGTGCCTCCAGGCGATTCCACCAGGTGCATACCCCCGGGGTGCTGCGGAACACAGTTTGGGAATTGCAGTCCAGGAGGGAAGAGCACGTGGATTGGCTCTTGAGACTTTCCCAGAGATCTTAGCTCTGCCTGCGACCCTCTGTGGGGCCTTGGGACAGTCGCCTCCCAGCTCTGGGCCTCGGTTTCCCTCCGCCAGCTCCAGTACAGACCCATCTCCATCGCTGTCACCGTCCCCACTTCTCATAGGGATGACTGAGTGGGTGGCGGGGTCCTTCTCGGGACTGCCCTGGGGAGTCCTCATTTTACAGAGGAGGCTGCCAGGGGGTCGGTCACCTTTGCATCCCGGGTAGGAAGCAGCACCCAGGCCTGGGCCGCCCGTGGCGGCCTCCCAAATCTGGGGACCCGAACCTTCCGCGTGTGGGAACCACCTTCCCCTGGACCCTGGGGGAGGAGGCTGTCACCACTCCGGGAGACTCCAAGTCCCTGTCACCAGTCCTTTTGGTCATCACTTTAGGTCTCGGAGCTGCTCCTGGGTGAGCGCTGACCACACTGTTGGGAAGGGAAGCTGCTGGGGGTTGGGAAGGAGCCTGCGGGGCCTGTTTCTGCATTTTTCTACCAAGACTCAGCCACCTTCTCTTTTCATTTTTTTTTTTTTTTAATTTAAAAAAAGAAATCCTCTCAGGCTTCTTCTTACCTTTAGGAGAAAGCGCAACCGGTCCTGAGGCCCCGGAGGCCCTCGCCTTCAGCTCTCCTCCACCCCCACCCGCCACTTTTGTGTGAAGCTCAACAGAGCGGCTTGGTCATGAAATGTCACTTGAGCTCCCGCCCTGTGCCAGGCACAGTGTGGGGCACCGGGATGTGGCAGGAAAACGTAAGATATAGAGCTGGCCCTCCTGGGGCTCACAGCCCAAGTAGGAGACAGAAAGCACCAGAGATTAGCATGGGGTCACACAGATGGTGGCAGTGTGCTGACTGTGGCAAGTGACAGGAAGTAGAGCCTGGGGACTCTGACACTACCTATACAGCCCTGCCCTTGCCTGACCACCTTGAGTCACAATTACCATTTCAATGTGTTTGTCCCGATTGTCACTGGACTGCAATACAGTGCCCTGCCACATCATAGGTGCTCACCGAACACACATCCAACAAGTCGATGCTCAGTGGGCAAAGTAAGCCAGAGAAAGGAAGATAATTGTACGCACACACAACCAGGGGCTGCCCCTTGCTGCGTCTCCCTGTGCCTGCTTAGCTTCTGTGGAAGAACGAGCTCGTGCTGACCTGAGCACTGAGCTTCCTTCCCCTTGACTCAGCCACAGGCATGGCCCCACCAAATGCCCATCACCTCCCACGCCTCCCCATCCATCCAGATCCTCTTAATGGGAAAAGACGCAAAAAGGAAGCAGGCTGGGGTAGGTTCAGGAGGTCTGCCCTGCACAGGGACATGGGGCCTTTCAGCTGGACAAGGTCAAGAGCTTAACGCTCAGAATTGTGTAGTTTTGACCTTTCAGAAGCCGATTGGGGGGTGGAAAACCCTCTCAAATAATTTGGCATGAAATGCCTGATCAGCCTTGTGCTTCCTCTCTTAGGAAGTTTGCTGTGACATACACACTGAAAATTGGTGACCGGGTGCCTTCAGCAGCCCCCATGGGATGAGTCGATCCCCTGATCCAGTCCCCTGCCAACCTGCAGCCTGTTCTCGACTCGGAAGAGCTGGAGCCAAGAGGGAATCCACAGCCCAAAGATTCCTAGGAACTGCCATTTTTGGAGTGGGAGTGACACGTGTATCGATGTCATGGTCCTCGGTCAGCAAGAGCCTTAGTCCTGGGGAGCCGCCTCTGGAAGGCAGCGTGGCCACCTCAGAGCCCCCTCACCTGAGAGGCGTGGGGCACTCCCAGCCTGCCCTCTGCCCACCCGAGCAGCCTTCCCCGGCCAGCGGGTCCTGGGGGTGCAGCAGGCCCGGGTACTGCAGCGCACTCGGCCCATGAGGCGCCCAGCCGCAGTTCCCCAGAACCAGCCCAGCTCCCTGCCAGCCCTGGGAGCAAACCCCGGGCAGCAGAGGACACTTTACAGGAGGCCAGCGTGTGTGTGCCTTGGCCTCCACGGGCTGGGCCATCTCCGTCTCCACTGCCTAGCGCTGTCCTCAGAGGACCTAAGCAGCCATAGGAAATAGGAAAACCAGTGGGCGTGGCTGTGTCCCAATAAAACTTTATTCACAAAAACAAGCTGAGGGCCGGACATAGCTGGACACAGCCGACCCCTAACCTAAGGCTGGGGTGATACCTGTCTAAAACTCTGTGTCACCCCAATTGGCTGCCGGCCATGACCAGGAGCAAGGAGGCTTTCTGCAGTCTGGGCCTGACTGCGCTCAGCACAACAGAGAGCAGGGCTCCGTCAGTGAGGTCTGCCTCGCACAGGAGGGGAGAGGTCAGCACATGCACGGTGCATACTGGACGCCGCCGGCCTCAGGAAGCTGTCCTTGGAGACTGAGCCCAAGTGCTACCAACTCAACGCAAATGGCCTCCGTGATTCTGTGAGCAGGTGCTGGCCAGCTTTTCCTCACCAGCACAAAACGCCCCACAAAAGGAATTCTAAGAAGAAAGAAGAGGTTGATGTGGGCTCAAGGAGATTTCAGCCCTTGGTAGCCTGGACGGTGCCTTACCATGGGCCTGCGTTAAGGAAGACCATGATGGCGGAGAGTATGTGGCAGAGAGGGCCACCTTGGTGGCCAGGAAGCAGATAGAGAAGACAGGGACTGAGGGCAAAAAGAAACGCTTCGATGGCACCCCCGCCCCCAGGGGGACTCACTTCCTGTGATCAGTGCCCACCTCCTAAGATTTCCACCATCTCCCAGTGGCAAGCACCAGCAGCCAGGGCCATGAGCCTGGGGGCCATTCCAGATCCACGCTACACAGGGAGGGGGCTCACCTGAGAAGCATGGCCTCTTACCAAGCGCCCCGAAACTGTCCCGCCTCCTGAACCCGCACCTCTGCAGGGGCTGCTCCAGCCCCCCATCCCCTGCCTAGACTGTCAGGGACTGGGAGGTGGCGGTCCCTGCCTGGGTTGTTCTTAGTTTCTCCAGTCTGAGAGGGGCTTGCAGGATTTGCGGTCTCTTGAAGGAAGGAATTGGAGAAGGACGGGGCAACTAACATTTCCTAAACCCCTATTTTGTGCCAACTTAAGACATTCACACACGTACACTTCTCCAACATAAGAATCATGTGAAAGCTGGGCTCAGAGCACACGCCTGTCATCCCAGCAACTCAGGAGGCTGAGGCAGGAGGATCTGAGTTCAAAGCCAGCCTCAGCAACAGGAGGCCCTGAGCAACTCAGTGAGACCCTGTCTCTAAGTAAAATACAACATAGGGCTGGGGGTGTGGCTTGGTGGCTGAGGGATGGGGATGGTGGAGGTGACAGCAGCTGTCACTCACACTCTGGGACCAGGCACCACTCATTGTACTCACATTCTCACACAGGGACCTGGTGTCCCTAACTCCCATTTTACAGATAGGGAAATGGAGGCTCCCGTGGAGAAGCCGAAGGCCCCAAGCCAAGCCCTGGAACGTTGCTGAACCAAAATCTGGCAGCAGATCTGCCTCCTTGGAAGCCCAGGATCCTGGCGCTGAATCACGCGCTGCTGGAACAAGGCTGGGTCTTGCCTCATCAGGGGGCGGCGTGGAGGCGGAGGGGCCTGGGCGGGACGGCCCCTGCCGTTGGAACTGGGAAGGGTCAGAGCTGAGCGAGGCGGGGCGGCAGGGGCAGGAGGGTGGGCTGGGGCGGGCTGCACCCCCACCGCCGAGGTCCCACCTGGCTCCCCCGCAGCAGCAGGCTGAGAGCCCTGGGGTGCCCGGCGCCCCCGTGATTGGCAGCCCACAGATGGCGGGGGTGCCTTGGAATTTATTATCCAAGCCTGCCTTTCGGAGGGGCCTCGCCGCCTGACACTACTTTATCTGAAAGCTGGGGATGGTTAGCGGAGCCCATCTGTTAGCCAACGAGGGGGAATCAGTGGGTGGGGAAGTCTGCGGAGTCATTTAAAAGGAATTTCTCTGATGCTGCAGCCAGGGCGGGAGGTTATCTGCCCCTGGGCGCTCTGGCTGCCTGGAGCCGGGCCTGGGGGCGTGGGGCTGGGGGCTTGGGGAAGAGTGTGTGAAGGGTTTTGCTTCCTTCTTCCAAACCCAAAATTGCTGGGTTCCTTCCTCGATCAGAGCCACGACTTTAACTTTGCAATGATCCTTTCCAGCTAAAGCCTACCGCATTAGCATCGTCAGTGTCTTGGTGACGAATCTGGGACAGATGGGGATAAATGCAGAGATCTGAATTAATACTGGGGTCGCTAATGAATCCAGGAGCTGAGAAATAATTAGGAGAAGTTACTGCTCTCGACAGGGTGAAGCCTGTTGGGTGCTTTCTCCCTCCCCCTCCACGAACAAAGGTGGCCCAGAAAAAAAAAGGCTCAAAGGGGACCCTTGAGTGTCAGGGCTCCGTTTCTGAGATGTTTATGACAGAGGTTGGTAAATGGCAGGTGGAGCCAGAAGGTGGTTTTCTTTATTGTTTATCAAATGTTCGTCGCGGTGGGAGAGGTGGGCATGCCTGTCATCCCAGCTGCTCTGGAGGCTGAGGCAGGAGGATCTCAAGTTCAAGGCTAGTCTCAGCAATTTAGCGCAGCCCTAAGCAATGTAGTGAGACTCTCCGTAAATAATAAATAAATAAAACGGGCTGGGGAGGTGGCTCAGTGGCTAAACACCCCTGGGTTCAATTCCCGGTGCCAAAAAAAAAAAAAAAAAAAAAGATTCTTCATGGGTGGCACTCGGGCATGTGGCCCCCTCAAATGCTCAATGAAGTAAACCCCGTGGAGGTGACATGTACTGCCCGATGCTCTGAGCTGACCCATGCTGTGGGGTCCACGCGGACATGAAATGTCCATCTCATAGACATTTCTGCACAACCCCATACTCTGTTCACCCTCTTGTACCATGGAAAAGTGCTTCTGCAATTTTTTTCCAGGACAGGCTCTTGACAGCGGAGTGGATTCCACCCAGACACCCGGCTCAGAGCTCAGAACCCTGGACCTCACGGCTCCCCTGCCTCCCGCCACAAGAATCCGGATCCCTGGATGCTCCTCCCCTCACGCTGACGTTTCTGGGGGGCCTCAGGATTCCAGGCTTGCAGGGCCCTGCGGAGTGGTATGGAGAACCGGAGGATAGGAGCACTATTTTTGTAACTGGGCGCATGACCAGCGGGGTCTCCATGACATGCGAGCGTCTGCTTTATTCCTCCTTCCCCAAACTTCGCATGATTGCAGATGAATAATTAATTGAGTATTTAATTCTTAAATGGCTATCTACCCCGCTAGACTGCGAAGTTCCCCCAGGATGGCATCTATTTGGCTAATAACTGTATCTGGGTGCGGGGAGAGGGGCCGCACGGGGTCTTGACGCAGATGACTGAAGGGGGGGCCGAGCAGCCCGGCTGAGCCCTGGTGGGCAGGAGCCCCGAGGCGATGCCAGCCGGTGGCCTGCTGTTCCCTGCAGCCTGCGCTTCCCGGCAGGCGGGCGTGGATCGAGCTCAGCCGGCGGCAGCATCTTCAGAAAGGCCGTGGCACTGACGGGGCTCCTGGGCGCGGGCCACGGGCCATCCAGGGCTGACTCCAGCCCCCTGCCGCTCTCCCCAGCCTCGGCAAGGACACGCCTGAATAGCAAGCAGGCTCCGGGCCTCACGTGACCGCGGGGCTGCCAGGGGGTGCTGAGGCAGCCAAGGGTTCGAGGGTCACCTCCGCAGTTAAGTCATGTACCTGGCGGAGACCGTGTTGTGGAGACGGCTTCAGGGAACAGAGTGTTCTCCCACGTCTTTGTTTGGCCTTTCCTCCTCCCTCCGCCATCTGGATTCCCAACGTTTCCATGGGGGGGGGCCAAGGTGAGGGGCCGTCGGACGCTGCCAGGGGGAGGGCGAGGCTGCTCTTCACCCCGGCCCACTGTTCTTCTGCCAGGAGCTTCCACGTGCTCACGGTGGATTGTCCTGGTCCCGGCACGAGGACGACCTGGAGCTACATGATGGGCCCCTCTGAGCTTCCCTCCTCATCTGCTAACCGAGAGGCCCCATGGAACCCCTAAAGTTGCTCAGAACATTCTAGAAGACACCGAGCATAGAATACACAGCACTTGTGTCTCATCAAGTTCAGTTAATACAGCTAACACCAACAATAATGATGGCAATAATAATAATATCAATAATGCTTCCTTGTGCCAGAGAAGGATGTAAACTAGATTTTATAGACATATTTCCACAGATTTCCAGAGCATAAAGGAACAGGCTCAAGCCGACTCTGAAGTCCTAGAGGTGCTAAGTCCCACAGAGGGGGGGACCTGGCCAGGCCACACAGCGGCAGGTGGGTGGAACCCATGTATCCCTATCTGGGTTCCCAATCGCTGTGGTCTGGCTCACCCCACTTCAGAGCAGACTGATTCCCCCGCCTGGCCGAGTTACTGTCAGCTGGGTCTCGGGGCTCCCTTGGGTTCAGGGACAAGTCTGATGTGGGCCAGGGATGGTAGAGTGTCCAGCAGATGCATGTCCTTCCAGGTGTTCCGATCTCCACTCCTGAGAGAGGCCAATGCTGTCCTAGTTTAGAAGTGGGTCTCTCGGAGGTGACTTGACAGACCCAAGGCCACACAGAACATAAACGGATGGCTGGGTTAGTGCACAGAGCTGAGTTGTGGGTCACTGTGCGCCAGGCATGGAGGCATCTCGTGTAAGGTGCCCAGAGACCTGCAAGAGCTCACATATTGATATTTAGCTGTGTCTGACAAACATCTCTCACTGTGACCTTCAACAGTGTCCTTCTGCTCCCTGGGCCTCAGTGTTCTCATCTGTACAACAGGAGTCCTGCAGGGTCACCTAACGGGGATGGATACGATGAATCAGCTAAAGCAAAGCTCTTAGAACAGGCGTGGCGCGTGGTCAGTGTTCAGTAAATAACGGTGGCCACTGACTTGCCCCACGGTCACAACTCTTGGCAAGGTGACAGTTCAGTGCCCTGCAGGGTAGGAGTACCCTGGGACGTAAGATGTCTGACCCTCAGTCCTGGACTCCATGTCCGTGTGGCCCTTCTCTGTGACAACGCATACCTGGAGGGCTGTGACGATGACATGCGGTGCCCTGTCCCAAGGGGAGAACAAGTCAGAGCTTCCTCACAGGCTGATCCAGTGCCCAGCGAGGGGCCAGCAGCGTGCTGGGCTCCCAGCGGTGGCCCAGGAGCACCTGCCAGCCCTCTCCTCTCCGGTCCCCTTGTGCATGGTCAGAGCTATCTCAGGGACTCCCCAGCTGGGGAAGCCAACTCCTTGCTGATGGAGAGAAATTTGGGGAGAAGGGCTGTCTGCGTCAGCTCTGTCACTGCTGTGACCAGAGGGTCTGAGCAGGAGAAGTGTATCTGGGGCTCCCGGCTTCAGAGGCGCAGTCTGTGGACGGCCAGCTTCATGGCTGCCTGCCCACCGTGAGGCAGGAGAGTGTGGTGGAGAGAAGGGCTTCAGGTCCGCCTCTGCACACTGGGGACAAAATATATGCCCGAAAGGCACAGCCCCATGACCCACCTGCCCCAGGCACAGCCTGCCGGCCTGCAGTCCCCACCCAGTCCACCCATGCAAGAGCCAGAATGCTCCACCCGGGTCAAGGCTCTCACAACCCGGTCATCTGACGCCCAAACTTTCTTGCATTGTCTCACCCAGGAGCTTTTGGGGGGCACCTCACATCGAAATCATAACAGGGGTTACTTTCCTCTTCATGCCCCCAGGAAAAACATCAACTTTGGTGGAAAGGACACATCCACTGATTTGGAATTTATTCTTGGTCCCCATCCAGATGAGTGACTTCAGGAAAGCCACAGCCCCTCTCTGAGCCTCAGTTTCTGAATCTGTAAAATGGTTTTTTTCCTTGAGGGTTTAACGGGACCGTTTTCCTAGGGGCAAACCCTGGGTTGCAGACCACTGTGCGCCAGGCTGAGTGCCACCGGGTGGGAACCTATGCCAAGCAGAGGGCTCCACGCCATCTGGGTTTTTAAGGAGCACTGGGTGACTATGAGTAGCCACTTGGATCAAGGGCAGGGTGAGCACCTGGAGACTGTCCTGACATCAGTTCCCTTAATCTTCCTGGTGAGGAAGAGCCTCCTGAGCCCACGCCACACAGTGAGCACACTGAGACTGAAGGCAAAGCCAGGCTCTCATTCAAGGTCGCCAGCTCAGAAGCCACCGAGCCAGAAGTTGCACTCAGCCAACTCGAAGCTGGAGCCTGAGCTTATGTAGGATCCAGAATCCAGCTGGACGGGAAGGGGGAGAACAGAGACGCAAATGGCTCTGACTTGGGCTGGCACCGTCACCCGGTGACTGACACGGAACTGCATGATCAAGGCGTTAATTAAAAGCAGGGAAAGCCTGCTGCCTGCCGTTCCTCCACCCCCACTTCTCTCTTTCAGGCCTCAGGGTGCAGAGCTTCATAGAGAGGCCACAGTTCCACAGGGAAGGTGGAACTCGCAGGGTCCCCAGACTTGGGGACTTAGAAAAGCACCTACAACAGAGGTCACTCTGGTGGCCCTCTGGCCAGAGCCAGACCTCCACAGTTGGCACAGACTATGTGACATTTAATATAGATACACATACACATCTGAATTGGTGTCTAACATTGAAAACCTGGGAGATTTTATCCCAGCTGCTCAGGAGGCTGAGGCAGGAGGATCACAAGTTGGAGGTCAGCCTCAGCAACATAGGGAGGTCTTAAGTAACTTAGTAAGAACCTGTGTCAAAATTTTAAAAAATGTTAAAAGGGCTGGGGGCTGGGGGTGGCTCAGTGGTTCAGCACCCCTGGGTTCAATCTCTGGTACCAAAAGTAAATAAATAAATAATAAATGGGAGGTTTCATACAATAATCCAGATCCCCTGGTTAGTTGAGAAAAGTGCCTCCTCTTTTGCCACACATTGGCCCCGTTGGCCCCGCTTCTCTGTGTACATTTCTGGCCCCGGTTCCCTGGGGGTTCGACTTTGAGACCCCGCGGGTGGAAGGCCGCTGGCAGGAGGGGCGCAGTCCCCTTGGCCGGCGACACAGCGAGAGGCCCAGGCTCGGGAAGGCCTCTCATCCTGGCCGGGCAGAGATGACTCACGGGGCCAGCATGTGTCTCCAGCAGAGCCAGTTTTCCTTCCCTACTTTGTTTTCATAAAGCAGAAATAGAAATTTCCATAACGTGGTGCAGCTCCACCCAGCAACCGCGGGCCTGAGAAAGCCACTGCTGTGGGTGAGGTCCCCCGGGGGCCTGGAAGGGACCTGCCAGAGCCCGGGAGAGTGGGCCGGGGACAGTGTGTGCGCACTGCCACGGGGGTGTCCGTGGGAGTCAGCCACCCCCCTCCGAGTCCCCCCTCCAGAGACACTATCAAGCGGATGGATTCTCCAGGGCAGGAGAGGAGAGAGGGGACGAGGGACCCAGGCCAGGTTCCATAACTAACCCTCCTTCTATCCTCCTATCTTTCCCTCCCTCCCGCCCTCCATCTGTTCATCTTTTATCCTTCTGTCCATCCATGATCCATCCTTCCTTCCTTTCTTCCTTCCATCTTTTCATCCATCCACCCATCCCTCCCTCCCTCCATCCATCTATTCACCTTTTCATCCTTCCATCCATCCATCCTCACTTCTCCCACCATCTATCTATCCTCCCTTCCTTCCCCTTATCTGCCTTTCCTACAGCTGAGGATCGTTTATTGAGCACCTACTATTTGTCAGACTCCCCACTCTTTACTTCAAAGACACAGGAATAGGCAAACCAGACACATAACTCTGTTCTCACGAACCCTACCATCAAGCCCAGGAGGAGATATCCAAAAGGGAGCAATAGCTGGAGGTTTGAGGAACAACCCAAGCGTCCATTGATGAACCGAATCGGTGCAGTTTGGCTGGTCCTGGATGAAGTTCCTGTGACCTTGAATGAAGCAGATCCCGGACAGTGATAGAGCACCCCCCACAGAAACTAAAATCGGGGCATGGACTGTGGCCACAGGGTCCATTAGTGAGCCAGGAGCCTTGCTAGGGTTTTATTTACTGTTACTTGCCTGATAGGGTTACAAGAAGCTGGGACAAGCGATGACTCCAGATGTGGGGGGGGGGGCACTAGGGCCTGAGGGCATCAGAGAACTTCCTGGGCCACTGAATGTTTCATTTTTTATTTTTATTTTTTTGAATGTATAATGTTTTTTCAACCATGTGGCAAAGAAATTTAAGAGATGCTGATCAAAGGATGCAGAATTTCAGTGAGAAAGGAGGAATAACTTCAAGAGATCTATTGTGTAACATTGTGACTATAATTAATAACAATGTACTGTATTTTCAAAAATTGCTAAGAAAATAGACTTTTGTTTTGCTACAGATAAACATGTGAGAAAATGCATACATTAATTAGCTTGACTTAACCATTCCACCATATTTTAAAACATCTTATAGACCATAAGCATATACGATTTTCATTTGTCAAAAGTAAATAAGAAGAAAAAAATAGAGACGTGACAGATAATGATAGATAGATAAATAGAAAGAAGAGGGAAAAAAGAATAAAATAAGGTATAAAGTTTGGAAAGGAGGAAAAAGCCTTTGCAAGAAGTTGGGAAAGTATTTTGCAAGGAAAACCCCATCTCTATTAAGGCATTCAAAGAAAGTTTCCCTGAAGATGGGCCATTTGGGCCAGGTGTGGTGGTGCATGTGGATCATACCAGCAGCTCGGGAGGCTGAGGCAGGAGGATCTCGAGTTCAAAGCCAGCAAAAGCGAGGCCCCAAGCAACTCAGTGAGACCCTGTCTCTGAATAAAACACAAAGTAGGGCTGGGGATGGAGCTCAGTAGTTGAGGGCCCCTGAGTTTAATCCAAAGAAAGAAGGAAGGAAGGAAGGAAGGAAGGAAGGAAGGAAGGAAGGAAGGAAGGAAGGAAGGAAGGAGCCCTCTGAGTGGGGGTGCAGAGGGTGGGTAGGAGTTGCCTGGGAACCTGGGAGAGGGGCACAACTGTTGGGCCTCCAGAGGAGCGGTGAGACCTCAGGCCCATCTCTCTTCTCTGACCTTAAATACTACAACTGTGAAATGGCAGGGGTCGGGGGGGGGGGGGAGCCCTAGGTCTGGGACGTTAGGAAATAGTAAAGCACCATCCAATCTCAACCTCTTTCCCGGGAGAAGGTGGCCACCTGCTCTGTAATCCCCATCGCCCCTGAATGAGTCACAGAGGCCGAGAAGGCTCACTTAGCAGAGTGGGGGAAGACCACTGCTCTGTGGCGCGGGAGCACTCGGTGCCAGGTGGGTAGCAGGTAAGACGGAATCCCCTCCTCACATCTAGGATGCAGGAGAAGAAGGTCCTGTGGTTCAGAGAAGTTTAGACACGTGCTCAGGTTTGCCCAGCTGCTGAGTGCTGGAGTGGGAATCTGAATCTACGTCCATCCTGGGGTCTGTTCTTTTAACCACCAACTAAGGTCGCGGCCTGTCCCTTGGAGGGATCCTTGCCCTACGGGCATCCAGTCCAGGGAAGGCTTCCTGGAGGAGGCACCATGGACGAGCTCTTGGGAGAGCAGTGAGCTTTCCATCCTCCAAGAGAAATTCGCCATCTTCCACAAGGAGATTTCCTCAAGAATAAAGGGCCCTGGAGACATTAAAAGGAAACTCATAAAAAATTCATCTCTGAGTAGTAATTGCCTCATAAATGTACTGAGTTGGAGTGAAAATGCAAATCGGGCCGTATGAATTAATGATGTAAACAGTTGGAATGAGGGTGCGCGTTCCCTGGGGAAGGTCCTGCACCCCCTCTTCCCTGTGCCAGATGAGCCAGGGGGGTGACGGTGTGCCCTGAGGTTTCAGGCACATTCTCAGACCGCCTGTGACCAGCGTCTCCAGCCCCCGAATCCTGCTCCGCCTCATTTCTTCAGTGTCTCCTGGAGATAGGGGTGCACTCGTCACTTTACTGCTCTCTGAGGACCTACTGTGTGCTGGGGACAGTGCTGGGCCTGGGGCCCGTTCCTTCTTGCTCAGCCGGAACTTGAGCGACCGCATTGGGTTTTTGGCTGGGGCGTTTTCCAGGTCTGTATTGAGCACCTACCATGTGCCGGGAGGGCCCCACTCAGCTGGTAGGGCCAGTCCTGGGAGGTCAGAGACGACCCCCTGAGCAGGAAGAGGGGCCTGGGGCTGGCTCCTGGTGGAGGCCCCTCAGCTGTGAGGAGTTGGTCCAGAGCAGGTACAAGGGGGAAGTGGGTCCGGGCACACTCAGGAATCCATGGCTGGCAAGGGGAGCCTGAGAGTGGTGGGGGATGAGCCTGAGGACTTAGAACATTCTGGAAGATCCTGTGTATCTCCTAGGGAACAGGAGCATGACTCAGCTTGGAGTCAAAGCAGCCTTTACTTTACTCTGCCCCATACTCTGATTCTCTGTCCGGCAAGAGGTGGAATATGCAGTCTGTCGGGAGACCGTTCAGAGGAGAGGACGCCTTATACCCTCCTCTGGTTTTCCAATGGGTTCCGTGGAATCCCGAGGCTCTGTGCCCACATCACCGCCCTCACCGTGGGGAGCAGGTGTGAGGGTTGGACGGGAAATGTTCTGGATGGGCCTCTTTCTCTGGCTGGGTCGGCTTCACTTTTATATCCCATCACAGTTTGGAATCCCACATGAGATTTCACGGGGAAGGGTTCTGTTGCTTAAATAAGAACAGCTCACTGAATGCAGAGAAAAGTCTAAATCATCTAGCCTGGGACCCAAAGCTTTGGGGAACCCTGTCCCTGCCCATCCTCTGGGTTCAGACCCCATCCCCCACCCCTCTGCACACCATCCCAGACTCCAGCCATCCACGTTCGCACCAAGCCACACACACGGTGCCTGTCCATGTCCCTGTCCCTCTGCAGGCTGACTTCCAAAGCTCCTTCCTCTCCCAGGCTCTCTGGGGCCCGCTGGAGGGTCTGCAGCGTGACCAACACACTGTGGGTGTCCCTGAGGACCCTGACCCACCAGGAAGGGGCTCCTCTTCTGCTGACCCATCTCATCCCCCACCAGACTGTGAGATCCAGGATGGAAGGACCCCGGGCCTGAGTTTAGTAGTGCCAGAGCCAGGTCAGGCTCGGACAGGACCCCAGGAAATGTGTGCTGAGCAAACAGGTCTGAGAAAGAATGGAGAAAGAATGATCTGGGGTAGGTGAATAAGGAGGAAAAAGATGACCAGAAGGGTGGGGGGTGGGGGAGGAGGGTGGATGGAGGGGTGAAGGGTGCATGGATGAGTGGGGGGTGTTGGGGTGGGAAGGAAGGTGGACTCTGGGCCAAGGGGTGAGTGATAGAAAAATCAACAGAAGGCAGGAGGAATGGACAGAAAGAAGGGGGCCGGGAGGGGGCGGGAAGGACAACTGCACGTGTCCAGATGGGGGGGCCTGTTCCACTTCCCGGGGCTCCAAGGCCTGAGTCCCCGGAGCCTCCCCCTCTCCCTCCATCACAGATCCGGCCCCTGACATGCCCTCGCCGCCGATCCCTCCCTGAGCAGCCCCCGTATCCTGTTTCTGCTCTTCCTACAGCAGAGCAGCAGAAAAATCCATCCTGATGAGGAGGCAGCCCCCCTCCCCCGCAGCCCGACTCGGCGCAGTCAGGCGGAAACGCAGTCAATTTTTTCCAGGGTCGAGCACCGGCTGTAAGGCTCTGCCCTGCAGGGTGACAGGCAGGCGGGGCAGCTCACGTGGCTCGGCCCTTCTCCTCGGCCTCCTGCTCCACTGTCCAGATGCTTCCAGGGGCGCTCCTCCCTGCCCCCACCCTGCAACGGGCTCACCCAGGACCCAGCCCCCGAAACCAGGCCAGGGCGAGTCCTCACTGCACCCCTCCTGCTCCCCTCCCTGGTTCCCTGCTCACCTGGAAGCAGCCCCTTCCCACCCCTGCCGGCCCTGGGTGGCTGATGACAGGCGCCTGGCAGATGGTGCAACCAACGTGCTGGTACCTGATCCGGTGTCAAGTGGCTTTTTGCTGGAGGGGCGTCTGGTGCACCCCCCCTCCCATCCCTGCAGCTACTAGGGATGCGCCAGCACCACCTGAGCCCCTGCCTGCAGGAACTGCCCCCAGCTGCAGGGAGATCTTGTCCAAGGTCAAGTCTCCTTCCAGCAGCTGGTGGGGGAAGAGGGGACAAGTCCTGACCTCTTGACCTGTAGGTAGGGTGACTTTGAAGAGTTGTCTCTGAGCTTCCTGGGGAACCCACCCTAAACCCCAGCTCTCTCTTTCTCACCGTGCTTCTCGCCCCCACACCCACGTGTCACCCCAATGGACTCCTGCACCCCACACAAGTCTCAGAGCCCCACATCCAGGGAGGGAACCGGAGATGACAGCCTTTCTGCATTCACTTATTGAGTTGCCATGGCGACTCTGAACAGCAGGATTCCTGTTTCCAGTGTCAGGAACCCAAGGCTGGGAGAGGTGACATGCCTCTTCCTGGGTCACCCACTGAGGATGTCAGATCTGGGGTCGCCTCCCCCACACGGAGTCTAGCTGACTCCAGGGAAGTCAGACCGTGCTGCCCTCCACTCATGTCCCCGGGCGATGACCCAGGGAGACTCTCGCGTCTCTCTGGCCCTGGGATGCCCAGGACACTGAGGCTCGTGGTTGGGGCAGCCCCATCCCTCAGGACTTCAGAGCCCCTCCTCCTGCCTCCCTTCATTGTCCCTCAGGGACATCCCGGGTGTCGTGGGGCATGACAGGAGGTGCCTTGGCTCTTCCGAGTCTCAATGTCCTCATCTTTCAAAGTGGTCATTGCAAGGGCAGCATGAAGGAACTGCTAGAAAAGACGGGGCCCAGTCCCTCAGCAGATGCCACGTCCACCCTGGATTGCGAGGGATGATGTCTGGTCCCATGCGGGTCACACCGGGCACGGGAATCTCATCTCGTCATCTCCTTGAATCCCTGTGAAGCAGGCACCACGATCAGCCCCATTGCACAGATGAGGAAACCGAGACTCAGGGGGCCATGGCTTTCTCTGTCCAGTTCCAAAGCCCCCTGGTCTCCCCATCTCCTCCCTCTTCTGTCCATCCCCTTCATGCCCCAAGCCCAGGCAGACCCTGTTGCCCAGGGCTGTGAGTATCCCCTAGTCTCACTATTGATGGTTTGCAACCCTTCCGAGGGGCCCCGCAGGGACCGTCGGTGGGAATCGTCAGCTCTGTATAGCGGGTTGCTCATGAGTTCGCCTCCCAGCCCCTCGCGCCCAGCCTGCCTGAGCTGGGACCTCCCTTATGAAGCCATCTCGCCTCCCACGAGCCCGTGTCTCCGGGAAAGCCATTTGTAGCTCTAATGCCTTCCAGCCCTGGAGAAGAGAGCTCCCTGGCCCCCGGTGGTGGCCATAACTCCGTAGTTTAACAGCATCTGGGGCTACCAGTCCCCATAAAGAGAGGCCAGAGGCACGCAGTAAACCGTTCACAAGGCCAGAGGGACTTCCACGGTGGCTGGGCAGGGGTCCAGGTGGTTTCCCTCCGTGTCCTTCGATGGCTACCCCTAACTCAGCTTCCAGACAACAGGGCGGCCAGTCTTGAGTCCAGATCCCGGATCTTCCCGCCAGGAAGCTGGCAATGCTCACAGCCTCAGTTTGCCCCTCTGTGAACTGGGTCGGTGAGATTGGCCTTTGCTTAAAGCTGACGGGACCTTGCTGTCATTTAAATCTCTGCAGATGTGGGACCGTGATGGATTGAAGATCCATGGAAGGAGATGGGATGGGGACAAGGTGCGGGGTGAGGAAAACCCAGACCAAACCCCAGCGTACATGTGGGGGTGTCCAAACCTTTCTCCTGACTCCGGGAAGAGGGCATCTTGGGAGGTCGGGCTGACTCCTCCTTTGCCTGGCCTCTGGTCAGCGCAGGGAGAGGTTATGGGATTTACCAAGTAGATTACATGGCACTTAGCTAATGAAATGACACTCCCCACCCCAAGCTATCGATCCGCCGCTGGCAACGACGCAGCTAGTGCAGCCTCCAGACAGTTTAAGAAGAAAATCAGCCATTAATAAAATTGAAGGGTAGGAAAGAGCAGAGTGAGTGGAGTGGGGGGCTGGGGGGGGGCGAGGCCCGAGGAGGGGAGCCGGGAAGGGCAGAGGGAGACGCGGGAAGACGAGGGCCCCTCTGACCGGACCTGCCTAAGAGGCGGAGAGATCCTGCAGTAACCGGCTGCTGCAGAGAAGCCCCGAGGTCTGCGGATCACTTCGCAGGGCGCAGGGGCCAAGGGGGCCAAGGGGCCAGCTCAGAGCAGCCCCGCCTCCTGGCTCCCCCGCCCCCGCAGGCTTTCTTTACAGGACATTGGTGGCCGATATCTTTAGAAAATGGGAGCAGTTCTATGGAAATCCAGCTTGAAGGAGATTCTTGGGAAATGAGAGCACATGGTAACCTCGGCTTGCATTCCTCAGAGCGCCACGTGTGTGAGGCAGGGGGACGGCGCCCCCCAGGGGGCCTTGGAGTCCGGCCTGCCCCGCCCCCACCGGCCCCCCCACCCATTCCTGTGACCCGCCAGGGCTCTGATCCCGTCTGATCTGAAGGATGGAGAGAGTGGACACGTGGAAGTGTGCGTGTGTGCATGTGTGTGTGCGTGTGAGGCACACACCATAGACCAGATGCATACCAGGATGTGCGCAGTGGCCCCTTGTCCCCCGGGGAGGACTTGATGTCCTTATTCTTTCTGTGCTTTCCACTCATCAAGGGAAAACAATAGGCCCGGCTTTGGGGAAAGGAGAAAAAAATCAATCTCTGTGGGAATCGAGTACTTCTGCGTGATCCCAAGGATGTCCATCGGCCCAAGAGGGAAAAAATCACAAAATGGCAAACTGTGGTGTTCTCCAAGTAGACAGACTGTGTCACTCTCCATCTTTTTCTCAACAAAACCTTTCCTGATTCCATTTGGGAAACTACAAAGTATGGGGCAGGGGGGAGTGAAGGGCACATCATGTCAGAGGACCGGGCCTGAGCATGGGGGGGTTGTCAGGCCCCCTCACCCCCTCTCTGCACACCTGGAACCTGGCCTGTAGGAGCCAACCATGTGGAACGGCTGCAGCCTCTTGGCCTGACTTCCTGCTCTGGACTTAGATCCTTACCTCTAAAAAGAGCAAGAACAGAGGAAACTCCTCTGGGGACAGAAGGTGTCTGTCTGACATTGTTTGAACCTGCTCTTGTTCCAGCACTGATTGGCATACCTTCACATTTGGGTGTTAGCCGAAACCTAGGGGTTGATCCACTGGCCCCTTAATTCAGCCATTCCTTGCTGTGTGATCTTTTGCAGGCCACTTAACCTTTCTGAGCCTCCTTATTCTTTCTAGAAAACAGGGCTTTGGGGATGCAGTGAAATGGTGGAACATCTGCTTAGTATGTACAAGGACCTGGGTTCTGTCCCCAGCACTGGGGGCTGGGGGGAGGGGGGGCGGGGATGAAAAAAGAAAAAGGAAAGAAAGAAACTCTCTCTTTGGGTTGGAGGGAGGATTCGATGAGGGAAAAGATCATATTGGAAGTTTCTGTTTGGCAAAGCAATGCAGTGAGATGGGCCCCGACGGCTCCCTCTCAGAAGAGGAAACTGGGTCTTGGCAAAGGGAGGCGGTGATTTATCAGGACAGTGGCCCCAGGGAGACTGGGTCTGTGGGACTCACAGAGGACTCACCTGCACTTACCACTGGCCCCCAGGAGACTGTCTGCCATGTACTTTCCAAACTGAGATCCCCACTGTGTGCCTGGCCTGGGCTAGCCGGTCCCCAGCTGCCTGGTGTGGGATTAAGAGCAAGACTTCTCCACACATGGGGACGGAGTCAAGTCTCCCCACCCTCCGTGGTGGCATAGGCCCAAACCCTCACCTCTGAGCCTCAGTTTGCTTATCTGTCCAATGGGCAGGCTGACCGCATGCTTGTGAGACCTCACCAAGGTGGCCAGCGTGTCCAGGCCTTCACAGAAAGGAAGCGTGGTAGAAAGGACCCTGCTGCTGTGCCCACGTCCTGCCTTCACTCATTAACTCCCTCATGCGTCCCTTCATTCCTTCTTCGGCCTGCACCTGGGGAGCAGCTTAGCCGTCTACACGGAGTTCCACCAACGACCATCCCCCAGGCTGCGTGCAGAGAAGAGAGGCAGGGGTGGGCCTCCCCTGTCCCAGGCCTCCTCCTCTCTGCCGGGCGGCTCGCAGCTGCAGCCAGACATTTGGAAGCCATTACAAACATCCCTGTCTGCTTCTATCTCCCCTGTGCGCAGCTCACAGCCACGGATTCCAAGGAATGTTGGCTACGTTCCTTGGAAGAGGGACACCCGCAGGAATGATGGAGAGCCCCCCTCCCACCGCCTGCAAATGGGCCTCTTCATTTCAGAGAATTTGGAGCGCTGGGCAGTAAACCGGCGGGGGTGCTGGGAAGAGCGCCCACACCACGGGAAGCTGGACCCCAGCCCAGACTCGGCCTCCTGCACCTGGGACCCCGGCCAGGCCTCTGTTTTCCCATCTGTAAAATGGAACTGGAATCGGACAGACCCGCCGCCCCCACGTGAAAAACGACGTCAGCTAAGTTCATGGCCCATCTCCGGGGGGCCACACGCCTGCCTCAGAGTCTCCTCCTAGCCCCGGTCTCAGTCTCCCCGGCCTCCCACCCTCCCTGCCTCCTCTCACAGCAAGACCCCAGCGGCTCCCAGGACCCCCGTGTGTCCATCACCACCGGACCCCACGGTTTCGCACGCTGTTTCTCCGCGAGTCTCGGCCTCGACTCCAGCCGCCTCTCCGTCCGTCTGTCCGTCCCTGCTCCTCTGCCCTCAGCCTCCTCTCTCCTCCTTCCCTGGTCCACATCTTCTGTTTTCTTCCCCTCTCTCTGCACCACATTGATGGGCCCCTGCTCTGACCCCTGGGGACAGAGGAGCTGGGAAGGCGGGCTGGGAATGTGGATGTCTTCTGCAGGGAGCCTGGTGCTGGTCAGCTGCCCGCCGGGGTGGCCACCAGAGCCCCGTGGCTCTCTCCCAGGCAGGTCTCGGCTGCAGCTGTGGCATGTGCCGTGTGCCTGGGTGTGGGGCGCTGTGTGTGTGCGCGTGGGAGGCCCGTGTGGGCTGTCATCTGCCCTCTCTCTGGTGGGCACGCCCCTCTTAGTCCCAGGAGCAGGGTAAGGATAGGAGGGAGCCCTGTGGGGACATGCCCCGGCATCTCCGCGTGAGGATGAGCCCAGCACCTGCCTGCGACCGCTCAGGCCTCACCCACTTCCCCCTGGGCCTGGAGGGACGTGCCACAGGCGCAGGCGCCACCATCAAGGGCGTCACCGCTTCCTCCTATGGCGTGCCCCAGGGAACCGGTAGGGAGGCTTCTGGGACTCCAGTCCCCACCTCTGCCCAGGCTTCCAGGCTCTGGGGAATTTTCTAGATTGTCTTTCTTTGTTCCTCTTCTGTGCACCTAGACTCTGAGTCCCACACCCAGGGCTCACTTTCTCTTTTTTTTATTTTTGGGGAGGCCCAGGTATTGAACTCGGGGACCATTGACCACGGAGCCCCACCCCAGCCCTATTTTGCATTTTATTTAGAGACAGGGTCTCCCTGAGCTGCTTAGGGCCTCCCTGTTGCTGAGGCTGGCTTTGAACTCAATCCTCCTGCCTCAGCCTCCCGAGCTGCTGGGATGACAGTCACACGCCACCTAGCTCAGCCATCACTTTCTCTTCTGCTTGGTGCCCGTGTTCCCAGTTCTCTTCCCAGTTCTCTCTCTTCTGTTCCTTTAGTTACATTTCCCTGATTATTGTCGTTGTCCCCTGCTTTACCTCTCTCTCTTCCTCCCCATCCACCTCCCCTGCTGGCCTTTGGTGGGCATGTCCCTTTCTCCGGGTCCCTCACTGTCCTCCTCCCCTCGCTTGTCTCTATTCTCCCCACACCCCACCCTGTCCTGGGCACTCCTGTCCCTGCATGTGTGTCTCCCACTCTGGGCCAGCATCCCTGTCTTTCTGTCCAACTCTCTCCTCCCACCCGCGCCCATCCCTCCCTGTCCCCAGCCTACAGCCCATTCATCCCAGAGGCAGCCAGGACTCTGTAGGGAGCTGCCACGTTCCCTGATGAGGCTTGACGAGCCATTTCTCTCCCCACTGGGCCATGGGGCTGTGCCAGCTCTGCTCTGTGACGCTGCACTGTCTATTCTCCATCTGCCCTCCCAGCTTCCCCTGGTCCTTGTCCCCAAGCCCTGTGACCTGTGCATTATGCAGTTCTGTGGCTGATGCAGGTCCCAAAGGGGCGCCTGCAGCAGAAGGTGAGGTGAATGGGGAGGTCTGCAGTCTACTCGCTGTCCCTGTCGGCCACGCGGGGCCCCATTTCCTCCACCGCTGGGCAGCGCCCCCTGCTGGCCGGGGTGGCATGCCCCTCCCCCTCCGGGTCTGGGGTGCTAAGGTCTCCCCACTGTAGCGACCCCACAGAGGCACCGTGACTTTTTCCCCAACACCCTGCCCACCCTCTTATTACGGTTCCTTTCCCTCCATCACCATCCTTTGAGTTGTCACCTATTTCCTGTCATGATTGACAGATGCCAATAGCAGCCAGTGCTCAGCCCCCAAAGTCGTGTCCGCTGTTCCCTCCTCTGCCCCCAGCTGTACCGGCCCGACCCGACTGGCTTCCCAGCCAGGCTGGTGCTCGGCCAGAGCAGGACACTGCCAAGACCCCCCCCCCCCCTGCCCCCGGCCGCGGGCTGCGACTGTTAAGGTGGAAATGAACGAGGGAGCCGCGGTGGGGGCGGGGCGCCTGCCCCGGGGCTTGGCCGCGTCCGCTCGGGGCCCTCGGGGCCTGGACGGCCCTCCTCGGAGCCCGGATGGGGCGGTGGTGGCAGGGCCGGTCGGTTCTGCGACCACAGGGCTCTGCCACGCTCCAGTTCCCCACCCCCAGCACCTCTCTGCGCCCAGCTCGCGGATGGGAGGGCTCCCTGCGCCTGGCGCCCGTTCAAGCTGCCTGGTGAACTAAATTGATTTTTTATCGTTGCTCTGGAGCGAGCTTAATGAATCTGTTAGTGACGGCTGCCTGCCCCAAACGCCTCTCGGTGCCTGCGCCACCAGAACGGCTCTCGGGAGAAGGAGGGGGCATTATTTAAGGCTCTGCCTGGGCCCCAGGGCAGCTGGGGATCAGCTGAGCCAGGCCCCGCTTCGCCGGCGTCGCTCTGGTGCCCAGGGGCCGGAGTGCAGGCCAGGAACGGAATAAGTTTTAATTTAGTGTGTCTGTTTCTGGGCAATGCCGGTCCCTCTCTCCATCCACCAGTCTGTCCGTCCATCCATCCACATATCCATAATTCACTGGTTCACCTGTTTATTTACCTGTCATTCCAGCACCAATCCACCCACCCATCCATCTACCCACCCATCTGTCCATCCTCACATGCAACCTCCTTCCCATGCCTGCATCCATCCATCTATCCGTCTAGCCACCCATCCATCCACCTATCTCTCAATCCATCTGCCCAGACACCAGTGGATTCATACATCCACTCAACTCTCCCTTTGTTTTATTTACTTATCCGTTCACTTGATCTTACACATAACTCATTACAAAATTCGGCATCCTTACTGTGGTCTACAGGGTCCCATGTAGCTGCCCCTCCCCCTCTCACCATTCCCCCTCCCCCTTCATTCCAATCACCCTGATATTGCAGCTCCTCAAAGATGCCCCAGGTCTTTTGCATCTGCTGTCACTTCTGCTAGAAGTGCTTTCCCCCCTCTTCTGTGCCTTTCTCCCTTCTTACCCTAGGTCTCTGTTCAAATGTCATCACCTCCAAGTATCTTCTCTGACCACTTTTGATTCAAATTAGCAATAGTCATCGTTTATTCCCCCCCCCCTTTAAAACATTTTTTTCTTCAGAGGGACTCCCGTCCTCTGACATTATCACTTCCTGTTGTCTGATATTTTCTACTGGAATCAGCTCCACCAAGTCCAGGGCTGCTCCAGGCTCATTCATTGTTATCTCGAGGTCCTGGAGCTATTTGATTTATTCAGGGAACATTTACTTAGATAATGCAATGTTTGGTCACTTCTTCCACATGGAAGTCCCCCTCACAGGATATCCAGTCCTTGGAAACACAAGGTGGGTGGGGAGAAGGCAACCTGAGGTTATCCATCTCCATCTGGCTCAGAGGTAGTGGCCTAGGATATGGAATCACCATAAGATGTTAAGCTGAGTTTTGCTCCCACCAAACATTCTGCCTGGCCACACCACCCATGTGGAGGCAGGATGAATCTCTGGCCTGTTTGTCCAATTCTTGGCTATCCCCAGCAAGGCTCCCAGATCCTCCCTCCAGGCCCTCTTTGGTCCCCCAGCTCCCCTGACATGGAGAGGAGACAGAGTGTGGGTGCTCCTTGCTTCTCTGAGTGGGGCCTGGGCCTGGCTCAGCTCATGCTACCTCTGGGCTCATTCCCCTACCTTCTTTGCATCTCTCATCCAAGTTGCTCTGCCTTGGGAAAAATGTGTACATAAGTCAAGGCTCTTCCTGTGCTTTGTTAAGTGTCCAAGTCCCAGAAAATATAGCACTGAATGCCATGAAGGGGGAAAGAGGAAGAGCACATGTTTGGGGGCAACAGGGATGCAGGATGAGTTCATCAAGACCAAACAGAGATGAAGGATGAGTACATCAGGACCAAACAGGGATTCAGGATGAGTATATCAAGAACAAACGGATTCAGGATGAGTACATCAGGACCAAACAGGGATTCAGGATGAGTACATCAAGACCAAAATGAGATTGAGGCTTAATTGTGGGGAAGGTACCTGAATAACTTAGAGAGGAGACCAGACCTTAGAAGGGACAGCTGGGTTTTTGGGTACAGGGCTCCCTGAGACCCCCTTCCCCAAGATCCCCAAACCTGCAGCTTGAATACAACCAACCAAATCTGTTGCAGATGGTATTTCCTAGATGGTCATAGCTACATTTCCAACCCTGTATGCTCTTGAAAATTTTTACCATACCTGTCAATAAGTAAAGTCTATTCTTCCTTCCCCCATCCTGGAAGGGCTTGTGGCCACTCTGACAAATAAAGCACATCATCAGTGATACTCTGTGTTTTCTGGGGCTAAGTCATACAAAGCTGCAGCTTCCACCTGGCTCAGCTGTGAAATGAGCTGCCATGTTGGAAGGAAGCCCAAGCTCAATGAGGAAGCCACGGTGGATGATCCTCGATCGTAGCCCCCACTGCAACCAGCCTCACTTCTCACCCACCCTAACTGGCAATAAGCAAGTGAGAGAGATTTCAGATGATTTCAATTTCCAATCTTTGAGACTTCCTAGACACCACGGAACAGGGACAACCATTCCTACAGCAGCCTAGCTAAACTGGCCTCCCAACTATACAAGCATAATAAATGGTAGTGGTTGCTTTACTGAGTTTTAGAGTCACATTTCACACACCCAGCCTAACTAGGACAATAACTAGACATAAAACAGTGCTCCTGGAATGTCAGGCACTGTGCTAAACATCTTACCAATGCATGTTCATTGAATCTTCAAAACTTGTCCTAGAAGTCCTATTAATATCTTCATTTTACAGATGAGTAACCGAGGCACAGAGAGGAAGCCTGCCCAACACCACACAGTAAATGGCAGAACGAGTATTTGCATTCAGGCAGTCTAGCTCAACTGTAGGCAGGGAGGGTGTGTTGGAGGTAGGAGGTCACTGAGGGAGTGCCTCTGGGATTCATTTTTTGTCCCTGATGAGTAGAGCTCTCTCTCTTCTTCCTGGTTGTCGTGTTCTGAGCCGATTTCCTTGCCACACCCCTCCACCATGATGTTCTGCCTCAACTTGGGCCTGTAGCTATGGACTCTGCCCACCACAGACTGAACCTCTACAACTGTGAACCAAAATCAACTTTTCCTTCTCTAAATTGTTGTTGTCAGGTCTTTTGGTCACAGTGACAAAAAAGCAGACCAAAATAGCATCCCAGCTCAAAGTTCTCACATATGTGACTTTGGGGTCTTTGTATTTCTCATGATCAAAACAGGAGATTTGCCTAATCTGTAGGGTGTGGCTTCACTCTCGAGTTCAAACTGAGAAATTGAGAGAGAGAGAGAGAGAGAAAGAGAGAGAGAGAAAGAGAGAAAGAGAGGACAGTGGGTAGATAGATGGATAGATAAATGTGGATGGATGGATAAATGGACAGACGGATGAGTGGATAGATGGACAGATAGAGGTAGATGGAATGATGGATAGATAGAGGTGTGTGATGGATGGGTGGATGGATGGATGGAGAAATGTGGATGGACAGATGTATGAATGGATAGATGATAGATCGAGGTGGATGAACAGAGGGATGGATGGATGGTGGATAGACAGGTAGGTAGACACACAGACTGTTTTTCTTGTGTATTGGAGTCATGGCCTGATGTGTACCTGGTACAGGGGAGGCCCAGCTCCATGTTTCACCAACCTTTTCAAAGCCTCAGTTTCCCCGTCTGTAAATGGGCATGATCCTGCCCATCTCCAGGAATGTGATGAAGATTCGTTGAAGTGACGCCTGTGAGTACTCAGAACGCCCCGCACCTTGTGGACACTGACCTGGCTGAGTCCCCGTCCTCTTGTCCCTGCCCCTTTCTCCTCCTGGCTTGCCGCCCCCC
The DNA here is from genome assembly GCF_964194105.1 of Spermophilus citellus. Lineage (NCBI taxonomy): Eukaryota > Metazoa > Chordata > Mammalia > Rodentia > Sciuridae > Spermophilus > Spermophilus citellus. The sequence continues at coordinate 114,535,294 of NC_138184.1, read as the reverse complement.
CCCCCCAGCTGTCTCTCCCAGCAGGCATCCCCCACCCCTGCTGCCCGGGAGCTGGGGTCAGGCGAGTGCGCCTCCCTCTCCTGATGTAGCCTCGCAGGCTGGCAGCCTCGGGAGCCGGGCACAGCTGCCAGGCCGGCACGCCTCCTTCCCCCAGCTGCTGGGATGCGACCTTGTCGATCAGGAGGCCCCGGGAAGCCTGCTGAGTCTGCTCCCAGCTTGGTAGGTGACATAAATATTTTCCAACACCAGGCAACGCTCTGATTGGTGCCCTCCCCCGGGTGCTGGGCTCTGCTTGGGGCTGCAGAGACAGGAAGAGAGGGAAAAAAATTCCTTTTACCAGCGAAGCCTGTTCCTTCCTCAGGGAAGAGTTTAACTCTTGCTGTCCCCGAGTCCAGCTTCCAACCCAAACTGCTGGCCTCCGGCAGGATTTTGGCAGGTGCATAGGGTGACCAGGACCAGCCCCCACCCCTGCCCTCACGGAGCCAGCAAAGCACCCAGGGCCACAGCTCACATTTAAATTCGTGCCACAGCCAGCCAGGGTGACAGCAGCTAGTGGTGACGATTCCAACAGTGTTTCACAGGAGTCTGCGTCCCTTAGAAGCTCTCCAAGATCAAATGACACACTATTCAGATTTGCTCCAAAGTAATATACGAGATGGAGAATTGTGGGAAGAAGGGTCTAGAGGACATAAGACGGGTTCTGGGGGACAGCTAAGCAAGCTTGGCAATGGTACATGGCGGTTCTGCATACCCATGGAGCTCAAACTTGAGCAGACAGCAGGACCTCCTGGAAAGCTGATAAATGTGGACTTTTGCCCGCCCCCCCCCATAGGAGAAGCATGGGTATGGGGCTGGGGCAGATGCCACAGGCCTGACGAGCCCCTGGAGAGCCCCGCGGGAGCAGCCACTAGACTGGTGTGCGACAGGACTGCTTGGCGCTGCTCTGTTTTGGGTTCATTTGAAAATATCCACAATCAAAAGATAAAACAGTGTTTTATTAAGAGAGGAGGGGGGTACCAGGGATTGAACCCAGGGTCCCTCGACCACGGAGCCCCATCCCCAGCCCTTATTCATATTTTATTTAGAGACAGGGTCTCACTGAGCTGCTTAGGGCCTCGCTGTTGCTGAGGCTGGCTCTGAACTCGTGATCCTCCTGCCTCAGCCTCCTGAGCTGCTGGGATGACAGGTGTGCACCACTGCATCCCTCAAAACAATGTTTTAAAGAATCCACTTTTAAGAGAGGCTGACTCAGGACCCGGGTGGAGCTCAGGAATGTGCATTTTAACTGGATCTTTAATGGTGCTCCATGTGTTTGTTCCATGGCACACACTTTGAGAAACACAGGGTCAGGGCACCCAGACAGTTGTCTTATGATGTAATACACACTGTGATGAGAGTAGCCCCAGAGGTCGTGGGTAAGCTTAATCCAGATTTGGGGATCAGGACAGATTTGCAGAGAAAGCAAATCTTAAACTGAAACTCCACTAAGAAGCTGGAGTTAGCTGGGTGACCATGGGGAAGGGAGCAGCAGGTGAGGGAACAGCATATGCAAGGCCCAGAGGCAAGAGCGAGCAGAAGGCCTTTTGGAGATGAAATGGTGATGTCCCTCAGGAAGGTAGGAGTGAGAGGAGGGAGGTATACAGAGATGAGGTCAGGGAGGTCAGCAGGAGTTCGGTCACACAGGAAATTTGTGGACCATGTCAAGGAATTTTGACTTCATCCTGGGGACAGCAGGAACTGTGAAAGGTGATAGGGATGTAATGTGATAGCGTCTGTGATCTCTGGTTGTGATGTGGACCACAGAGGGGTGGGAGTAGAAGATAGAAGACCTGATGAGGAGGTCACTGCAGCATCCAGGCTTGGGATAAGTGGGATTGAGAGAGGTGGACAGATCCAAGAGCTTTCCAGGAGGGAACATAAGCAGGACTTGAAGGCTGCATTCTCAAAGCATTTGAAACCACATGCCATGGTTCGTTTTCTGTTGCTATAACAAAGTACCTGAGGCTGGATGATTGATGAAGTGTTGAGGTTGGTTTGGCTTATGGTTCTGGAGGCCAGGAAGTCCAGAAGCACAGTGCTGCTGTGGTGAGGGCCTTCTTGCTGCATCATAACATGGCAGAGGGCATCTCACGGTGGGACCAAGGAAGTGTGCCAGCTTGGTCTCCTTCTTTATATAAAATCACAAATGCCATCATGGCCCCACCCCCATCATAACCCCATCTAACCCCGATTACCTTCCTAAAGCCCCACCAAATACCAACTCTGAATGAGGGGATTCAACTTCCAACACAGGATCGTTAGGAGAGTGTTTTCAACCCCCCCACCAGGTGTGTGGGTGGCCCCACCACAGACTCCTAACAGAGAAGAGAAGCCACTGTAACCTGGAAGACGTGGCATCCGGAGTGTGCTCCCCGTGCCTGTGTTGGGAACCCACCCACCGAGCTCAGCACCCTCGTGGTGTCAGTGTCAAAGTGCCTCCCCCGAAGACACTGGCTCCAAAATCCTGGTAGCTGAGCTGAGCCTTGGCTTCTTCTGTGACCCCATGACAGTCTCTCGTGACAGACCTCAGGTCTCCTGGCTGAGAAATGGGAAGCCATCGTCTCCCACTTCCCAGGGTTGGCGTGAGGCTCAGGGCCAGGGGGCTCCCACACATGGTCAGAACCCGTGTCCCACCCAGGTGACTGCTGCCCGGCTTCCAGTCCACCTTAGATGTCACCTGCTCCTGCCAGCTTCTCTGTTTCAGTCAGCTTTTTTGTCACCGTGCCCAAAACACCTGGCAAGAACAATTTAAAGGAGGAAGAGTTTACTTGGGGCTCGTGATTTCAGGGGTTCAGTCTATGATGGGCAGATTCCATAGCTCTGGGCTGAGGTGAGGCAGGACATCATGGAGGAAGGGTGTGATGACGAGCATGACAACCAGGATGCAGACAGCGCTCTGCTCACCAAGGACAAACTATAAGTCCCAAGGGCACACCACAGTGACCCACTTCCTGCAGCCTATTGTCACCACTCAGTTGTTCCAATCAGTGGATTAACCCCCTGATGAAGGTACACCACTCACAGTCTAATCATTTTGCCCTGAACACTCCTGCATGGTCTCATACATGAGCTGTTAGGGACACCACATAGGAACTCCACAGCACCCCTCAGGGAAAACCAATGTCTCCCTTGAAATTCCCCCAGCTATATTTGAAACCACATGACATGGTTCATTTTCTGTTGCTATAACAAAGTACCTGAGGCTTGATGATTGATGAAGTATTGAGGTTTGTTTGGCTTATGGTTCTGGAGGCCAGGAAGTCCAGGAGCACAGTGCTGCTTGTGGTGAGGGCCTTTTTGCTGCATCATAACATGGCAGAGGGCATGTTATGTAGTTCTGTCCCTGTTGTGACACTAACAACTTGAGGGAGTTTTTCTTCATGCCTGTCTTTCCTGTGGGATGCTGAGCTCCTGAATATCAGCAGCACCTAGCCTACTATTTGGCACTTAATGTATCTCGGTTTCTTCCTTCATTCATTCACTCAAGCATTGATTAAATGAGCCTCTACTGTGCGCCAGGGGTGGGAATACAGAGGGGAGAATGAATGAATGAATGAATGAATGAATGAATGAATGAATGAAAATTCTAAAGCTCCATGGAATCGGTGGCGGGCAGGGAGATTTCTACTTTTCAGCCCCTGGGCTGACTTTTTATAAGCAGGATTGTTTTGTTTGATCTTCGAAGCTCTCAGACACAGAGTAATGTTTTTGCTTCTAACGTTCAGATGAGAAAACTGAAGCTTCGAGCAAATGGGCTGGACAAGGAAGATGTCCTGGGAGATGAGAGTCTGGGCCTCTCTCTTAGCCTCTCGGGGTCTGCCTGCCTAATGCCTCCCTGGAACCAACACAGGAACAGAGCCCCGAGAGTCGGCCATCTCGCGCCCCTAACACAGAGGCGCACCAGGCCCTTGGTGAGACCGGCCCTTTCTGCTTGAACCTGGGAAACGGTGGCGGGTGTTTCTTGAGCAGGTGTCTCATGTGTTTCTGCCACTGCAGAAGACGGCCTCGGGGGTGAGTTCCTTCAAGACCCAGGATGGTCCCCATTTAACTCACAAACTGCACAGTGCCCGGGAGGTGTGGGGGTAACCTGGGGTGATGGTCAGGGCTGGGGGATCCGCCTCACATTCAAGCCTGTTCCCCTCCACCCAGCAAACTGACCCCTCACCCCACCCTGGGGTACAGCAGAGTTCAATGGGGATCGCGTGTTGTATGCATGTTTTGAAATATCACACTGAACCCCACTGATGTGTACGATGAACCGATGTCAATCCAAAACATTTTTTAATTAGCCAGGTTCAAGGACAAACTCCTGTCATCCCAATAGCTTGGGAGGCTGAGGCAGGAGGATGGCGAGTTCAAAGCCAGCCTCAGCCACAACGAGGCCCTAAGCCGCTCAGTGAGACCCTGTCTCTAAATAAAACACAGAGTAGGGCTGGGGGTGGGCTCAGTGGTCGAGGGCCCCTGAGTTCAATCCCTGGTATCCCCACCAAAAAAAAAAAAGATTAAAATTTAAAAAAGAAGTGATCAGGACACTTTCCACAGCAGATGTGGGAGGTGTCTCATGGGGGACTCCTGAGTTAATGTCAGGGGACACGGGTAGGGCTCCCATAGGCCTGCATGACAGACACGTGCCAGTCTCCAGATGGCTTCAGGTGCTGTGGGGTGGGTCTGAGGATGTCCAGGGAAGGGAAGAAGTGGGTCCCTCATCCTGGGGCTCCCTGGTAAGGCCCCCCCAGGCCTCTGGGAGGATGGGGAGGGATGTGGGAGGGGGCACTGAGGAGCCCCCCCTGTGCTTTGATGGACAAGCTTTCCTGGTCCCCCAAGCTCCAGCAGAGGGGTGAGGCTGCGCGATGTCACCCTGGAAACCCTCTCCTGGAAACAGTGACGGGGGATGGGGGGCAATGGAGACTCTGATTTCTACAACCAAGTAAATTCCAGGTTTAGTAAATCCAGAATCGAATGCAAAAATTAATAAAAGCTCTGAACCCAACAATGAGTAATTAATGGGAGCAGACAGAGGAAGGCATTTCTTAAGCAGCCAAACAAAGAAATCCATCATAGGGCGAGGGAGGGAATGGAGAGATTTGTGCACCTGAAATTAAACTGGGGGAGAAAAAAAATAAAAAGAATCGGCGTGTCTAAAGGCATCATAAATGAAATTAAAATCCACTGGCAAACTGGTGAAAAATATTTGCAAGGCTTCTGATAAACAAATGGTTAGTGCTTTGGATGCTTTTTCTACAAAACTCTTGCATATCAAGCAGGAAACACAGAACCCTAAGAGGAAAAGAGCTAAAGGAGATAAACAGCTCCCAGAGGAGAGATGAAGGCCCGAGAACCCGGGGAGAGCGCTCCTGGCCATCTCAGGAGGAGCAGACGGGGGCTCGGCCCAGGTGTTTCATGAGATCATTCCTGGTTGGCGGGGGGACCGTGACGCCGGCCCTTGACCAGTTTCATGGAAGGTGGCTGCTACCCATCAAGTTCCTAAAATAGGCAAGCTCCCGGCCCACAGAGCGGGTTCTGAATACAGGGTCAGGACCGCCCCAAACAGTCATGGAGCGTTACCATACCACGGTGGGATTCTCACAGCCCTTTAGGAAGCCATGAGGGGGCTGGGGTGTGGCTCTGTGCGGGGACACTGCCTAGTGTGTGCAAGGTCCTGAGTTCAATCCTCATTATCACAAAACAAAGAGAGAAAGAAAGAAAGAAAGAAAGAAAGAAAGAAAGAAAGAAAGAGAGAGAGAAAGCTGTGATAGATGTTTAAAGTGTATTATGGTGAAAAATTACACACCAAACTATGTATTTAAAGTGATTTGAGGCTGGGCGTGGTAGCACACACCTCTCACCCCAGTGGCTCAGGAGGCTGAGGCAGGAGGATCTCGAGTTCAAAGCAGCCTCTACGACTGAGCGAGACACTGAGCAATTCAGCGAGAGCCTGTGTCTAAACAAAAAATTAAAAAGGGCTGGGGATGTGGCTCAGTGGTGAAGCTCCCCTGACTTCAATCCCTGGTACCAAAAAAAAAAAAAAAACCAAAAAACAAAAATACATTTGACAAATGTGTGCGCATTTATGGTTATGGGACTGTATCAATGTAGAAATATTAAAGCCGTTCGCCATAAAATTAACAGTGAAAATTGGGGAAGATATTTCACTTCTTCCATAGATTTTTGTATATGTTATGCATTTCGTATCATAGGCATGTTTTTAAAACAAACATGTGTTTTCAACATTTTTGGTCAGTTCGTTTAAGTTTCCAAAGCCTTCTTCAGTTGGGGGCCATCTGGGTGAGGAGTCTCCAAAGGTGTGACCGACAGGCAGAGTTCTCCACCTCCTCAATATGGCAACTGGTGACTGGACGGGTTAGATCATCCTAGGGCTGGGGCCATAATGCAGTGGTAGGGCACTTGCCTGGCAGGTGGAAGGCCCCAGCTTCCCTTCCCCAGCATCGCAACATAATAATAATAATGGTAATAATAATAATAATAATGGCTGACTGTGGTGGGGGTGGGCGTGGGGTGGGGCTCCAACCCCAACATGCCAGGAGCACACCCCTCAAGCTGTGAAAGACGGAAGTTGCAGAGATCCCCTGTAAGGCAAAAACTGTCCCTGGCTGCAGACCACTGAGGCCAGCGGAAGGAAGGGGACTCTAAGTGTCCTCCGCCAGCAGGTCCAGGTCCTTCCTATGAGAGACCCAAGTCCCAACCCACATCAGATGCTGGTGTAGACTCATCTAGGGCTCCTTTCTTCATTTACAAAACAGTCCCCAATCTGTCCCCGAGTCTCTGGTCCCGTGTAGGCACAGCACTAGGTCTGACCTTGAGAAGGTCACAGCCCTGCTGAGATGCCACCACACAAGCCAGGTCTTGGGAATCAGTCGGAGGGGGGCCCACGGAGGGTGGGAGAGAGAGGTGCTGGCCTCCCGGAGAAACGATGGCGGGTGGTCTGAAGCAGAGCCGCTACCTGAGACCCGGACGGCACAGTCATTGAAGTGGACAATCGGGACGCTGCGTCTGACAGAGAGATCAGGACGGTGTGGGGCTGGGACGCGCCGGGAGCTTATGGAGGAGAAAGGACAAGGGGGATCACACAGCCTCCCAGGACCCTGGGTGGTAGGAAGGACAGGGAGGGGACTTCCACGCCAGGCTTGGGGCGCCAGGGGAGGGGCCCTGGTGGATCCCAGAGACTGTAGTGGCACAGCTGCAGGAGAGGTGCTGGGCAGAGCAGCCCTGTCACCAGTGACCCTGAGACAGCAAGGGAAGGGCCACCTCAACCTTACTCTCCTTCCCTCCAGAGCCTGGCATGGCCTCCCACCAACAGAACCACGTTGGAATCCAGATAGTCAGGGAGCGCTCGGTCAGCCCCAAGGGTCCGCGCCCAGATCAAAGGGCAGAGCGTGTACAGGAGAAAGAGGAACCTGCAGATGCCTAGCAGAGAAAGGACTCCTCACTTCCCGGCCACCACAGTCCCAGAAGGGAGATTTTATTATGCATCATTTTGGAGAGAAGAAGCTGAGGTTCAGAGAGGCATAGTGATTTTCCCAAAGCCACACAGCTAAGTCGATGGAACTAGGCTGGGAAGGAGCCTTAGCCCGACTCTAACCTCAGGCTTTGTCATTAAGAAGATTCTGGTGGGACTCACAGCCCTAACACTGCTGGCTTTTGACCTTGAGCAATGTCTGCGTATCCATGGGCCTTCTGCGCAGTGGAGTTGCAGATTCCTACAGCAACGGGCTGGTAAGGGCCGGCTCAGGTGTGCGAGGCCCTGGCCGGTGGTGGAAGAGCTGACTCAGGCGCAGCCCCGCGCCCGCTCCCCACCAGGCAGTTATGAAGCGGCCCCTCCAACTCTGCATTATGCATGGGGCCATTTGTCTGCCTCCTCCCCCACCTGCCCAATCGATCTCCGCGCTCGGCCGCCTCATTGAGATTCAAGTCCGCAGCTCCGGGACGCCATCCCAGTGTCTGGTCAATAGCTTATATTTTTAATTTGTCAATAATCAGTCCGGACCTTGGCCAGAGCCCTGTGGAGGGCTCAGCAGGATTGCTCGATGGGGAGGGGGAGACCCGCACACGGGGGGGGGTTTAAAGGGCATGGGGCCCGCTGGCACACCCAGCCTAGGATGGGGGACACATGGGTGCCCACAGAGGCCTCATTTCCAGGCCACGTCCTGGCAGTTAGGAGACCCGGAGTCCACAGACCTGGGTTCAAATTTCCACTCTGCCGCTTTAAGGAAAGCAAAATGGACCTGACCTCTCAGGGACTCCACTTACCTTAGTGTTCAGTGGCCACCGCCGGAGGTGCGTGCCCTCCCAAGGTCGTACAGAAATTCAGTGAGTAGGTCTGCAAAGTCCCCAGAACCATGCTCCCCCCAGAGGACCTGTGGCATGTTAGTTAGGGTGACCATTTCTAAGAAGCCAAGCAAAGGAGAGGCCGTGAGCACCTCCCAATCAGCAGGGAGTCGCAGAACCTGAGGACCCCAGCCGGGAAGTGAGCATCCCATTTTACAGATGAGAAACCTGAGGTCGGAGAAGTGCACTCACTTTCCAGGGTCCCACAGCTGGATGTGAGAAAGCCAGTCCCCCTGCAGTCTAACTCCTAATCCCAGACGGAATGAAGATTCCTCAAAAATAAAACCCCCTCTTCTTTTTGGTGCCAGGATTGAACTCAGGGGCCCTCCACCCCTGAGCCCCATCCCCAGCCCTATTCTGCATTTTATTTAGAGACAGGGTCTCACTGAGTTGCTTAGGGCCTCGCTGTGGCTGAGGCTGGCTTTGAACTCGTGATCCTCCTGCCTCAGCCTCCTGAGCCGCTGGGATGACAGGTGTGGGCCACTGTGCCCGGTGATTCTTGGCATTTTGGGTGAAAAATGCATATTTGCTTCCCTTCTTTTCTCTCTGGCCAGCGGGCACTGGGTGTCCATGGGAGAACAGGGACAGTGGGGAGAACAGTAAGAAAACTTCTTTTCCTCCTGGGTCTTTTCTGATCCTGTCTCTGAAAATCTCTTTTCTTACCTGTTCTGTGTCCTCCCCCAAGAAGGAGCCCAGGAGGGACCATGGGAGCTAGAAGCAGGCAGCTGGAGAGGGGGGTGTTGCCCCAGGAGGAAGCAGAGCCCTGCCCAAGGTCACGGACAGTCAGGGTCAGAGCCAGGTGGTGCCCACAGGTCCCAGAAGGCCAGTCTAGGTCTGCTGCCCCTGTCCCCTGCCCCATCCTCTGCCTGACACCAGGTGTGCCTGAACCTTGACCCTGATGTCACTCGCGTCTGTGCGTCTCCTTGTGGACATCACTGGGAGCCCCCTGGGCAAGGGTCAGTCTCTGCCATTCCCCCACAGCCCTGCCTTGAGGACCTGTCCCCAGACGACAGCAAGGACCGCAGTGGTGAGCCAGGGACCCTGAGCCGAGACCCCTGAGGCCTCGCAGTCCAGGTGGGTCCACTCAGCCCCACGGGCCTCTGTGCTCACCTACAAGCTGAGGGTCACGCGCCTGCATCATTTGTGGGGGGGAACGGGAAGATTCTCTAAGACTCACAGGAGACAGTGCCCTGCACACCGAGCTGGTCACGGCTCCTGAGGACCAGGGGCTTCCACACCTTTTCGTCCTGCACCTTTGGGGTCCCGGGAAGCCCTGGAGAGCCCCCCTGCCAGGCTCCTCCGTCTCCAGAGAACCCCCTGGAGTCTACGACTGTTGAAATGCAGTCTTCCACCGAGAACTCCCCAGACATCAGCGCAATCCCCCAAATGCAGAACTCGGAAGCTGTTAAATGCCCCCAGAGAATCGCCAGGACTCCTGGGACCCACGGGAAGTGTGGATCGCAGGCAGGAGGAGGGACGGAGCCCGGAGCACGGCTCCCTCGGGGGCCTCTACCGTGGCCCCCTCCCGTGGAGCCGCAGGGAATCGGGTGCTCAGAGATGCTCAGAGAGGGCGGGCTCCGGCTCCAAGGCATAGCTGGTGGCCCAGAGCTGGGGCTCTGCTCTCTGCACAGGGGACCTTGGCCTCCTCTCGAAGACCTAGGAGCAGAGTCGGCCAGAGGACGCCCATCTCTGGGGCTCTAGACAAATCCAAGGGAGCTGTCTTCTGCAACAGTCTCCAAGCAGGGTCGTCCTGCCAGACTATTGGTGATTGAGTGTGTACAGGTGAGCTTGGATCCGTGCCTTGCCCTTAGCTGGGACAAGTCACAACTCGTGTTTGAATCTCAGTTACTCTATCTATCGTGGGTCATGTCAATTCACAGAAGTGATTCTCCTCTTCTCCCTCCTCCCCCTCCTCCTCCTCCAGAGAATCATGGGGACTCCTCCTCCTCCTCCTCCTCCCCCTCCCCCTCCCCCCTCCCCCTCCCCCTCCTCCTCCCCTCCCCCTCTTCCCCTCCTCCTCCTCCTCCTCCTCCTCCCCTCCCCCTCTTCCCCTCCTCCTCCCCTCCCCCTCTTCCCCTCCTCCTCCTCCTCCTCCTCCTCCTCCTCCAGCTCTTCCTCCTTCTGTCCCCTCCACCTCCTTCTTGCTCCCATCTATTCAGTGCCAGCCCCACGCGCAGCCGCAGGAGGATTTCTAGGAAGCCTGAGAAGGGGCATCTCATGACCCTATTTTCCAGATGATGAAGTTCAAGGCTGGACAGATTTATTTGCTTGCCCCAGGTCACTCAGATATCTCCAGAGGCGTGACCAGGGCATCCAGAGAGCAGAACCACGCCCCCGCCCCCCCAGAGTCCCTCCACGGGGCTGATGGTCGTCCTCCCTCTTGCTCTCCTTGGTTCTGCCATCCAGAGGAGTCACGTCTGAACCCAAGTGTGACACTCTCTGCCGACAGGTCTCCCGGGAGGGCCAGTTTTAATTCTTCCTGCCTCTCCCTGAGCCCCCGGGGTGAGGACAGAAGGTGGGTTTTTTGAGAATCACTCAGATGTGAAATAGGCCAGAGAACAAATGGGGGGAGGTTGACGTGTTTGGGTCTCCCTGTGGCCGGGGCTTATCGGTGCAGGAGGAGGGGTGGGCTGCAGATTTCCCATGGGCTGGGGTGTTGGCCAGCCTGGTGGCAGGGAGGGCCTTGGACGGGGACGGGGTGCTGCTGAGTCTCTGTGCCAGCCCCGGGTCCCTCCAGGCTCTCTCACTAGCCAAAGTCTGTTCCGTGCCGGTGACCTCCCTCTCTGAGCCACGACTTCTCTTGGAGCAGCAAGCACTGAGGAGCGGTGCAGGTTTCCTCAGAATTTCCTGTTGATGAAGCCCAGAAATTAGAGGTACTCGGGATGTTCCTCAAAAACACCCAGACCTGGCCAGAGCCACCGGATGAAAGTAACTCTGAGATGGAGCTCGGCACTGATGGTCCTCCAGCCTCCCCAGGTGACTCCAACTGGTGGCACCTCTGCACCCCTCTAGCCTTGCCTCCAGGGGGCAGGTGCCAGGAGGCCCCTCTGACCACTCAGACATGGCACCCAGACAGGGAAGTGACCTGCCCAAGGTCACCAGGCTGTTGGCTGCAGGGTTGGCCAAGGCGCTCATGTCCCTGTCCGAGGTCCTGAAACAGGAGGGCGGTGGCGGGAGCTTTGTCTAGACTCTGGCTGAGGGGGGTGCCCCTGGTCCCCGCCCTCCCACCTGCACACTCACACGGCTTTTCCCACAAAGGACACTCTCTCCCCATTGCTCTCGAGACTTGAGTCCGGTCCCAGACTCCCCCTGTGCCCCTGGCTACCGCCCCCAGGACAAGCACTGACTCCATCCCCTGTTCCCCCACTTCTTCCCCAGGTCTTTGGAGACCTCCCTTTCCTGCCTCTGGGTACACGGGGGCCCAGGACCCAAGACGCCCCTTCCTTTAATCTCCCCTGTGAAAGGGGAAGGTGCCCCCCACAGTCCAGCAGGGCGATGGGTGCCCAGTCACATGCCCCTCTGTAAATGGGGACACCTTCCTTCAATTAAAAGACTCCATGCTGAGCTCCTACTGTGTGCTTCGCTCTGGGAACATGGTGGATGACAGCAGCCTGATCTCTTCTCCTTGGGTTCTACTGCAGGAGACAGAAAACAAAAGCAAAGAACTCCACTCTCACTTCAATCCTGGCTACAAAGGTCACATACAGCACGGGCCAGAGGGACTCAGGGGTGGAGTGGGCTGATTTAGATGGAAATATCAAGGAAGGTCCCCTTGGGGAGCTGAAATGCAAACTAAGATGTGAATGATGAGGAAAAAAACCAGTCACACACAGGGCCAGTGACGGAGGATCTCAAGTAGGCCACACGGTGTGTGCAAAGGCCCTGAGGCTGGAAAAAGCTTCACAGAGTTCACAGTAGACAGAAGGCTGGGCTAGCGGGAATGAGGAAGGCAAGGGACAGCAGGGGGCAGACGGCCTGGGATGGTGGGACCAGACCCCGAACACCTCAGAGGCAGAATAGAGCCTGTGTTCAGCACTGTAGGTCTGGGGTGGAGCCATGCCTGCCAGCTGATGTGCACAGTCACTGGCCTCTGAGGGGACAAGGTGGGGAGGTCACCAAGGCATGGGTCATTTCACAGGGGCAGCTTGGAGTCAGAGGTTCTGTAAGAGGTGGGATCCTCCTCCATCTTCTGCCAACACCCATCCCTCTA
>NC_138184.1:114335199-114520199 GCF_964194105.1 Spermophilus citellus | reverse complement strand
TCACCACCATCATCACCACCACCACCATCACCACCACCATCGCCACCATCACCACCACCATCACCATCACCATCACCACCACCATCACCACCACCATCACCATCACCACCATCATCACCACCACCACCATCACCACCACCATCACCACCATCACCATCACCATCACTACCACCATCACCATCACCACCACCATCACCACCATCATCACCACCACCACCACCATCACCATCACCACCATCACCATCACCATCACCACCATCACCACCACCACCATCATCACCATCACCACCACCATCACCACCATCACCATCACCATCACCATCACCATCACCACCACCATCACCATCACCACCACCATCACCACCATCACCACCACCATCACCATCACCATCACCACCACCATCACCATCATCACCACCACCACCATCACCACCACCATCACCATCACCACCACCATCACCATCACCACCACCATCACCACCATCACCACCACCATCACCATCACCATCACCACCACCATCACCACCACCATCACCATCACCATCACCACCACCATCACCATCACCACCACCATCACCACCATCACCACCACCATGACCACTATCACCATCACCACCACCATCACCATCATCACCACCACCACCATCACCACCACCATCACCATCACCACCACCATCACCATCACCACCACCATCACCACCATCACCACCACCATCACCATCACCATCACCACCACCATCACCACCACCATCACCATCACCACCACCATCACCACCATCATCACCACCACCACCATCACCACCATCACCACCATCACCATCACCATCACCACCACCATCACCATCACCACCACCATCACCACCATCATCACCACCACCACCATCACCATCACCACCATCACCATCACCATCACCACCATCACCACCATCACCATCACCATCACCACCATCACCACCACCTACACCATCATCACCACCACCACCATCACCATCACCACCATCACCATCACCATCACCATCACCACCATCACCACCACCACCATCACCACCACCACCATCACCATCACCATCACCACCACCATCACCATCACCATTGTTATCCCTTTGGGGTGACTAACAGATACAGGGATAAAAACTGGCCTAGACTGAAGCTCCCTAATGGCTAGCCCAGCATTATCATCCAAGAGGACAGAAAAAAATGGATTCCTTCCATGAGCATTTACGGAATTCAGTGAACAGACAAACGTCTCTCTCGCGCGCCCAATCTGAATAAAACCATTAAGAAACACTAACCTTTATTGGAATTTGCTCAGGTGCTTGCTGAAGCTTTTCCACCATCTCCTGAAACTCTTCCAATAATCCCACGAAGTGCAGAGCGTTCTCCCACTTTTCAGACAAGGAGCCCAGCTGAAGCAATCAACCAAGCAGCTCGAAACCTGGCTGCTCTGTCCCTACCCCTGAGGCAGCTGCTAACTGCCCTGCTCTCGCCTCCAGGTCCCTGAGTCCCTGTGCTAATGGGCTAATGAGTGACCTTCAGTGAAATATCATCCATCAGGGAGGCTCAGAGACCAGAGTTCATCTAAGTGGGCTCCAGTCGGAGCCCTGTTCTCCAAACCTGCTTCTTTCTTTAAACCTGTTTCTTTGTGTGTTAAATAAAAGGGGGGGGGATAAAAATTCTTTTAAAACAGATAACTAGTGTGGTGTGATAGTGGTTTTAGAATTCACATGCACGTTGGCGGGGCCTTGATGGGTGACTTCTGAAGCAAACACCTATTGGTGGAATTTCTGGCAAGCTGTCAAGAAGATAGTTCAGGCCGGGTACAGTGACACCCGCCTGTCAATCCAGCAGATCAGGAGGCTGAGGCAGGAGGATCGCAAGTTCAAAGCCAGCCTCCTGGGCAAAAGCAAGATGCTGAGCAGCTCAGCGAGACCCTGTCTCTAAATAAAACACAAACTAGGGCTGGGATGGGGCTCAGTGGTTAAGCACCCCTGGGTTCAATCCCTGGTACCCCCACTAAAAAAAAGACAGGTAGGTCTATTTCCGAGGGGAGGCTGACCCAGGGGTAGAGAGACTCAACAGAGACCACCTGTCCCTCTGGTCTGAGTTGTCTTCCCTTCTCCTTAGGGTACCAAAGAAGAAACCCTGACCCCCAAACCCCAGGACCTCCAGCCCTCCCCCAAGAGCCCCCCAGCCACAGCCATGGGCGACCACATTTCTCCCTGGATGCGTAACTAATGCGAACTCTGGGGAAGGCCATGTTCCACTGCGCCTCGGAATTAAAGGCGGGGACTGCTCGCTGTCCATCACCCAGAGGCTCCTACAAGCAGGAGATCAATAGTCCAGCCATAGACCTCCCGTAATTAACAGCAGAGGAGGAGAGGCAGATGGTCCTGAGTTTCTGCAGCTTTTTGGTTCCCGAGGCTCTGGGGGATTCGCCAGGACACTCAGTCCTGGCTGGAGCTGTCCAACAGGCGGCTGGAAAGGGGCTTCAGTGGAGTCCCGCGGATGTCCCCAGGCTTGAGGATGCCTGGGACACCCACTGCCATTTCCCTGCTTGCTGAGATGCCTCCTCAGCTGCTCTGGGGCCTCACTCCTGCTGATCCACAGCTGGCTGCAGGGCCGCCGGTTCCCATTCTCCTCGGGCAGCCGAGGACCCACCTCTCAGTCCAGCACCAACCAGGGCTTTTTTCCTCTGGGAAGATCACCCCCTGGGAGGCATGCGTTGGGCATGGAGTGGGTCTGAGCTCCACAACCCTAAGGAGGTCGCAGTGGATCAGCCTGGACCCCAGGCACACGTTCACTCCCCAGGTCATGGTGACGGGCTCACCCCTGCACACGTGACCCAAGCCAGGCCACCAAGGTCAATTCTGGGACTTGTGCCGGAGCTGCTCCTTCTGTAGCCCAAACCTGCCTCTGCACGGGGTCACCTTGTCACCTCGAGGGACGGGAGGAGCGTGGCCCACCAGGACACCGAGGGATGGCGAGGCGGTGGAGAGAGCCACTACAGAGTCCTGGGGAGACTCAGGGCTGGGTTCCAGCCAGGCGGAACGCAGGTGAGGCTTTTGTTGCCAGACTCGCACATTCAGGTTCTGCACCCGGTGCTTTGTGTGGGGCCTTCATCTCTTGTCCTTTAAGGAGTCCTGGCCAGTCCACGTGTTTTTCTTGGTCTACTCGTCCAGCAAATGAGCTGGTCAACCGAGGGAGACACACTCCTCACTCTCTCAAAAGTCGCTGGTTTTACATCACACACACGTACAACCGCAAAGGGAGAAACAGGAAAATCCGCATTAAAAAAGCTCCGAGGCACGCATCCTTGGACCCTCACTTGCAAAGCACTCTGGGGCATCTGTTGGGGCATCACCAAACTGGAATTGAGCTTTGGGGTCTCTGAGTGCAGTCCTGGTTTGAAAAATAGGGTACATCCACATGGAAGGAGGGATGCGTGCAGTAAACTGTCGTGTTCATTAAAAAGACACCTGCAGCCTGTCACCTCAGCAGCTTGGGAGGCTGAGGTAGGAGGATCCCAAGTTCAAAGCCAGCCTCAGCAAAGGTGAGATGCTAAACAACTCAGTGAGACCCTGCCTCTAAATAAAATGGAAAATAGGGCTGGGGAGGGGCTCTGTGGTCGAGTGTCCCTGAGTTCAATCCCCAGTACCCCCTGCAAAAAAAAGATACCCGCAGATGTTGGTAAATGATGCAAAATGCCCACAGAATAAAACAAAATGACAGACTCCAAGAAAAGCCCCTTGCAGTCCCTTCCCTCCACCCTTTGACCCCCATGGCTGCAGCAGCCCAGGGAGCCCCCACTGTACCTCAGCCGCTGGGAATGCTCTTCTTTCCTGTCTTCCTCTACGAGGTCCCACATGGTCTTTGACACCTAGTCTCTGTGACCAAATCTCTCTCTTCTGCCTGTGACGATCTGCCAAGCAAGGACCCAGGTGTCAGCCTGGCTCTCGGCTTGCTGAGGGGTCGAGGTGCAGCCTCGGTTGGACGTGCGTGGCCCTGAAGCGGCTGACCGCAGGGTATCAGACGTGGCTGACCAGAGTCCCCAGCTCTGATGGTCCAGGTTCCACGGATGAGCAGGCCTGGCCACCGGGAAGTTGCCCCAGACACTGGTCCTCCTTCACTGCTTGTGGGCTTGGGAGACCACAGGCTGTCCCGAGAGCTGTCACCCTGTGACAATATTGACAGAGCCTGTGCCCCCACCTCCCAAAACCCCAGTGTGCGCACGTGGCTAAACAAACCCATCCTTTCTCACCGAGAGAATAAGTGCAAGGCATTAAGGAGGCTCTGATTAAACAAACAGATGTTTTTAGTCGGCAGTAGAAGTGTCAACATGATCCTAATTAATGAATGTGTTAATGGCTGTTCTCTGTTTGAAGACAATAGTCACTGCCTTCTAGATGGATCTGCAGTGACTCATGGGGCGCACACCTCGCGCCTACACGGCGCCCACAGGGAGTGCACAGAAACCTCCGGGTGATGGATGTGGGGAGCAAATGCAGGTACACACTCAGTACCGAACCGCTCACCGGGCACGCGCACCACAACACAACAACACAACACTACACAGTCACAACTGCCCTCTCCGAAATACGTCGTGCGCTCAGAGGTGACACCAAAGCCAAGGCTGCACGTCACCAGAATAAAATCAAACAAGAGCATGCCACACATACGCCACAAACACAATATACACAACACAATGTGACACAAAAACACACAAGGCACACACATACAAATTATGCACTCAATGCAAAATACACACACTCAACACACATACAACACACACGGAATTCCAGGGCAGAGTCCCAGGGCTCGAGCCTGACACACTCACACAGCGTGCACACGCCTGCACACATGGACTGTGTGTTCCCATCACGCACCACACACCACGCTGAGCCATGGAAGCCCAATGAAGAAGTGGGGTCTCTTCTCTCAAGGAAAAGGGGCCGACAGAAACCCGAGAGCCACTGTGCAAGGTGCGAGGAGCTTTGCACGGGGAAAGGGTTTGCTCTGCAGAAAAAGGGCGGGTGGTTTTGAAGGTTGTGCCGTTACTCTCTGGTCACTTTTCAGGACAATATCAAGTCAAAGAAAAACTGGTAATCAATACTCTCTTTGTCCTGAGCAAGTGATTCTGATTTATCTCAAGGACTCGGGGAAGTATATAGTTGGACATGTCTTCCTCTCCTTTTCACCTCGGCTGCTAGAGAGCCCAGAGCTAAACTTATGATCCACACATAGTTGGGGTGTTGGTTTCAGCATACAAATTTTTGAGTGTTGTGAGTGGCCCTGTTTTGCATTTCTACATATATTCTTCTACTTTTTTCTTTCCTTAATTTCAGTTTAAAAATATATTTTTAAATGGCCTTACTAAAATCGATCTTTCTTCTCATCCCTGGATTCTAAAGTAATCTGGGGATGAGAAGAAAGATGGATTTTAGTTAGATGTATGAGGGCAGTTTAGATGCTGTAACAAGCTCCAGTTCTCAATGGTTTACTATAACAAAGATCTATTTAACGCTGTGGCACTGTCAAATGCAGCACTGCCACACACAGCCATTCAGGGTGCCAGAGTTCCTTCCATCTAGGTGGTTCCATCATCCTTCGGGACTTGAGTTCCTCTAGAGAGATCCACAAAGAGCATATGAAAAATTGCTCAGGAGGCGCCATGGTCAGGCATGCAAATGAGGCTGACATCACTTCTACCCCCATCCCATTGGCCAGAACTTGCTCATATGACCTCGCTCCAGTGCAAGGAAAGTTGGGAAATGTAGTCTTCCTTTGTGTCCAGGAGAAAAACCAAAAGGGTTGGGGCACTCACATCACTGTCTCAGCCGCAACAGATAAACCCAAGTACAGTAGGTTCAACATATTTACTGAGAAGCTTTGAAATTCAAGGCTCTCTTAGGCGCTTTGGAAGAGGGTCCCATGGCGAAAACAGACTCCACCTCTGGATTCCTCCACTCTGTGCAGAGAAAGTTCGCTAATCCAACCTTAACCAAATGTGGCCGGAAGACACCTGGAGACGCAGAGCTGGGCAAGGTTCTCATTTTGGGGGTGCTTTGCTGTGGCCCTAAGCCACCCTCCACGGGTAAGTACTGCATTCTTATTGAACGTGACCCCCCTCCACAGAGGTGACAGAGACCTGGAACACAGAACTCATGCACCAAAGAAACACAGTGAGACTTCACCCGAGCCCCGAGATGGAAGGTCGTGGGCACTCTGCAGGACGTCCCCAGCCCCTCCCCATCTTTCCCTCGCCCCAGCTTGTTAGAGAACCGGAGCTTGGTTTCTCCTCTTTTGTTTGTGTCCTGTCCTGTCTGACATGGGCTGGGGTGGCTTGTCCCATACAGTCTCTCAGGGATCCAGGCAGGATTCTCTCCAGTGAGCAGCCTGTAAGTGGAGTCATCCTTGGCATCTGCAGGGGACTGACTGCAGGACCCCACACCCCAAGGACGCTCAACTCCCTTGAATGAAATGGGGTCACGTTTGCCTATAACCTAGCCACAGCCTTCCTTGTACATTAAATCACTGCTAAGTGACTTAACATACCGATGTGATGTCATTGCTATGCAAATAGTTGTTTTCTTGTATTATTTAGGGAACAATGACAAGTTGTAAAAGTCTGTGCATGTTCTGCACAGTGTGGGTTTTTTCCCCAAATATTTCTCATCTGCACCTGGTTGACTCCGCAGAGGCAGGACCCAGAGCTGTGGGCAGCTGACTACACAAGGAAAAAGCCAAGAGTGGGATGATGTCCTCAAGGTGTGGCCAAACCTGCATCCTGGCCCCCAGGAGGATGTCAGGAGGAAATCCACTAAAACCCAAGGCCATGTCCAAGGAGGGAGCGAGACCCATCTGCCAGGGGCAGAGATGGGAGCTGCTCGGCAGGGGCGCGCCAGCTCTGGGTGGGCAGAGGGAGCCTTGGGGCAAACAGAAATGTGAGACATGGTGAGGTCTCTGTGGAGACCAGCGAGGGGCTCCTGCTGGCCAAAGTTGGGGATGCAAGATGGCGGTGGCGGGTGTGGATGGTGGAAAGGACCCACAGGGCTTGACCTGCAGGAGCCTTCAGCGTCGGACACCAACACCGGCTCTTCCATGAGACTGGCGTCACCCCACACGCTGAATGCGTGGCTGGACATTCGGTATCCATCTCCATGGCCCACTCGCCAGGTGGCCAGGTACAACTGCACCCACATTTTCCCAAGTAGGCGCAGGCTCAGGAAGCCTCAGACACCCCCACACACACACCCAAGTTCACACAGACAGAAACCCGCACCACGACAGGCGGGAACGGGCACTCCCTCTGTGGCCACCCTCGGGGCCTCCAACACAAGGCCTCTCCTCTGTGTTGTGGCCATTGCTGTGGCGGAAGGAGCCACCTGGGGCTGTCAGAGGGCAGGGCCACCAATGCCGTTGAGCGGCTTGAGCGTAGCCCGACGTGACGCACTTCACCTTGAAGCCTGGTTTTTCTCACCTGTAAAATGGAGCCAGGGAGAGGAGCCTGGCCCTCAGGGTCTTGAAAGGGCCACCTAAGATGCCACCTGCCTGGGACTGGGCCGGACATCGGGCGGGGAGGAGGGACCAGGTGGACACCCGGCTGGTCACTGTGGTAGCTGAGGGGACAGGAGGGGGGGAGCAGTCTGCTGTAGCAGCCAGAAGACAAGTCATTTGGGAAATGCGCCCACAGAGGCCACGGGAAGGGACAGCTGTGAGGAGATTAAGGAAATTCACGCGGAATATATGTACGTCTGGTGCGTATGGCACAGTTGGCAGACGGGCCGCGACGGATGCGCGCCTTCCCCGAAACATGCGAGTTGCATTTGGCGCCCCAGTTCCCCCAGCCAGGAGCCCCCGGGTCTGCGGGCTTCATGCAAATGTGGGCGTGGGGTGGGGTGGGGGGGTGTCAATTGCACACAGCTTGGGAGAGTTGGGAGCAGAGAGAGAACAAAGAGAGGGGCCAGGGACCCCTGCTGAAGAGGCCAGGTGGCTGCCAGGGGTCCCCGGGCTCTTCTACTTTGCACCAGAACCTGACGCTCGGCCTGGGGTCTTAGTTTATGAATCAGGGCTGACGTCACCGTATCTGCCTCCCTCTGGGGCTGGCCTAGGTCAACTTTCCAGGTCCCCGGGGTCCAGGATCGGTCCACCTAAGCCAATAGGCCTAGAGCAGACGGTAGGCGACAATAGAAGAGAAAGCGACACTCAAGTTCTAAGAGGCCACCTTGGTGTCTTCAAGTCCAAGAGCAGCTGGGGGAAAAGAAGGGAGATGCTGGCCAGAGACACCTGGTCTGAAGGAGGCCCAGGGACAGAAAAAGGAACTCCGCAGGACCCAGAGCCGAGGACATTCCTGGGTGGCCCTGGGTGGCCCCCGCTATCACGGCCCCCTCCCTGAGGGCCCCTTCATCCCCCAGACGCCCCCACTTCACCAGTTACTTCAGTCTCCCTAGTGGGGGGCGGCTGCAGGGAGCCCCACGGCTCTGCTCTCTAGAGGAGGCGCCTGTTGGAAGCCCCCTCCTGGTTCTTCAATAAACAACCGACCCCCAAAACTCAGGGGGACCCTGAACCTTGGGTTCAAACGAATCCTGGGCTCCAGCATGGCCCGCTGGGTGGCTGTCCCGGTGTGCGGGCCCCACATGCATGGACAGGGAGACCGCACCTCTCGGACACCACGTCCCCACCTGCAAAATGAGCCGCCAGTGGACTACCTGGCTGCCGTGAAGATCCCCACGATGACCTGGTCCCCCTGCCTGTGGCCTGGCAGGAAGAGCCCTGGACCTGCCTCTCCCTGGACCTGCCTCTTCCTGGGCCTGCTCTTTTGGAAAGAGGGGACAGGGCCTCCCTCACCCTCTCTTTGGCTGCAGCCTTGTGCTCACAGAACACCCTCATTCCCTAAGTCAAACACACCCAGCAATTTCCTCCCCCCAACATTTTTCTCTCTCTGGTGTATTGATTTAGGGGACCATTAAAATAAGACGCGGGAAACGGGGACCCCGACATTCCTCTTCCCCCCTACACCTTGATTATGTATAAACAGCAAATTGTGAATTATTTTCTCTTTATTTTTCAATTCCTCGAGCCACCTCAGGGGCCCCTCAGGATGAATCATTGATCCTGGGACATCGCCTGACAGTCTTCTTTACCGATTTATCACCAGGGAGTCTTCGCCTGGTCTAGGTTCTCCTAGAGAGAGGGACCCGGCAGGGGGAGGGGACGGGACGGTGGGATGCACAAGATCTGGGGGTCTTCTGTTCCCTCCAGGTGCTCTCGTCTGGGGAGTGGGCTGGTGGGGAGGGGCCTTAGGGACACGGTCCAGAGACTGAGAGAGCGTAACTGGATATGTCCCCAGCTGCCACTATCTGTCCTAGGATTCTACTTAATTTTTTTACCCAGGACGGAGGACACCTCCTTCCAGGAGCCCCTAAACTTTGCATCCCAGATTCTATCCCTAGAACCTTGGTGGTGGGGGGACATATGGGCAGGTATCGCTGTAAATTCCCGTGTTTTAAACTCTGAGCGTGACAACCTTGGGTTCAGGGTTGAGTTCCGTCACTGAAAGAGCAAGAAGCCTCACTCCCCTGCACCTTGGTTTCTTCATCTTTAAGATGGGTATGCTAAAAAAGCTACCCCAAAGGCTGGGGGGGTGGGAGCTTATAGGCATAAACAGGATGGCAGCTTGCCCCGAGGGCCTTTGTGAGAATTTGGGAAAGGCATTCCCCAATCGCAGAGTGGCGAGAGAGTGGCTTTCCCTTCCTCCAGGTGGATGCCGCCTTCTATCAGGGGCTGCAGAGAAGCCTAAAGACTCATTGGTTGGGAGTTCTTCTGCAGTGCACACCCTGCACAACTGTACCTAGCCACCCTGCATGTAAAGCATTGGGCATATGCAGACTTAAGACGAACTTTCAATATCTGGCAGCAGTTGTGGACACTGTCATCAAGCACCATCATTTAAATATTTCTGGCTCTTAAACTCCATCAGGATCTTTAGCATAAGGTAAACTTGAGTTTGAATCCCATTTCTTCTGTCTTGGACAAACATCTTTGAAGAGTCACTTACTCATCTAAAACCTCAGTTTCCTCATCTGTCATGAAAAAAAAATCATTTTCCCCTGGTGATGAAGTTTCAGTTAGATTATATGCCTACAGTTCCTATGGGGCAAGGAATGAGCCTGCACCCCCGCCCCCCCCCCACACACACACCATTGCTTTTTCCTGTTGGTACAAGTGTCCATGTCAACAACTAGAGAGAGGGAAAGTCACCCATCAAATCATTTTGCAAAGATGCTCGGCATCCTGAGGTATAGCTTGTTTGCAGACATAAATAAATAAATAAATAAATACACATCATTTTGAATCAGGTGACAGCAACCGAATCCACCCTACTCCCTACCCTCCAACTCAGGGTCCTGAAACTTGGTGTCCATTTCTGTGAAATCAAAGATAGAGGAAATGAGGATTCTTGCACTAAAAAACAGAACAAAACAAAAAGCAGTAAGCACCAATTCCTTTCTTTCCTCCCATAGACTCACAAAGGGATCTGAAAAAAAATGTATTTGCAAAAAAAAAAAAAAAAAAAAAAAGTCCTAGTTAAGTCTCAAAATTGCAAGTTACTCCTGTCCCTCACCCGAGCATCCTACAAAACGCCTCAGCCTCATTGGCTCCAGGGTCGGTGAGTCGGGGAGCACATTTTGTAGGGCAAAGCCCAGAAACCTGGCGGAGGCCCGGGGGTGTGCACAGCAGGTGGGAAGAGGCTCCGGCTGAAGCAAGGTTGGGGTGCGGTTGGGGTCTGTCACCAACCCCACTCCTTCTCACCCTGCAGCTCTCCCCGCTGGTATTTTAAGGAACCCCAGGGCTCTGGGAACACAGGGAGACGGCCCTGGGACTCAGGTCCTGACCTGCTTAAACACTGCAAGGCTCTCTGTGCTGCCACACCCACGTCTTGCCACTTACCCCATCCTGACCCGGGTGTGCGCACGCGCCACAAACAAACGCTCAGAAAGAAAGCCAAAAGAAGTTCCAGCAGCCATTAAGGGGGAATTACAGATGCATCTTTTCCTTGCCTCCGGCACATTAATAAAAGAGATGACAGAACGGGAAGCAGGGCGCGCGGCGACCACCCGAGGGGCGGGGCTGCCTGGTGCAGACTCTGATTTCCTGGCCGAGCCCACGCTGAGAGAATCTGTCTGAGGCGGCTGCAGGAGGATGCGGAGCTCATGCATTAAACATCAGGGGGACCTGGCAACCTGCACCGCGGGCTCAGGGAAGGGTGGGAGCAGGAGGCCCCGGCACTGGCTGGGGGTCACTGTGACCTGCCCCACTCGGCAGGGCGATGCCCGTGGGCTGAGACCTCGAGATGGTTGAATGAGGGCTTAGGGAAATCCCTGGAAATGACAGGGTGGGCGGGGAAGGAGCGCATCCAATGCAGGAATGCAAAGATATGCTAGGCTTTTAAACAGGGGGCGGGGCACCCTGTGGTCTATGGGGGATCACTTTGTCTAACAGTCATGGTGGAGGGTGCTCATGTTCCAAGAACTCTCTGGCCTTGATGCTGGGGTTGATTCTTGGAGTCAACTGAATGCTGTGATCCTTCACCCTCCATTTATCCGTGGTGGAACTCTGCAGGTCTTCTGCAGGCGCATCCTCTGCTTTGACATTGAACTTGACCAACAATGTCCAATGGCATATGGATAGAAGGAACAGTGGGCTGCTTCTGGGATGAGACCTTAATAGACCTGATGCTTCCACTTTTTCTCATGTACCTCTGAGCCAGCCGTGACAGAAACACCTCAGAGCCATGCTGGTTGTCCCAGGAAAGATAGGTGTAGCTACACCAGACACAACCTGCTGCTCAGAGATGCCCCAGATGCATTTTTCCCCCAGGGAGTTTGCAGAATAAAGTCAGGTGGGAAATAGATGCTTATTGTGGATGCAACTGAGATTTAGTGGCTGTTTGTTATGCAGCAACAGCTGACTGATACAGTTATAGATGAAGTCATTCATTTTATTCAGGTATTTGTTCATTCAGCAAATATTTCCTGAGCATTTCCATGCCAGACACTTTGATAGGCAGTAGGGATATAATAGTTAATAAGAAATCTGTGAAAATGAGCAGAGATTTCAGATTTATTGTATCAAGGATTGAACATCTACTATGTGCCGGGCATGGTAATAAGCGCCACAATTACAGTGGCAAAGAAAATATATGAACCCTGCACTCGTGTAGCTTTCAGATAGCAGATCAAGCAAACAATGAAACAGGAAATTTCCCCAAAGCCCTCAGAAAGGTTGTCTCTTCCTGCGACAAGTTACTGACCAGCAGACAAGACAGGGAAGTCCGCAGGTCCTTACAATTCCAACCGTTAAGCATGGAGTGAGATTCCCACAGGCAGCATGGGCTGGAGTTGGGCACAGGAAAGAAGGAGGCGAGGGGAGGCTTTCAGAGCACAGTATGTGAGCTGAGCACTGAAGGTCAAAGTTTGTCCATGAAGACAGGAAGGTAAAGGAGGGAGCCCCAGGCAGGCAGAAAGGCAGGAGAGAATATGCTGCCGGAGGCCTAGCAGAGTTTTCCTATATCATCAGAAAATAAAGTAGAAGAGGAGGTGAGGGGTTTAGAGGATCCAGAACATACAGGAGTTTAGGTGCCAACCTGAGATGGTTGGACTTGATCCATGCAAGGGAAATAGGGAGCCAAGGACAGTTTCAGTAGAGAGCATAGAATCAGGTTGGAAGGGAAATAGGGAGCCATGGAGAGTTTGAGCAGGAGAGCATAGGTTGTCATTTGGGAATATTTGAAAGGTGGATTGGCTTGAATGAGGACAGAGGCAGGGAGGCCAAAGGGGAGGCTGGTTATCAAACAGTCCAAGAGCAGAGGATAGCTGCATTGGGACATGTGGAGACCAGAAACTTGGAATTATGGTACCTGGAATCATACAGCTAAGAAAAGCCCTGGGGCCACTAAGTTTTATCGACTCCTTTTTGCAAAAGTTGTGGCTTACAGAGGGTGAAGGACGTGTTCCCAAGTCTCACAGCAGGTGAACCCAGAGCTGAGGACCAAAACAGAGGTCACTGGCGTTCCCCAACCAAAGCTCACTCCCACTCCACTCTTGTTTCCTAATTTCCAAAATTTGATGAAAAGTAAGCACTAGAATAATAACTCCTATCCTATCTCATATCAGAGCCTCTGCCAGGTGCCGGACTCTATGCTCCCGGTGGTGCCCGCAATTTCTCATAGAGTCCCACAACATCTGGAGGGGTCAGAACTCCCCACTGACAGGTGAGAAGCCTGAAGCTCAGGAGACAAGAGCTTGAAGCTGAGCCTAGGGACCCTCACCTGGAATGGACCCCCTCACAACCATGGTGGGAGACGGAGTCCAGTGTCCCGGCTCCCAGCCCAGAGCCTGGCACTTTGAAAGTGTCCAGCAAATGACCCTGGAGATGAAGGTGATGACAGTGAGCAAGACCACGAGGACAGAAGAGGCAGATCTGTGCCCTGGACACCGCAGTGTGACATCAGGCAAGCCGCTGAGCTCTTGGGGCCTCAGTTTCCTGCATCTGTCAAAAGAAGACTCAGCCAGTGACAGCAGCCCTCCCCAGTGACCTTGTCTGAAATGCAATTATCCAAAACCCCCAGACAGAAGGGCTCTGAGACTCCCTGGAGAGCCCCGCTGAGCCACCTGTGTTTAACAAGCCCCCTGGAAGGTCTGGCGCAGGTGGAGTTTGAGAACTTCTGGTCTAGATGGACCATTTTATAATTTTTTAGAAGACAGGAGGACTTTTATCAGAATCACAAGAGGCTGGCAATATCAAGCAGATGCAAGCTTCAGAGCTAGGCTTGTGCAGACACGGGAGCACAGGGCTCTGTGTGGGCTCCCGGGTCCCCCCACCCGGAGGCTCTGCAGATCCCGAGCAAAGGCGGGGGATGCCCATGAAGCCCTCTTCGCCCTGCGTCAATTTCTCCTGCTAAGCAGGGCTGCAAGCTCCGCCTCCCTCTGCCCGCCCTCCCCTCCCCCTCCCCGCCCTCCCCCACCCCCACCCCTCCCCCTCCCCCACCCCTCCCCCTCCCCTCCCCTCCCCTCCCCCTTCTTTCCCCCCTCCCCTCCCCCTTCTTTCCCCCCTCCCCTCCCCCTTCTTTCCCCCTCCCTCCCTCCTCCCTCCTCCCTCCTCCCTCCTCCCTCCTCCCTCCTCCCTCCTCCCTCCTCCCTCCCCCCTCCCCCCTCCCCCCTCCCCCCTCCTCCCTCCTCCCTCCTCCCTCCTCCCTCCCAGACTGCATTTCTGTTGACATGTTCCACAAAGTATGGATTTGTTGTGGCCTCGCAAAACCTGGTCCATTTCTTCTTCCCTTCCTCCTTTTTTTTTTTTCTATAAGTAGGTTTGAGCCTGTAATTCAGTTAATTATTTCCCAGAGCACCGGTTTGGTGGCGACGACACAGCAAGAGGCAGAGGAACGGAGACAGGTCCTCGCAAACCTCTTTCCAGAAAATCTAATTTCATCATTGAGAAATCTTCTGTCTTAAGCAGCCTCCGCCACCTCCATAAATTTGCATATTCTATCTGCCCCGGGAATGCAGCGCGCCCGATTTGCATAATGCAGCTGGAGGGGCTGGCGCGGCTCTTGAACCCCAATGCCGCAGGAGCGAGGAAGCAATTATTAAGCTCTAGACATTGGCGGGGAGCGTGGCCCCAATGGATGGCAGCTCCACACCTTATCCACCGCCCGGCTGCTCATTAGCCCAGGCCCGGATTGCAGGCAGCCAGCAGATCTCAGAAAGCCAGGAACTGCTCTCTGGCACCAGCCTGTAGGCAGTCCAGGTGGCATGTGGGTGCACAGCTTCGGCTTCCCAAGGCTGGTGGTCAGAGCGATCCTTGGTGGGGTTGTCCCTGCCTGGCTCCTTACCTACCCCCAAGTCCCTACAAGACCCGTGGGCAGAGGTTAGCCCACCCCCTGGCTGGCGGTCTATCCCCAGCATCTGAGAAATGCTTCATTTACAGACAGTGGTATTTCACAAAGTCCCACTGGGAAAACGGTAAGTGGAGACAGGAATTGTATCCCGCAGGTGTGATCCCGCCTAAAATCCCGGCTTCTCCATCGGTAGGCTCTTTCCTGCTCTGGAACCACGGTGGGACAGTTGTGTGT
Organism: Spermophilus citellus; assembly: GCF_964194105.1. Lineage (NCBI taxonomy): Eukaryota > Metazoa > Chordata > Mammalia > Rodentia > Sciuridae > Spermophilus > Spermophilus citellus. Next base: position 114,505,069 of record NC_138184.1, on the reverse strand, counting down.
TCTTAAGCTCAGGGTCTTTGACATGGGGTCCTTTGGTGTTCTGGGATCGGAGGTCACTCTGCAGTTTCAGACTCTTTCTGAGCTGTGGGTTTGGTGTCCAAGTGGCTCCAGGACCTGCCACTCGGAGCCTCACCTGTTCTGGGTCCTGTGGGGTGCCATCTTGGTTCTTCTCCAGCATCCAGGTACAGCAATAGCCCCTTCTGTGCTCAGAGAAGATCATCTAGGCAGGTCACCTGGAGGAACTTTGACCTCAGATGTTCTTGACAGTTTTCAACCCAGTGAGTTCATGAACTGCCCGGCCAGAGATCCACCTGTTCACTTCCACAGGTAAATACCATCCTTGCCAAACGACGCCAACCACAGTAATAAGCACACTCGATCCAATTAATTGGCAGAACCTAACACCATCATGCAAATGGTGGGCAGCCCATGGAGGACTAGTGGTGCCTGTTCTCTTCCATTTAATAAATATCATGTAAGTTCAATCTTTTCAATCATTTTTTTTTTCAGCTGGCTGCAGTGGCACATGCCTAAAATCCCAGTGACTCAGGAGGCTGAGAAAAGAAGATCGAAAGTTCAAGGCCAGCCTCAGCAACTTGGTGAGGCCCTGAGTAACTTAGTGGGCTCTATCTCAAATAAAAAAAATAAAAAGGGCTGGGGATGTGACTCAGCTGTTAAGCACCCCTGGGTTCAGTCCCTGGTACCAAAAAAAAAAATGTTTTTTTAAATTTCAGAAGAAGTGGAAATACATTTTTAAACATCAGTTTCATTTCTGACAGACTCCGGGCTCAACATCAGTGGAGTTCATCAGTCCAGAGATGACCTGTGGCATGGAAATCCCATCCCATGCCAACACTCAAACCATGAGCCACTTGTTAGAAACTTGAAACAGCAAGTACATTGCAGAGAAAATTCTAGAAATTACATACCTCCATTTACTAACGAGCTGCCATCTCCTCAAAAGACCTCAATATTTTGTCCTCAGTGCTGACTCGAACTGACGGTCTGATTACAAGGATTTGGAAGAAAGTCACTTTTTCCATACAACCGAGTCCAAGATTGACTCACATCTCCAAGACAAGGAGATTGGTCCTGACCAGCCAAGTTCAGGCTCCAAAACACAAAGTGGTGATGTTTCCAAAGGGAACCTGCTGGGGCTGCAGAGCTGGGCCTGGGGCTGCAGAGCAACAGGTGGTCTTTAAAGTTGATTTCGGAGCTTGGATGGGGCCTCTGTGTCCCCAAGCGAGTCCTTGATACCGCTAAACCTCAGTTTCCTGATCTGTAAATTGGGAATAATGAGAGTACCTGCTTCATTGTTTGTTCTGGGAGAATTAAAAGAGATGATACTTAGGAATTAAATCCCAGGAAGTGACCTGCCCAGAGTCACAGGAAGTAGATGACACAGTGAGAGTTGAATGCCAGCATGTGTCTGATCCTCCACCGTATCACAGGCTGCCACCACACAGGACCCACAGGGACTGGTGCTTAGGAAAAAGGAGCGTGATCCCAGTCTGAGCTCTGGGCTGGCTGTTCAGAGGGGTTGGGTCAGAGGTCTTCAAAGGGACATCAGGGTCACTCCCTGGGTCACCTTGTTCAGAAGCAGTTCAGTGGCTCTTGCCAAGCATGAAGACACAAGCTTTCTTCCACTTTATGGGGAAGGCTCCGTTGGCTGGCCACGGGATGTGGGCAGTTCTGGTAAAGGAAGCAGCAGCTGGAAAAGGGGGGGTGGTGGCTAAAGAACCGAGGGTCGAGTGTAGCTTGGCAAACCTGTGACCAAAGGGAGTCCTTGGGGCTGGGACTGGATCCTCCTGTGGCTGCCCCTGACTTCCACGTTGTGACCTGGATCAGCCATGCTTCAGGAGACGAGGTGGCTGTCCACCCTGTGTCCCTCCAGTGAAGGGGCAGCCTCCAAGGACAGATCCAGGGTACAGTAGCTAGGGGAGACGGCTCAAGGTGCAGACCCGACAAGTGAGGCAGAAAGTGAGGAGAACAGGGGCTAGTGCGGCAGCAGGCCCTTGCCCAGCCTGCACAAGGCCCTGGGTTCCGCCTCCAGCTCTGCCAAAATCAAATAATCAAGAAGAACATTGCAGGGATGGCATCAGAAAAGCCCACCTAATTAATAACCAGCAGAGCTGCAATTGCTTGTTGAGTGTCCGCTTCTAAATCTGCGCACGTGCCAAGTCGGTGACTCACACACCCCCCACCAGGACACCACACCACGCAACTCCTCTCTGCACAGTAGGGCACGTGCAGCCCCCTTTGGGACCCCTGAAACTGAGAACGACCCAAATGTCCAGCAACAGGTCATGGATAAATTATATGCCCCGACCCCAGAAAGGCAGACCACACACGTCAGGGTTGGCAGATGCCCCCCGTGGCCCAGGCCCGTCACTCCCTGTCCTGCACATAAAGTTTTATTGGCACACAGCCGCGCGCGTCCCTCCATCCGCGCCTGTGGCAGATCCCGGCCCTCCCGGCTGCATCAGCAGTCGCCAGGGAGACAGCGACACCCATGGCGCCTAAAGCATTTGCTCTCTGGATGTCTCCAGAGCAAATTTGCCAACTCCTGCAACAGAACAATGAAAATAAACAGCCCACACCGTCCCTGAGAAACGTGGGCGATTTCCACAAACACGGGTTGAGTGCAAGAAGATGCCACCGATGAGGACCTGTTGCACACGCAGATTTGTATCAAGTGCAAAGTCAGGAGCACCGGGCGGCTCAGTTGCCCACGGAGGTCGGTCCCTAACCGGGCGCGAGGGGGCGCTCGAGGGCACCGGGCTGATGCTGACCCTTGATCCAGACCGAGGTTGCCCGGGTGTGGGGCCTGTGCAAAGTCCCCGCGGGGGACACCGGAGACATGTGCGCTTTCCCACACGCACGTGTTCATCGATAAAACTTAAAAATAAATCAAGAAAGGAAACCGGGGGTGGATCTGGTGATACCAAGTATTTTCTCGATGTATTTCCTGGACAGAAAGCTCCAATAACAGATTGTTAAGTGAGAAAACAGAGAACTTTAACTTTTACACATGAGCACACATGTATTCACTCGTTCTGCAAATGTTTATTGAGCGCTCACCAGGCGCCAGGTGCTGGGAACTCGGAGGACAGAGACGCAGCTGGGGCCTCCTTGGCGCTCAGCTTCAGCTCATGTGTGCGCATGCGCGGTGGAGCTCCGCGGTGTGTCCACCCACGTTCCCCAACACGGTCCTGCAAAGCCGTGGGCGCTCTGCATCCAAGAGCTGTGTGGCCAGGTGGTGCCACCCCATAAGTCACCGCTGTCTCCCTCCTTCTAGGCTTTTGGGACTGTTGACAGCGCTCAGTTTTCCCCAAATCACACAGCCAAGCTCGTCTTCAGAGGCCCCAGGACATCGCTGGCCGTAAATCTACAATTTAGCCTCCACAGTGTAAGGGATCAGACCACCTGGTTTTCTCATAACACATCTGGCATCAGAGACACGTGGGGCTCAGACAAGGGTATAGAGTGTAGGTGAACTTGAACCTAAGGATGCCCTTGAATGTCCCATGCACCTTCCCCTGGGCCTCCTGCTCTCGATTTGTCTGCCAGACTCCAGCACAAAGACTGTCCTTCCTCCAGGCCACTCTTCATTGCTGAAATCTTCTCGCTGAAAAGGGAAGGCGGATCCTTTTCCTGTGGCCTTATCACTTAGACAAATTCAGCTTCTTAACTCTATAAAGTTGCTGCATGACCCAGCTCCTGCCCACCACTCTTCTCCAGGCCCATGCTCATTTCCACCTCAGGGCCTTTGCACATGCTACTCTCTCTCTTCCCGGAGTATCCTTGCCTGGGCCCACAAGCCTAGTTCCTTCCATTCCTCTGGACCTTGGCACCACTTTTTCTTTCTCAGAAAAGAAATTCTTTCAGCCTCAGTAAGACACAGGCCTGTCCACCCACCCCCTCCCCTGCCTTATGTGACTTCCTTCAAAGAATCCATCACTGCCTGGGATCATCTCACATAGAGATGAGCAGGCCACGGCTCCACCCAGTGCCTCAGAGAAGCTCAACATGCAGCCAGTTTAGTATGTGGTGCATGAAGGAACAAATGAATGAATGGATGGATGGATGGCTATCTACACTAGAGTGGCTCATGATGCAGCTCCATTTCTGGGGTGCCCGCCCTCTGGCCATCCTAAGGGGACCCCAGAACTGGCAGTAGCTGTGGGCTGAGCTGTCTATGGAGCCACACTGACCAGGGTCCAAGGGACCCTCGGCAGCAACAGCGCCTACTGCCCTGAGCACCCACCACAATTATTGCTGACCCTTGGTCATTATGGTGCTCTCCTTCCCTCGCACCTCCCTGACCCCATGAGATTCGCCCTGTTCATCCTTGGTGGGCGGGGCGGGGGGGGTTCTCAGGCCTCTGGTGGATGTGGGAGAGGGCTTCAGAACACGGTTTATTTTCTTCCTCTGCCTCCTGAGCTCCCTGTTGGAACCCCAGGTTAGGACTCTGGCCCTCCCTCCTGAGTATTTCAAGAAGGGGACTCATGGAGAGGATGGGCCCGGGACATTGAGGGACGAAGGCACCTGGTTCAACCTCAGCCCTAACCTTCACACTTGCTGTGTGTGCTTGGCCCCATCCCTTTCCCTCTCTGGATCTTGATTCTATTCATCTTCAAAACGAGAAGACGCTCCGTGACGCCCCCTTATGCCGTGATGCATTAGGATTCTTCAATTTGGAATTCCTCACGAGTAGACTGTGCAGTTTTAATGTGGAAGAGTCAAGCAGCCCTGAGTCCTCGGATCTTTCTTCATTCGACGCACTCTCTGTCCCTATCACCTCTGATTTGTACCTGTTCATTCTGTAGCCATTCACGCATTCAGACGCCCAGCCAAAGATTCCTAAGATGGCAGCTGGGTGACGGCATGACGTGCCTAGCCTGTGCCACTCCACATCCCTGTTCAGGGAATGACAACCTCTCTCTCTTCCCCAGAACTCAGGGGATCAAGCTGTATCATACCCATTTCACAGATGAGGCCATTGAGCCCAGCGCAGTGAAGGTCTAGTTCAAGTTCACGCAGCAAGTGAGCGGCTGAAGCAGGACGTACACCCCAAGACATCTGACCCATTGCTAGGAGGGATCCAAGCCCAGAAACGCTCATCTTCTCTCCCCTTCCCGAGAATAGATTCCTGGAGGAGCATTCGGCCGTGGGCCACCATCTCTCATCAAAAGTAGAAGCGCTTTAGAAAGACAGTGACCGGTTACAACGCCAACCAAAGTACTATGGCTTATGCCCCGGAAGGTTCAGGAACCAGGGTCTAATTAGTTGCCACCAATTAATGTGGCACCCTGCCCTGTCTTAGCACCGGGATGTTCTCAAAATCAAGGAGACAGACGACCCCGGGTCGTGCGTGAAGAAAGAGGCTACGCATCAAATACCATTTACTATGCTAAGCAGATTTCCTTTTTCCTACAATGTGCTGATTTTGAGACATGGAAATACATTCAAATTAACCCCTGAGCTATTCCTCTTCCAAATTCTCCATTTAGGGTCGACTCCATGGCGCGTGATATTACTAATTCAGAGCTCCGGGAAGGCTCGCTGATTGCTTTAGACGTGCTGAGGACTCCGCTAATGCAGTCTCATGCAGGGTGGAAATCAGAGCTCAGGGTACGGCCTGAACCCCCTCTGCAGCAGCGAAGGCCCCCTCCGGACCTGGCTCCAACCAAATCCATTAAATGTAGATTTATTGAGCACCTACTATCTGCTGGACACTGTTCCCAGGGCCAGAAACATGGCCATGAAGAACACAGATAAAAGTCCTTGCCCTCAAGAGATTTGCACTCTGGTGGGAGACGTAGCTAGCACTACTAACGAATTCTAATGTTTATTAGATGGTCAAAGCCAAACAGAGCAGGGTCAGACAGTAGATTGTGACTTCCGATGGGGTGATCAGGGCAGATTTTAGCGAGAAGATGGTGAACCAAAACTTTCATTCCAAGGAGAAATCATCTAAGGAGAGTTGATGAAGTGTTCACCTGGGAAGAAAACGGTGGAGACGTAAGAAGGTCAGAGTCTCCAAATATTTTTAAAGTAGAGCTGATTGCAGTGGCTCACACCTGTCATCCCAGTGGCTCAGGAGGCTGAGACAGGAGGATCGTGAGTTCAAAGCCAGCCTCTGCAATAGCGAGGCAACTAAGCAACAGTGAGACCCTGTCTCAAAATAAAATACAAAATAGGGCTGGGGATGTGGCTCAGAGGTCGAGAGCCCCTGAGTTCAATTGCTGCTACCAAAAAAAGAAAAAAGAAGAAGAAAAAGTAGAGTCTGAAGTATTGGCGGTGGGCAGAATAAAGGCAGGAGGGAAAAGACGGTTTCAAGGATTCCCGACCTGTGAGACTCGTGTTACCCGAGGTGAACACAGCTGCAGACACGGGGCGGGGGGGGGGAGAACGGGGGTCCCTGGGGGGGCGGGTCCCTCCCAGGTGGGGCCCGCTCCGTGAAAAGTCTACGCTCTGTGGCTTCATGGCGTCTGTGGAACATCTGGGTTCACGAGGCACCCTTGTGGTTTGATATAAGATGTCCCCCAAAAGCTCTTATAGGAGACCTTGCTAGAGAGTGTACAGGTGACAAGATGAGGTCATGAGAGTTGTAACCTCATCAGTGGATTAATCCACTGATATGGATTCATTCTACCTGCAGGCAGGTAGGGTGTGGCTGGAGGAGGTGGGTCAGTGGTGTGGTGACATTGGGGATAGACGTGGTCCCTGGTGAGTGGAGCTCTCTCTGCTTCCTGACCGCCGTGTCCTGAGCTGCTCTCTTGTCCCCAGAGCCGTGGTGTTGGCCGTCTGTGGACTGAGAACTCCGAAACCTGGAGCCCAAATAAATCTTTCACCCTCTAATTGTTCTTGTCGGGTCCTTTGGTCACAGCAGGGCGAAGGTGACAAACACAGAGCCTTTCCCTGAAGGTCCCCCCCTCTCAGCGCCTCGGGGCTTCACCCCAGCTTCCCCAGGTACATGGAATCCGGCTTCTCTAGAGATCCCCGCCCCTGCCCCCACCTCTCCTGCTCCCTCTGTCCCTGCCAGGGCCTCCCTGGTGGACAATAGAGGAAATCTGTCCGGGTTGGGCAGGGCAGGGGGGGGGGCACTGCCCTAGTATCTCACCAGTGACCAACTCTGTCCTCCGAGTCTGTTGACTCGACTCGTCCCCCACCTCCTAGGGACCCAGGCTCAGCCGAGCATCCTCAGGCCTTTCTCAATATGCCTTTATCAATATGATTCCAATAAATGTTTCAGTTCCGCATATAAATTCCGGTGCCCGGCTGCCCGGCGGAGGAGACCTCCTCAATGAGGGGCCATAAAGATGTAATAACGCAATTAAAAGGTCTTGCCTATCACCCTCGTAAAGCTGGGGATCAATGTGGGGGGAGCGAAGCAGCCCAAGGAGGAATCTGGCTGCTTTTCAGAGCCTCGGGGATGAGGATTCTGGATGATTCCGCAGACCTGGGAAGCAAAGAGAGACTCAGCCCGGGGGGAATACCAGTTCCAGCGGGTTCCTCGCACCCGCCTCCTGGGCGGCATGTCCAGAGACCTGCATTCTCTCTCCAGGTCACACTTAGGGTCTCTGAGGCTACAAACAGTTTCCTTCAGCTCTTTAAACCTCAGTCTTCTCATCAGCAAACTGGGCATCAGGATAATACTGTCTTGTTCACAAGGTTGTTGAGCTAGAACCAACTCAGAGAATTTTGACATTGGAAGATCCTGAGCCCGGAAGCTGCATCATCCAACACATCCAGGGCTGAGCAGATATGGACCTGAGGGAGGCGATAGGGAACGGTGGAGACTGCGGCAAAATGGAGGAAGCTCTGCCCTTTCCCTCCCAGCCGCTGCTGCCTGGCAGGAATGCCTACCCATTGTTGCCAGACCAGGTTTTTCAAGGGAAGCAGATTTTCTGGATTGGGAAGTGAAATTTCAGAATTTTCACATGTCTTCGTGAGCAAGAAGTAATCCATGGGTGGGCGGGCTGCACAGCCTGGGGGCCTCCTGCCTTGGAACCTTCCTCCGCCAACTCACTGGTGCCGTGATGGCCTCTGTGCTCTGTGCTTTCCTGGCGCTGCCGTTAGCCATCCGCTCTCAGGCTTCTGCGTTTGCAGGATTCTCAGAGCATCTGAACGCCAGGAAGAACCCCCGACTCACTGCCCCGCTTGATGGCCCTTTGAGAACGTGTGACCTGGGAAAACGTTCTGGCCTCGGTTTCCCTGAGTAAGATTCACAGTTTCTACTCAGTGTGATCCTGTGGGGACTAAAGACCCCTCCCTATAAGATACTGGAGAGTGGGTCCCCCCACAGGGCTGAGCCAGAGTCTGCTCCTGAGGCTGCCTTTTGGAGGGGGGGGAGTACCAGGGATTGAACTCGGGGACCCTCGACCCCTGAGTCCCACCCCAGCCCTATCTTCATTTTATTCAGAGACAGGGTCTGGCTGAGTTGCTTAGGGCCTCGCTGTTGCTGAGGCTGGCTTTAACCCACGATCCTCCTGCTTCAGCCTCCCAAGCCACTGGGGTGACAGGCGTGCGCCACCTGCCTGGGGAGAGGCTGGCTTTACTTGATGGTCAGCCTGCCGGGTGGAGGTCATGGGCGGCTCTGAGCCCGTGTCAATCTGCTCTCCATTCTCAGCTGACTTTCCTTTCTCCAACCAACACCAGGACAAGACCCCTCTTCTCCCTCCGCTGCCTCCCGTCGGAGCCACTTCCCAGACACCCGTCCTCCTCGACGCCGCCCTGGATCTGGTTAACGGTCTCGCCCCCGCGCAGCCACCAGGGTGGGCCTCAGCCACCAGGGTGGGCCTTTGTCCCTCTCCTGGCCCCTCCATGCTGTTTCCATGGTGGCGCCCAGAGAATGCGCTAGGGACACGTCCATCGTGTCCCGGCTCCTTGCGGAACCCCCTCGGGTTCCCGGATGCAGTCTCTGGGCTTTGCCCTGGTTCTGCTCCACCTATATGTCCACGCGGGTTCTCCCACCTCCGCTTCACGAGCTAACTCCACGCCTTCGAAATGCGGCCGGAGTAGCGCCCCCTACTGGCAGCCCGCCCTGGTGGGCCCACTCTTGCTGGGTCCCCGCAGGCCCTCCAGCGCCCTGATCCTGGAACTGACCACACTGGGTCCCCAAGTTGGCATAACTGTCCCTGCAGCCTGCAGCCTGGGGCCCCTTTAACTGATCCCTGCATCTCTTATACCGACACAGAGGAGATGCTCGGAACAGACTTGTCCAGTGAATGAATGAGGATTCAACCTTGTTCCTCTTGAGACTTTACCATCTTTAAGAAAATGCAATACGGCCGGGAGCGGCGGCGCACACGCCTGGAATCCTGGCGGCTGGGGAGGCTGAGGCAGGAGGATCTGAGTTCAAAGCCAGCATCGGCAACAGCAAGATGCTAAGCAACTCGATGAGACCCTGTCTTTAAGTAAATTACAGATAGGGCTGGGGGTGTGGCCAGAGGAGGAGTTGGGGCCTCTGAATGAGGTGTCTTCACCCAGAGTCCCCAGATGGATGCAAGAGGTGGTTGAGCATGCTAAGCCTGCGTGAAATTTGTTGCTGTTTGCTCTGGTGGTTCTTTGATCTGTTCAGTTATTCCACAGCCTGGACACTCACTGACTGGGTACTGGATACACAGCTGAACAAAGCAGATGGACTTCCTGTCCTCATAGGGACTACACTCTGTAGGAGAGAGATGGATCTTCACCAAATAGCCCCATAAATATCTGTCATATCCCAATTGTGGGTAGAAGGCTATCCAAGTGTTACACTAGCTGGCCTGGTCTGGAAAATTGGGAGAAGATTCTCTGAGGAAGTGACTGAGTAGAGATGAGCTCCCACAGGAGGATGAAGGTGGCAGGGCCTCCCAGGCAAACAGAGCAGCAGGTGCAAAAGCCCTGCGGTAGGAGGAACCACAGATGTGATTGGTAGCCAAAGAATGGAGATGGGAAGTTCTTGATAGATTCCAAAGAATTTCATGAAACCCTAAAATATTTAGAAGTCTGGTGTCTGAGGCAATTCTCAAACTGATTTAAAGATGACTTGCTCAGAAATACAGGTCCTTCTCATTCCCCGACCCTCTTGAGTCCGATTCTCTAGAGGGAGAACCTTGGGCATTTCTTCAGGAAAATTAATACACCTTAAGGTCGAAAGAACAGGGTACTAGACCTTCCCGTGGGGCACCTATCCATCACCCGCCTGGCCCAATGGTTTGGCAATTGTTACTAGGAAAAAAAAAAAAAGACCTGAGATTATGAAGCGTGTGTCATAGGTCACTCTCCATAGTGCTTCCCTGGCCCAGTCCTAGCCTTGGTCCTACTTATAAATGAGGAAACTGAGGCTCAGAGAAGTCACATGACTAGATGTGCCCTACAAACCCAAGGCTGCAGCACCCGGGCCTTGGCTCTGTTCCCCTCTCCCAGGACTTCTTCCCTCTGTGCCCCCCTTCCCTCCGGGGCTCCTGGCCCATCTCCAGGATGAGCTGGAGGTGAGTCCAGGACACCAGCATGGTGACTAGGACAGGGAGGGACAGGCCGGGCAGACTCTCAGGTCAAGAGCGCATTGCAGACCCTGTGTTTTGTTGAACAAATCCCTTCCTCTTGGGGGGTCTTCATTTCTTCATCTATAATGGTAATAACCCCCCACTGGGGTGACCTCTCTAGAGATAAGGTGTAGGAAGGAGAACCCTAGGGCCGAGGTGACCAAAGTGACTGTACCCAGCGTTTGTTAAGCCGTGTTTGCCACCTAACCACCGGGTCACTTTGAAAGCAGAGGAGGAAAAACATGGAATCTCAGAGAACGGGTCAGAAGAGCTCCAGCGTTGGTGTCCAGCCTGGATGGCACCTGGACCCAAGAGGCCTTGGGCAGCTGTGCTCCGGGTCTGGGAACGGAGCCACCCATCACAAAAGCAAGCCCTGGCTAGCCTGTAGGGAGAGAGATGGCGTGATCCCCCAAGGCCACCACCCAGCAGACGGGACGTGACTGCAGCCCAAGCCTGCCTGATCCCAGAATCCAAGGCCACCACCCTCTGTCACCCCCCAACTAGAAAGCTACACACAGGCAGGGGACCTTTATGTGCCTCTGGGGGCCCATGGTTCCCTGAGGTGGGGCCCAGGGAGGTGGGAATTTCAGGCTAGGTGCAGACCTGAGCCAGACCAGGACCTCGGACCACTCCTAGGCACTTGCCAGGAAGGAACGTGAAGCCAAATCCACTCCACCTTCTCTAACCCTGAGGCTCAGGGAGGCCAAGAACTGAGGCCCACAAGTCAATCTGGGTAGAAATGGGGCCAGGACTCAGATATGCGGGCTCTGCCATCAGGCATCCCAGGAAGGGAAGCCGAAAGAGAACCACCAGGTTTGGAAGAGATGAGCCTAGATTACCTGCAGCTAGGAGAGAGTCCTTGTAGGGGGCACAAAGGGACCAAGCTCTCTGTAATGATGGGCTGAGTGGCCCTGGGAATTTTGGTCTTAGAGAACTCTACGTTCAAGTCTTTGTTTTGGGGAGAGGAAGGGCCAGGGATTGAACCCAGGGGTGTTTAACCACGGAGCCCCATCCCCAGCCCTATTTTGCATTTTATTTAGAGACAGGGTCTCGCTGAGTTGCTGAGGGCTTCCCTAAGTTGCTGAGGCTGGCTTTGAATTTGCCATCCTCCTGCCTCAGCCTCCCAAGCCGCTGGGGTGATAGGCATGTGCCACGGCGCCCGGCTCTAAGTTCAAGTCTTGAAAGTGGCCTATTATTTGCAAAGTGTGGAGGGATCGTGTGCCTCTCCCAGGATGCATTTCAAGAGACCATGCTCACCTCTGCCTGTCATGACTGTGCCAGAGGATGGGGGCCTCCTGGCCCTGAACTCCCCTCATTTCAGCCCAACCGTCGGCCAATGACCAAGTTGAGCAAGTCCAGTCTAGACCGTCTTTTGGCACGAGTGAGCCCATGTTCAGTGAAGCTCTGCCCAACTAGAACCATCCAACCACCTGTCCGCTTACTGTGTGAAGCTACTGAGCTCTAGGGATATTGTTCCTCAGCAAGAGTAACGGAGACACCGTGGTTCCCTTACTTCCTAACTTTGTGATCTTGGGACAATCACATCATCTCGCCAGGTCTCAGTTTCCCATTTGCAAAATGGTGGTGATAATGATAATAAGAACACCAAGGCTGGGCACGGTGGCACACCTGTCATCCAGCAGCTCCAGAAGCTGAGGCAGGAGGATCGTAAGTTCAAAGCCAGCCTCAGCAACAGTGAGGCCTTAAGCAACTTAGTGAGACCCTGTCTCTAAATAAAATACAGAATAGGGTTGGGGGTGGGGCTCAGTGGTGGAGGGCCCCTGAGTTCAATCCCTGGTGCAAAAAGAAAAAAAGAAAAGAAAAAAAGCACCAAATTTTCCCAGACTCTTTGCAAAGACTAGACACGAGCCTGCATTCAAGGTGAACAGCAGAGTTCTCCTGGAGAGTGTGGATTTCTTACCCCTGGAGACCCATACCACAGCGTTGGTCCGCCCAGGGGTTAGGAAACGTGTTATTTTCTCTCCATCACCAATTCAAAAAGACCTGTAATCAAGCAACCAGTCGGCTAATAGGCCATGGAATCCAAACCCAGAGGTGCCTCTGGACTCCTCTTGATCTCCTGGCCTCGGGGCCTGTCGGGGCGGGGACAGTGCCAGGACAGGCAGCCCGTCGCAGGCTGAGTTCAGCAGTGCAGTTTGCTCTGCTCGCCAGAGCTTGCATGTTTACATACATCCCATAATTACCATCTGCACAGCCAGCGGCATTTGTTGCAAATGGGCCGTTTCCATCTGTTGAAGCAATTTCCTCTGAGGAATTTGCATTGATCACTTTTTTATGCAAAGCTTTTGTATAGATCATTTTTCCCCCCAATGATTTTTAATAGGTCTAAATATTTGAGGGGCAGGGAGGGGCCTGGAGGGGAGAGGTCTCAGGGGGAAGGGCCTTGGGGGAGGGGCTCAGAGGGGAGGGCCCTCAGGGGGAGGGCCCTCAGGGGGAGGGCCCTCAGGGGGAGGGGCCTCAGGGGGAGGGGCCTCAGAGGGAAGGAGGCCCGGATGAGAGAGGCTAGGGTTGGGGTGGAGAATGGGGAGCTGATGCACCCTCTCCCCCCACCAAAAAAAACACCCCTGTTTCTTTTGGGCGACCACCCAGGCCCACCACCCTTAAGGACCCCAGACTCAGCGATGCCATTTCAAATATTTATTGTTTGTCTTTCGACTTCAGCTAGTAGCTCATGGTTAATGGGGAAGGCTCGCCCTGAGGAAAAGGGGGGCGTGGTAATTAGCCAAGCAACTGGTGACTCCAGCTCCCAGCGTACCTGAGAGGACCAGATGGGCGATTTTGCATACTTTTGACAGCTGTAATGAACGGGGCAGCCCCGTATTGATTAAATGTCTGGGAAATTAGTGCAAAATCCGCTGGAGCTTCATTATTTACTATTTCTGCTCAAATTCTCAGCAAAGTTTACATAAGCAAGAGTCAGCAGTAAGAGCAGGGTGGGGGGAGAGGAGACAGCTGAACGAGATGCAAAATAGAGAGTCGACTATGGTTTTGATATTTGAAGTCTTTTTTTGGAGGGAGGGTGGCATACGCGGGATTGAACTCAGGGGCCCTTGACCCCTGAGCCCCATCCCCAGCCCTGTTTTGTGTTTCATTTAGAGACAGGGTCTCACTGAGTTGCTGAGGGCCTTGCTGTTGCTGAGCTGGCTTTGAACTCACCATCCTCCTGCCTCAGCCTCCCGAGTCCCTGGGATGACAGGTGTGTGCCACTGCACCTGGCTTCACATTCGACTTCTGAAGGGTAAAAACTGGGATGGACTTATCGCTGCTTCCCCCATGTCCTGCATGACACACAGTAACATTCAGGAACAACTGCTCTTGGGCAGCATGAGACAGGAAATCTACATTTAGGTTCTGAACACATGTAGAAGACCTCAACAGACCATGAGACCATGCCCTTCAAGCAGAGGAAGTCCTGCCCTTGAAATAGAAGTTGAAATTGTCTGTAAACAATAACAAAAATGTGTGTGCAGGTTAATGACCACTCCTGGCCCTTCCAGAACCTCACACTGATCTTCTTGGAGCCTCTCTCATGGTGCTGAGTGGCCAAAGGGAGCCCCACAAAGAAAACAAGGCTCTCTAAACATGTCCCACCAGGACTCAGGTGGAGCTTGTTGGCAAAACATCAGCATCCAGGTCACCCGGGAAGGTTATTATAGATGGAGATGCTTGGGTTTATTCTCTAAGAGTCAATAGGCTGCCGGGCACAGGGGCACACGCTTGTCATCCCAGTGTGAGGAGGCTGAGGCAGGAGGATCTTGAGTTCAAAGTCCACTTCAACAAAAGTGAGGCTGTAAATAACTCAGTGAGACCCTGTCTCTAAATAAAATACAAAATAGGGCTGGGGATGGGGCTCTGTGATTGAGTGCCCTTGAGTTCAATCCCCAGTTCCAGAAAGAAAAAAAAAAAAGAATCAATAGGTCAAATTAGGTTCCGATGCAATTCTGAAAGCTGAAGTCAGAAAATCACAATGGACTGAGAATCCTGGGTTCAAACCCTGAACCTGTCTCTTGTGGGTCATGTGACCTTGCATAGCATGACACAATACCCTTGGATTCCCGGGTCTGTTTCCTCATCCACAGCTGGTAACATGGGTCACCTCTTAAGTGCTGAGATGGCGTACGGGGAGGTCAAGCACAGTCAGCATTCTGTAATGCCACTAAGGAGGGTTGTACTGGAGAGATTCTTTTAGGAGCTGTTTTTTCAATGAAAGTTGAGATTAAAGGCTTTCGAGCTGTCCTTGGTGCTGTCCTGGGCTTTGGTTCCTGACCCCTTCAGTCAGTAAGTCATGTTCTGTCTTTCCACTGGGGTCCGATCATCTATGCATGACCCCAAACTAGGAAAAAGTCCTCCAAGCCCCAGAATGTACCCAGACACTTCTCTTAGACCCCTTCAGAGGTCTCATCTACTCCACATCCCCGTCCGATGGCCCTTCCCCTAACACAGTTGGTTCCAGTCCTTGGCGGATCCATCGAATGCAATGGACTCTCAACACCTCCGTCCTCAGAAGACAGGAAACTCTCTGGCTAAGAGCACAGAAGGTGGAAGGGCCTCTTAGCAATGCTGCTTCTGTTAGTGTATTCACGGGAGTTAACAGGCCTTGACGAGCTCGTCAGCCTCCAGGGTACGTTAGCAGAGCAGAAGACGGATGGACAGATTAGACAGATGATGAATAGGAAGATGACCAAGATGGCGATGGAGACGGTGGAGGCAGGGTGGCAATGTCGGTGGTGGCTCCATGTGCCAGGGGCTTCACCCAGATTTACTGGTTTGTATTATTGGATCTTGACAACGGTTTTTTTTTTTTTTTTTTTTTTTTTTTTTGTGTGTGTGTAAGATCCTATTTATTAACTGGATGAAGAGATAGGTGGGTGGGTGGGTGGGTGGATGAATGGATTGGTGGATGGATGGGAGGATGGATGGATGGATAAATGGGAAGATGGATGAATGGATCAGTGGATGGATAGATAAAGAAGAAAAGAAGGACAAGAAGAAGAGAGAGGAAGGAAGGAAGGAAGGATGGACAGACAGATGGACAGACTAAAGGGAGGGCTAGAACAAAGAAAATAAGATGTTAAAAAAAAAGGAGAATAAAGATAATGAGGACCAGAGAAAGAAAAGAAAAACTGGGGAAGCAAAAGACCATAATTTCTATTATGCTGTAAACACTCATCAAGCAAGACTAAGAGGAAATGAAGTCAATTCGTCCAGTGGATCGCGGAATATTACTGTACTTCATTTACTTTCTTTCCAATTAGGGAAAAAGCCTATTCTATTAACATCTACCCTTGCAGAGCCAGACAGAATTAACTCCTGGTGCCTCATCCCGGCAGCCGGGCAATTGATTCTCCCCCATAATCCGTTTATTTCATTAGCGATACATTTATTTGGTACATGCGTTTTGCCACGTTGCAGCAATGAAGGGCCCTGCAAGGTACGGAGCTTGGCGAGGCCTTGGAATATTAACCAAATCGCTATTACCGCCATGGCAGCTCTTAAAGATCATATGTAAATCAAATGTCAGGGGAGAAATCGTAGCAAGGGCTGTCAGGAAACAATTTAGCAGTGGTTAAAGGCACAGCTCATGGCTGGGTGAATTGTGAACTTTGCAAATGGAAAACCAAGCTGGCTGCCTCTGTGGGAACTGATGAGACCTGAAGGGGAAAGAGTAGGGAGGCCGGGAACGTGGGGTGTTTGCACTCTGAGAAAATGAAAAACAAACAAACAAGAATGCATCCACTTGTAAATATTCACAGCCAGCTGCTCTGGTGAGTTCCCACTGAAAGGGAATTTGGCCTGTTGAAGAATTTTACCAACATTTCTGCCCCTGTTCATGGAGAAGGATTTAATCACATGGAAAAAAAAAAAAGCAGTTGTTTTCCAAAGGTAGTGTGGAATTTGTATTCCCAGGTTTCCAGAGATTGTTCCAGAAATGGTTTCCACATTGCAAAGCAGATATAATTATTTGAATATCATATGTTGCCAGGATGCATGGCCTGTAATTGTATTGGGGAGAATCTCTCTTTGTGAGTTGGTGTGTTTGTGTTGTGTAAACCTGTGCATGTGCATAATTATTCTCTAGGTATTTCAAGCAGGAAGGGGTTTAATACAGGGAGTTAGAAGCCTCCTTAATTGTTGGAAAGACACTGAAAGCGGATCTCTGAAAATCTTCCAGGAAACAGAGAACCATTGAAATCACAAGGAGTATCCATGGGGGATGTTGGCTATGTATATGCCGGAAGCAGACAGTTCCTGGGAATTAACAGAAGCCGCCTACAGAATCCAGGTTTCCCTTCAGAATACTCCAGACACCTGCCTACAGTACCTGGGGAGAGCACGGTTTCTCCATGTTTCAAATCTGTGGAAGGACGTCTATTCTCCATATCTCTCTTCCATAAATTGCATTTCATGAAGAGCAGATTCCTTTAGAACTCACATCCTGAATTCGGCTCTAGAAATGAGGCCATGGGCAAGTCATTTCCCCTCTCTAAGCCTCAGTTTTCCAAGTTCTCAAATGGGCTTAACAGATATTTCTAGACACCAGGCATCAAACACATAGTAGGTGCTCAGCTAATGCGGACTCCTTTCCTCCTCTTCCTTGCACCCTCCGGGTGTCCCCTGGAGGGTTCTTGAAAGCCAGTCCCCCCTTGCAGAGATCACCAGGGCATAAGCAGCGCTTTCCCAGGGTTCCCGATTCCCCTGGGAAAAGTCCTCCCCTAAAGAAAGCCATTAAGGATTTAATTTCTTATCATCTTCCATTCCAACTAGCCGAGTGGTATGAATAATATCCTATTAGCCGGAGACATTCAAACAATCACCCGTTAACATGTTCTTACGGCAAAATGATGAAGCGTCCTCTGAAATCAGGCCCTTATCTGAGGCCCACTCAGCAGACACTCCATCACGCCCACCAACGACACTCCTTGTATTGCTGTCTTGGGTTCCAACTCATCACCACGGGGCGGGAGCCCGGGTGGGAGCCGAGCGGGGCCCCTCTCGTGGCTGCGGGCTGCTCGGGCAGGGCTGTCCCCTCATCCGGGCCTGCCCCACAGCACAGGGCCAGATGCCCACCCCAGAGCAGATTGGTGCAAACTTCTCAAGAGCCACCATCAAATCACAGAATGATTCTGTGATGGGAAAACAAGGGCAATAAGACTCTGAGCACACCCGGGCGCGGTGGCACCTGCCTATCATCCCAGTGGCTGAGGAGACCGAGGCAGGAGGATCGCGAGTTCAAAGCCAGCCTCAGCAAAGGGCTGGAGATGTGGCTCGGTGGTTCAGAGTCTCTGGGTTCAATCCCCATACTCAATAAATAAATAAATAAAACTCTGATTGCAGAGTTCATTAAGCCAAGCACAGACAAGAATGCAGAAGAGGTATTTAAAGAAAGAGCAAACGAAAGACGTTTCAAAAAGAGGCACCAACGTTCAATGTTAGAAGAACCTTCAATGTTAGTAGAGATGGGCGGGGGCCGTTTTGAACTCCCTCTCCCCCCAGACAGCTGATCCCTAGAGGTTTGGCCCAGAAAGACGGTCCCTGAAGGGCATCCTCTGGCCACAGGAGCTGGGGTGGACGCTGCAGGTACCAGACCCGTCCTGTTGCTGCCCTCCCCCCACACCCCAACTACCTGCGGGATGCGCCCATTCACTACTTGCCTGCGCACGCGCAGAAAGCTCACCAGGCCTAAAGCTTACCACGCCTCCGCACTTGCTCCCTCATCCTGGCGTCCACCCAGGATTGCCCTTGACCCTGGGGATCCGGGCTGGCTGGGGGCGGGATCTCCCTCGGGAGGGATTCTGGTCCCTGATCCCTATCACCCCCTCCTGTGCGTGACCTCAGGCTCCTCAGTCTTGTGGAATGCCAGGGTCCCCCTTTACCCGCGTGAGCTCACTCAGGCAGCGAGGGGGGGTCCACCAAGGATTAAGGCCACCTGTGATTCCACACTGCTGGGACCTTGAGCAGGAAATCCCGCAGAGTCAGGTGGGTAGAAAAGGGGTCGCTGACAGTTCACGCTGCAGAAAGAGCTACATAAATAAACAAAATAAAATAAATAACCAAGACGAGGGAGATCTGACCCTTCTGCTCTCAGCACACGACCGCGCAACTTTTCCTCGGTCCCCACGATCAACCTGCGAGCCCTCCCTGTGGCTGCACCCACCTTGGAGATGAGCACTCTGAGGCTGGGCCGGATGGTCGCTCCTGCCAGATGAGAAGTCACCTGGAGTTTGAGGTCGGGGTGGGGGCCTGCCTTGGAAAGGGCACAAGTGACAGGAATGCTCATTTCTGGTGACTTGCCCGGTGATGGTCCTGCCTGGAGGTCCTCAGTTCCGGCTGCAGCTGGAACGGAACAAGTGGCCGAGCTCCCATTTCACAGATGATCATCTTGAGGTCCGAGGCCTCGAGACCACAGCTGAGATGGTGACGTCCTCCTCTGCCCTCCCCGCACCTCTGTCCCCCAGAGCTTCAGCGACTCCCTTGGGCTCGGGATGTGGGTGGGAGGCCAGGACCAGCGCAGGCGGGTGGGGGAGGGGGGGGAGGATGCTCCTATTAGGGGCACTTCCATGCTTAAACGGTCCCCTTCCGTTCGCTCTGACCTTGGGTGACTGCAGTCGCCTTAAGTGCACAGTAATATACTCTCAGTCACTGTTCAGTGCCCCAGGGAATGGTTTAAGGTCCTCCACTAGAGTGAATATTTTTATGCAGGCTATAATTTCTTTTAAGACCTTCACGGCGTCCCTGCAGCCTCCCTGCCCTCTCCTCCCAAGAGCACTCGGCAGGAAGCGAAGCCACTTCTAATGAGGGGAGCAGAGAGCTTCAGGCAGAGGCGAGGAGCAGGCTGAGCTGCCCCCGGGCTGAGGGCAGGAGCTGCTGCCTCACGGTGTTTATTTTGCTAAAATCTATTCTGGGTAATAATGATGGCCACAGTTAGTGCTTAAGCCAAGTCGGGCCTGTTCTACAGAGCAACACAGTGGTCTCCATCAGTCCCTCCATATCGTTCAGAGGCCTGGAACCCCTCTCACAGGGGCACAAACCAAGGACAGAGAAGGCAAGTGCTGTATATTGCGCCTGAGGTTATGTTTCAAAAAAGGAGGAAGCAGGTTAGAAACCTAGGAAACCCAGCCAGGCTTGGTGGCTCAATACTGTAGTCCCAGTGGCTCAGGAGGCTGAGGCAGGAGGATCACAAGTTGGAGACCAACCTCGGCAACTTTTAGAGAGGAGTTAAGAAACTTAACAAGACCCTGTTTCAAAATAAAAAAATAAAATGGGCTGGGATGTGGCTCAGTGGTTTAGTGCCCCTGGGTTCAATCCCTGGTACCAAAAAAAAAAAAAAACCCTGAAAAGTCCAACTTCTATCCATAATGCCTAA
Organism: Spermophilus citellus; assembly: GCF_964194105.1. Lineage (NCBI taxonomy): Eukaryota > Metazoa > Chordata > Mammalia > Rodentia > Sciuridae > Spermophilus > Spermophilus citellus. Next base: position 114,485,149 of record NC_138184.1, on the reverse strand, counting down.
CCACCCTCTTTCTACCCAGTAGCCAGGGAAATGACTCCAAAGATCAAACCTGATGCTGCTCCTTAGCTCTACATCCCCCTGTGGCTCCCAATTGCCCTTGGACCATAGACCAAATCCTTCCCCTGCTGTGGTTCCAAGTCATACTGATGTCTGTCCTTGTTTTGCTCCTGTTCCTCCTGGCTTTCTGCTCTGTGGCCTCTTCTGCATTCCAAGTACCCTCCAGACCCTAGCCTCAGGGCCTTTGCATTTGCCGTCTTCTCTGCCTGAAATGTTCTTAGCCACATGCCTTCCATCTACTCCCAGATGCTTAACTCAAATGCCTCCTCCTGGAGGAAGCCCGCGCTGGCTGCCGTTCTGGGTCAGATCCCCTCAGTGCTCCTCTGCCGTATGTATTAGTCTATTTCTAATCTTATATTGGTCTCTGCATATTTCTTTTTTTACTCTTATCTGTCTTCCCCATGGGACTGAGTTCCTGGAGGCCAGAGCCCATGACTATCTTCTTCTCTGCTACTTGGTCTGTTCCAGAATCATCAGCCAAAAATATTCCAGAATCATCAGCCAAAAAGATTTTTCAAATGACTGAACAAAGAAGCGAAGGAATGAATGAGTAAATACAGAGGGGAGCAAGGGGCCCTCCTTGGCGCTCCTCTGGGGCCAGCACTGGGCAAGGAAAGTTGGACACACATTTTAGGTAAAAATTTAAAGGACACCAAAGCCTCAAAATCTGAGTCAAATATTTTGATGCAAATTTTTAAAAATCAAATTTAATGCAAAAAAAAAAAAAATCCACCGTGGCGCACCCCTGTCATCCCAGCGGCTCAGGAGGCTGAGAGAGGAGGATGGCGAGTTCAAAGTCAGCTTCAGCAACAGTGAGGCCCCAAGCAGCTCAGTGACACCCTGTCTCTAAAAAAAATGCAAAATAGGGCTGGGGACATGGCTCAGTAGTCAAGTGCCCCTGAGTTCAATCCCCGGCATCACCACCCCCCAAAAATAATTTAAAAATCAATGATGAACAAAGTCTAAAAAGTTAAAATAAATGCCCTGGAGAGCCATCTTGGGGCCTGAAGCAAAAAGAAAAATCAGTTATACTAATGCTCTTTTTAAAAAAATGTTTTGGCAATGTGTTCATTGCAGATCTGTTTGCACTAAACTTCATTGAAAAATTATATCTTATTAAAATGTAATTTATCTTGACCACTGAGTTTTTTTGGTGTCCTATAAATTTTGTGTCAAGCCCTTCCCTCCCTGTAGTCCTGGCTGATTTCAGTTATTTCATTGGTTTGTTGGTTTTGTTTTTCCATCAGACGGCTGTGTAACCCCAAGCAAGTCAGGCAGCCTCTCTGGTCCTCTGGTGAGTAAAGCTGCATTGATCAGCCATCAGCAGACGCAGCCACAGCTGGTGCTTCACCTCTGAGTCGGTGGCCGCAGAGCACCCAGGGCCCCAGGGCTTTGTGCTTACATTCTTCTCTGCCTGGAACACACCAACAACTCACAAACAGCAGCTGCCCAATGAACAGTGCCATTTCTATTTCATGGACGGGGACACAAAGTTTAGGTATGCTGAGGGCATCGCTGCAAGTGGCAAATTTACTAAGATGTGAGTCTTAATATGGAATGCTAACTCTTGGTTCTCTCCAGAACCTCCCCAAGACCAAATGCCACAGCAAGCAGAGGCAGAGCCCAGAGAGAGCAGGAAAGAGAGCAGATGGCAAGCAAGGGGCAGAGGGACGACTGGGACCCCGGGTTCCAGGTCCCCCTGAGGCACTGTTCTCAGCCCCACCATGCATCAGGAGCTTGCTAAGACTATTTTTATTATCATCATTTTTATTTTTTATTTGTGGTACAGGGGATTGGACTCAGGGGCACTCGAGTACTGAGCCATACCCTCAAGTCTTTTTTGTGTTTTATTTAGAGACAGGGTCTCACTGAGCTGCTTAGGGCCTCGCAGTTGCTGAGGCTGGCTTTGAACTCAGGATCCTCCTGCCTCAGCCTCCAGAGTCGCTGGGATGACAGTCATGCACCAGCCTGGCTTGCTAAGATTTTTGAGGGCTCTCTGCAGCACCATGCCAAGAGACAGGTAAAGTGTGGCTCTCCACAGTGGGGCATCTGAGGCATCCCCTGTCATGAGCATCATAGCCCCAGATACTGAAAACACTCCTTCAGGTTCAGTGTATGCGGCAGCTAAGGGTTGGCCATGCGTGTATGAGTGTGTGTGTGTGCGAGCCTGGGTATGCGCGTGCATGCTGCATATCTCTGTGCATTTTCCCATCCGTGCCCGAGTCTGTGTGTATTTTATGTACTCTTCTGCAAGCATTTATATTTGCACATCATATTTGTATATGAGCACACACATGGGTTTCCTCCTTGGTTGATAAGTCCAATAAATGAGGTGACGGATCGCAGTGTGAAGTACTTTGGAAACTGCCCTCCCTGGACATATGCAGCCTGCGAGTGTTAACATTCATGTCCAGAGTGAAAAGCGACCTGGACTGACCCCCTCCTCCTGCCTCCTCCTCTTTGTTTCCCTTGGATTCTCTCATTGTCAGCTCTGTCCCTGCAATGAGGTCCTAGGCAGATCCTGGCAATCCGTGCCTTTCCCTGACCTAGTCCTTTGAGAGAGCCAAGCTTTCTGGTTGACAGAGATCCCTGCTCTTTAATTACCATTTTAAAAACTTACCTTTTGGAAAGAAATCTCTGCAAGAATGCACTGGGTTCTGTGATCATTTGGACAGGAGCCCTTGAACCGAATCTCAGATCCATCACCACGAGCATCACTCATTTTCCAAAAGGAGATGAGGTCATCCCGCGGGATGCGCGGGGGTGCCTGCCCCTTGGCAAAATGGCCCTCGACCCCCGGAGTTTTACATTAAGAGGCAATTTCCAAAGGATCCTATCTCTCCCTCGTCCATCAAGGCATCGGCAGCCACCGTTATCTGCTTTTATCACAGCGGCTGTCCCTTGCCCTCTTCATTTGTGGAAGACCAAAAGATCAGCTGGCTTCCTTGTAAGTCCTGGGTGCGAACTCGGAGCAGCGAGGCTCTGCGTGGGAACCCAGAGGGGCTGCGGGGGGTGGGATTTGGAACCCCCGGATTCTTGCTCTCATTGGTCGCTGTGTGGACCCTGGGTGTCCTGGGCCACCCAACTGCAGCAGCCACAGGAGGCCAGACGAAGTCTCCGTCTTCATTTATTCTTCAAGATCTAAAGACCCTGGCGTCGTTCCAAGTGTCGCCCTATTCTCAGGGCTGGGGATGAGGCACCTGACGAACCAGATATCAAGGGATGCGAGAGGTGCTCCTGAACAAAACAGGGTCTCCGTCCTTGAGATTTTGAGCTATGTGGGGACAGAGAGCATTTTCCCCACAAGGAGAGGTATTAACACGTGGACAGAAATGCACACGTCTGCGCATGCGTGTGCTTACAAACACACCCCCACCGAGGCATTCCCCTGGTGACCAAGCCTTTGAGGCCTCTGGGGGTGCCAAAACCTACCTCTCCATCACCTGTGTTTCAGGTGAGCATTTTATGGCACGGGGCCAGGGAAGGCAGCGGGACTCTGGAATCCGGCGCCTGCACCCCGGTGTCTCTCAGTGTGGTTGCCATCTTGGGGAAAGCCCTCCCTCTCCAGGGACTTTGGTCCCCCAACTTGAAAATGGTGACATCAGATCAGAGGCCCTCTGAGGCTCATTGGAGCTAACATGCTCCCGTCTTCCAACTCAAATACTAGTGTGGAGAATGGGAATCGCCATGTGTGGAGTGGTCATCCCACCTTAAATGTTGGGGACTCGTCTTATTTTGTCCTCACCTTGGCTCAAGGAAACCCGTGCCACTTTGCATTTTACAGATGAGAAAACTGAGGCTCCAGGTGATTCAGCGGACCGCCCGAAGCAACGCAGCTGAGGAATGTCAGAGCGGGGACCCAGTCCCAGGCAACCTGCCCCCAGAGCCCACCAGGTTAGCTACCCACGTGCGCGCTCCTGGTGTGCGCGCTCCCGGTCCGCGCTCTGGGCATCCGCGCGTTCATAATTCTGGAGTTCTGGGCCCTTCACACCCGGCTCCTCCGCGCCATCTCATGCCACCATATTCTGGAGGAGAGAGGGGACAGGGGACCAGGGCTCCGATGCCTTGGAACTCCAGCAGGCTGGCACCCCAGTCCCCCGGCACACTTTCCCTGCGCGTTCATCTGGCGCCGGCGGGCAGATGGGTATGCTGGCCAGTCTTGCCAGCCTGCCAGCTGGCCCGGTGCTCCCGGTGGCTGGCACCTCGGTCACTCGGATGGGCTGCCCGCCCGCCTCCCACAGGCATGCAGCTGGCAGCGCCGAGCAGATGGGCCGGCCCGGCCCGCGGCTCTCCGCGAAGCTGCCAGCTGGCTCTGCCGGGCGGGTGCCTTGGCACCTCTGGGCTGGCGTCGGTGGGCAGGAAGGCTGACACGTTGGCTTCCTATGGACGGGCAGCTGGCACCAGCAGCAGAGAGGACGGTTCTCAGTCCCTGTGCGGAGTGCCCCTCAAACACCCAGGAGTCTGGGCCAGCGGGACTGACGCCAATCTCCAACCTGCGGTCACCATGGGAGTGGGCAGGGCAACAGGCGCCTGCCCATGCTTCCCGGGACCTGCATTGGTCTTTACAAGGGCTGTCCTCTGGGCAGGTCACCTGCTGCCCTCGCTCCCAGCATGCCCCCATCTCGAGGGCCAGGGAGCCCATGTCCCCTGCAGGCACTCCACCCCCACCTGCTCCTCGCTGCCTCCCTCAAAGTGGGCTTCCTGCCCTTGGCCAGCTTGGATTTCAAAGCTTCAGCTTCTCTGGCTGCCAGAGGACAGGACCCAGGGGTGTTGGGAGCCCATTAAAATGCCTGGAGAAGGCCCAGGAGATGTGGATTCGGATTCTGCACCTCCCACCCTGACCCCGGGAGCAGGGAATCTCCCTAGTGGCTTCCTCCATCTCTTCCCTGTCCTTTCTCACTCAAGTGAGTAGTAGAATCCAGTGAGTCTTAGAGGAACTAAAGGCCCCAAATGTAATGATAAGGACACAGCCGTGGAAATCACCCCGATTAGATAGGGCTCATTGTGTGCGAGTATTGAATCACCACACTGGACCCCACAGGTATGTGCGGTGGTCATGTGTTAACTAAGAAGGAAAAAATCTAGGGCTAAATGATCAGGTTTTAGCTTAAAAAATGCTTATTGGAGCGGTTGGTTTGTAGATTTTTTAAAAAAAGAAAAATGAAATAACTTCCCCTGAATGAAATTTGTGCTTTAGGGTACTCTCGGTTGCAGTAACAGGCATCTTTATTCAGCTGCCTAAACCGCTCAGTAGGTCCATTGTCTTACTTCATGGAAAGCTCAGAGGGAGGGTCCACTGATACAGTCCCGTCAGGGTTCTGGGTCTTCTCCTTTGTGACTTTTTCTGCATGTTGTCTTTGTCCCTGGAATGACTTTCCTCATGGACACAAGTTGGCTGCAGAGGTTCCAGCATCACTCCCAGATCCAGCAACATGGAAAGAAAAACAGAGGTCTTGCTTCATGAATATCTCCTTGCAAGAAACTAGCAGTCTTCCAGAAGAACCCAGCAAGTTTTCCTTCTATCTCATTGCCTGCAATTGTGTTGTGCATCCAGGTCTTAAGCAACACTAAGGATTAATCAGCCAGGGACCACTGGGTGAGGCTGGGTCCAGCCCATGGATGGTGGATGTGAGCTTTCTCAAGAGGAGGAAATTAGGAGTGATACAGGATGAGGTAGTCTCTGGTAGGTGAGCAATGACTATAAAGTTAGAACGCTGTTAAAATGGAAAAGAAAAATGATAAGTGACTGATAAAGTCTGAGATGTACATGATGTTATCATTTGGATCTGAAAAGTTCCCCCAAAAGCTCGTGTTTTGAAGGCATGATCCCCAGTGCAGCACAGGTCAGAGGTGGGGCTTTTACGCAATGATGCTATCCAATTGTGAGAAGTATGACCTTGTCAGTGGATTAATCCATTAAGTGGATTAATCCATTCATGGTAAGTAGACTACCGAGAGGTGAGACTTAGCTGGAGGAAACAGGTCATGGGGGAAATGCCACGGAAGTGTGTGTCCTCTGCCCACCCTTCTCTGTCCCTCTCCCCAGCCCTCCTCCTCCTCACACCTGCCCTGAGCTCAGCTGCTGTCTCGGGGGCCTTCCGCCATGATGCTCTGCCTCACCTCAGGCTCGGAGCAATGAAGCTGGCCGACCGTAGACTGAGACCTCTGACCAACCCTGAGCCCCAGGTATCTTTTCCCTTCTCTAAGTTGTTCTTGTCCAACATTTTGGTCCCAATGACAAAGAAGCTGATTAGCCCAAGGGAGGAGATCATCAATGGAAAATGGATGTTTGAGATACAGAAAGACCAACACTCTGGTAAAATCGGGAAATATGAACCTGCCCATGGAGTACAGATGGGCACAACCCCAGTAAAGCCAGTCTCACCATCCACGGCTGCAGAGAGGCCAGGGCGCAGAGAGCCCTCAGTGCCCCCAGCTGTGAGGGAACAGGTGCTCAGGTGCATGGCTGGTGGACACAGAGATGTGGCAAGGTGGCCGGGGTGTCATGCCTACTTTGATTTTGTAATTGAGTTGAGATTCACATAACATAAAAGCAACCATTTCGAACAATTGAATCATTTCGGTGACTTTTAGTGCACCCACGGCGTTGTGACCGTCACCTCTAATTCTGCAGCATCTTCGTCACGCTAAAAGGAAACCCCATGTCCATTTAGCGGTCACTCCCCATTCCTCTCTCCCAGCCCCAGGCAGCTGTGAATCCACCTTCTGTCTCTGCAGATCTACCTATTCTGCATTTCCTCTAAGTGGATCCTGGGACCTTTCAAGTCTAGATTCTTTCTTACTGTGTTGTTTTCTGAGCTCACCCACATTGTAGCTGATAAGAGCTGTGAAGAGCAGGACTGAAGCCGTTTGTTTAGCCATGCTTTGTTCCTTTCATGGCTGAGTAATATTCCACTGTATGCACCTGCTTTTGGACGCACTGATTTCACTTCTGAACATTTATTCCAAGAAAATAATCATGCATTCGTGTATAGAATGGCTACCCGGATCTTCCCAGAGATGTCTAATGGCCACAAGATGAGACTGGAAAAGTTACAATTCATGTGTATGCTGTGATACTATGAAGGTGTCACAGTTGTGTCACAGGGGATTATTTCATAGTAAAAAAATGCTGATTACATGTTGATACAGATTATACAACTGTGAGCCCATATAATTCCACTTCTATCCGTTCTTTGTTTTTCTTTCTTTACTTTGTTTAGTTATCCATGACAGTAGATTATATTTTGACATATTTACACAAACATGGAGCACATCTTACTCTAATTAAGATCCCCGTCTTGTGGTTGAACATGATGTGGGGAGTCACTGGGGTGTATTTACATGTGTACACAGGAAAGTAAGACAGATTCCATCCACTGTCTCTCCTACCCCATCCCCCCACCTTCCCTTTATTCTCCTTTGTCTAATCTACTGAACCTTTATTTTCCTCTCCCCCCTTATTGTGTGTTAGCATCTACATATCAGAGAAAACATCTGATTTTTTTGTTTTTTTGGAACTGGCTTATTTTACTTAGCACAATAGCCTCCAGATCCATCCATTCACCAGTAAAATCATAAATTCACCCTTTTTTATGGGTGAGTAATATTCCATTCATTCTTTCCATAGCACAGAGCACATGTTACTTAGGGAACATCTACTGGCACTGTGTGCCAGGTACTATTCTGAATATGAGTGACTTGATCAGACAAGAATTACTGATTCCAGGTAGCTTGCTGTCCTCTGGTGAGTCTCAGTTTGTTGCGGGACAATGACCAGGGGACAGGGGGCCCATGGGCATAGGAAGAAGCAGGTTACACATCCATGTGTCAAGAGACCTGGATGCACAGAGAGAAGTCTGGGTGGGGGTTATAATTGATCTTTTCTTTTATTTGCCTCTAATGTCCACATTTGCTTCAGTGAACACATCCATTACCTTTATAATCAGAAAAATTAAAGCTGACTTGTGAGTCTTGGACTTTTGAGGAACCAGCTCCACTAATACCAAAATGAATATAATGGAAATTAAAATGGCAGAATTCAAATGTCATGCTCTATACACATATATCATATATGTGAAATACATAGGAAAGCTGCAGGCAAACCAGTTTCCTTGTGTTATGATTGGCACAAAGTAGGTGTTAAATAAATGCGGTTCGACAAGTGGTTGTCCTTTTACTTCTTATTTTGTAGACTTTCCACATTTTCCTCCAGAGCACGTGCTTCCTTTCCTCTCTGAGCCAAAACATCATCACAGGCGCTATTTTTTTCCCCTTAGATTTTCAGGCCTAGAAAACTTTGCAAGGTAAAGGAGCTTCAGCGTAGGTGGCTCCAGGTGACAGGTCTGCGCGGTGCCCTCTGCCTCACTGCAGTCCTCAGACAGGGTTCGCCCCCTTCCTCTCTGGGGTGCTCTAAAAGGAGCCTCTTTGCAAGGAAACTTGATGGTGGCCTCTCTCCTGCACCTTTGGGCTGCAAATCACCTCTTCCCAAGGAGCAGCTTTGGAGCCAGTAACTCAGAATCGAAGGGATCTCGAAAATCCTCCACCCCACAAGTTCTTACACCACCCCAACTTACAGCTGGGCACACTGAAGCCCAGAAAGGGTAGTGACTTGCCCCGGGTCCCACAGGAGACCAGAGACAGAGGAGGAAAGAGTCCAGTCCTTACTGGGCACGGCCTGGCTCTTCCCTCTGCCTGTGAGGCCCGGGAGCTCTGGCTTCTTGGGAACTCAAGGTGGGGCTCTAGGCAGACCTGGACCTCCCTTCCAGAGCTCACACAGCGCTGCGCGGCCCTTGCAATGAGCCAAGATCTAGCCTCCAGGAGGACAGTTCTAGAAGGCTCCTCCACCCTCTACCTTTGCAGCTGCTGGGATCTCTGCGCAGACCTTCCTGACAGAGTCCTGATCCAGAGCTCGCCGGGCGCTTGCTGCAGGCCTGGGGCAGCTCCTGGGGTGTGGAGACAGGCACAGCCCCTCCCTGCTGGCCGTGAGAACAGAGGGGGGAGTCGCATGAGCAGGATGCTCCGAAGTCCCCAGGCTCAGGACCCCTCTCAGGGAAAGGCCTGGTGCTATTTCAGGGCCAATCTGAATGGAAGCTTCCAGGAAGAGGGGTTCCTAAGCCAGAGGTCGGAGGTCAGGGAAGCCCGAGGCATTCATGCAAAATGGCGGGAATGTCCGTTTGTCCCCTTGGGGGGCAGCGCTCTGTGTTCCTCTGTTCATCCCAGGCCCTCCACTCCGTCCGCCTTAAGGGGCCAGTGAACTGCCGACTCTGCCTAAGGAGCCCCTGAGCTGAGGGGACAGCACATTCCCGGGCAAGGGGTGCCGATGTGCGACATGCTGCGACATGGAGTCCCTGAGGACGGGGCCATCGGGAGGGTGGCGGCAACACTGGGGAAAAAACTGGGTCCCCCAGCCCTCGGCCTGGGTCACGGCCACCCCTGCAGGAGGACAGAGGACGGCGGAGCTCAGGCTGCGTCCCCGCCCCGGCTCACACGTGCTGCGCGGCTGGCCTTCACATTGCTGGGGGCCCCGTTTCTTAAGCTCTGGGGTCCCCTTGACCCCAAGTCGGATCATGCTCTCCCCAGGTTGGCCCTGGAGCACGCGACGGTGCAGATGGGAACTGGGGCTCAGAGGGGGGACCCGGAGGATCAAAGTCCCAGGGTGGGCGGGGCCAGGGGTGGTCCCGGCGGCCACCCTGTCCACCCTGCCCAGGTCGCCTTGCCCTTGACCTTGAGAGAAGCCAGGTCTGCCCGGCGCACCTGCCCCGCCGCCAAGGAGGGAGCGGCGCGCACCTCCCTCCCTGCCTCCCTCCCTCCCTGCCTCCACCACCCGGCCTCCCCCACCCCGGCCTCCGCGCAGCTCCCGGGTCATGTATAAAACATCCCCGGAAACCACTTATTCCTCATGCATTTTCCATGAAACCCGGTTGAAGTTAAAACATATAAACATAAAAATATCAAGAAGCACTTTTTTTAAAAAGGCCGTGTTTCATAAACTACCAAGAGACCCATTTCGACGCCTGCCCTCCTCCGGGGCCCGCCTCCCGCGGCCGTGTGTCCCCTCCGCCCTCCCCCTCCCCCTCCGCCCCTGTCCACACCGCCTGCCCAGCTCGGCTTCTGCCTCCTCCGCCGCCATCGCAGGTTCATTTCCATCTTCCTCCTCTCTCTCCTTTCTTTTCGGAATCGGTTTTCCTCCATCTGTTGACCTTGCCCTCAAAGTTCCTCTGTCCAAGTCTCCACCTGGACTTCTTTGGTTCTCTCTCTCTTTCTCTCCCCGCTGCTCTGACTGAGCGTCCCCCACTCTGTCTCTGGTTTCTGTCTGGATTGCCTCTTGCACCTTCCATGTGACCTAAAGAGGTGAAAGGAACAGAAATGATGCCAACACCAAAAATGGCTGAAAGCTTGGGGGCCACTGGGACCCCAGGCACTGTTGCGCCATGTTAATTGAGCAACCATTCTGAAGGCCCTTCAGCAGTTCCTGCTAAGGCTAAATGGGCATTTGCCTCATGACCAGAGATTCCATCCCTGGGTATCTTTTGAAGAGGAATGAGGGTGGATGACCCAGGGAAAGTAGGAAGAGAAAAGTTCATACCAGCTTGGTTCCTGAGAGCCAGGAACACCATCCCAGGGCCATCCCAGGAGAGTGGATAATTGAATTCTGGTCTGTTTATACACTGGGATGCTGTACAGTCATAAGAAGAATAAACCACAACTCCACACAATGACGTGGATGAAAATCCAAAACTTAATGTTTGGGAAAAAAACTCGAATATTTACTGTATGATTCTGTTGGCACAGAGTTCAAGGGCAAGCAGGACTCTTCTGTGGTGCAGGAAGGAGGAAGGTGGCTGTCGTGGGAGAGGGAGCACTGACTTGGGGGAGCACCAGACTTCCTGCTCAGAGAGTGAAATTCTCCATATTTTGATTCAGGTAGGGCATGAACGGGGGAAATAGCCAACACACAACACCCACATGAGTGTAGCATATTCTGTGGGAGTTTGAACTCAACAAGAAAATAGAGGGAAAAGCCAGGTACCATGGTGCATGCCTGTCATCCCAGCAGCTTCGGAGGCTGAGGCAGGAGGATTGTAACTTGGAGTCTAGCCTCAGCAACTTAGCGAGGCCCTAAGCAATTTAGTGAGATCCTGTCTCTAAATACAAAATGAAAAGGGCTGGGGATATGGCTCAGTGGTCAAGTGCCCCAGTACAAACAAAAGAGAAGAAAACATTAAAGACAAAATAGTAACACGAGGCATTGTTCATAAAAGCAGCTACTGTTGTTCACAGTCGCACCACCATTGGCAAATGATTCAAACCCAGGACCCACAGCTCAGGTGGGCTTCTGACCCTGTTGGTGGTGACGGAGCTGGGCATCTGTGTCCCCCGTGCCTAAGGGCCCACCATCCTACCCACCCTCGTGGGACCCCACACACATCACCGTCACCAGGAGAAGCTACCATTCCTGAGGTCATTCGGACAGAGTGGCTGCCCACCCCGCACCATCCAGCTGCCCCAGCCAGGGGCCCTGAGGTGTTTGTCCCTGTTCCTCCAGCTTAGCACAGCCAACGACAAGAGGATGGCCCAGCCAGAGACCCCAGGGGACTGTTCTGCCTACAGAGCCCCGTCAACAACCCTTCTGCCATCCAGGGAGGCTGGGGAGGGACCCAAACTCCGCCTGGGGGCTCTGCAAAGGCCTTTATTTATGTTTTTCCTCTTTATTCGCATCCTCCCAGGAGGCAGGAGAAGCAGAGGCCAGTGTTCCTGCCTCAACAGCGTGGGTGTGAGCCCGCCACCGAGCAGAACCCGGAGGGCAGACCCCAAACCCCACTGCCGCTGGCTGGCGGGGACTGGAGGACTCGGCGCTATTAGTTAAATAATAGTGCTTAAAAATGCATTGAATTTAGTCTCCTCCCCCCTTAAAAAAATCTGGAATTTTCCTATTGAGTATACTTTTTCCCCTTGTCCATGAATATTAATGCTCCTCTCTGAGAGATCTACTTGAAAAAAAAAAAAACCCAGGAATAAATTAAATACCTACAGATTTTTCTAATTCCTCTTTTTGGTGACATGCCGTCATTACATCAAATTACTGAGATGGGCCCCGTGCTCCCCCCCCCATCCCCTCTCTCTCTCTTTCTTTTTGGGTGAAAATTATGGAATATAAAGTATATGTAAATGGAGCAAAGGAGAAAAAAAACCTGCAAAGGAAGAATAGGGGAAGGAGAGGCATTAGGTATTCCGCCGGCGTCGTCGCCAGCCAATTAATCAAGCAGTGGCGAGAAAAAGATGCAGAAGGGATGAGATCGCCCTTCATGTTGATGGGGCCGGCAAGGGGCAAGCGCTGCGGCACCTGAGCTCCCGGTTAGGCAGGCAGAAAGGGATCATGGGAATATCTTCCCGTCTTTGTCTTTCTCGTGAAGGATGGAAAATGTCAAGCTGTTGTTTGGCTGGATGGAGGGGGGCGGGGGCGGGAGTCGCGCTCACAGTCTGGCGAGGCGAGGCTTTAACTCTTTGAGGACACCTCTGCCTCCGGCCTCCCCTGGCCCAGCTCGGCTTCTCCCTCTCCCAGCCCGGAGCACCTCTGTAGGGGGCTCTGCCTGCAGACAGCCATCGGGGAGGGGCTGGTGGGGGTGACATGCCGGCTGGGGCGGCCCGCGCGGGTTCGGGGTGTGCGAGCATGTTCCTGGGGTGGGGTGGGGGGACGTGCGTGACCAGGAGAGGCACCTGCTTCCCCTGCCTCAGGAGTAGTCTTTGTTCACTCTGGAAACCACTGTGTCCCACCTCTTCCCTCCCCAGTCCCAGCTCGACCCTTTGGACATGAGCAGTGCCTGGGATTCTGCCATTGGCGGCAGAGCGCACGGAGGTGGGCACTGGGCGTCGGGTGGACACTGGGACTTCCTCTCTGCGTGGCCTTCCCTGGAACCATCCGGATTCCAGCGCACCTGCACGAGGGACCGTCCCCGGGGCTGGGGCCGGAGGGAGAGCCCCCGGCTGGCCTCAGCGCTCACACCTGCAGCAAGGGCTCGCCCACTTGGTGGACAAAACATGTGGCCATTCCTGATTTCCATGGCACTGCACCGTCTTCAAACACTGGCAAAGCCCTGGTCCCGAGGAAAGATACTCCATTCGTTCACTGGGAAAATGAGGGTGTGATTGTCCCCCCCTGTCCTGAGAGTGGGCACCGAGGGGTCTGCGTGGCAGATGAGGATGCCCAGGGCGGAGAGGGAAGGACTCAGTCCGGCCTGGAAAGCAGGCGGGAAGGTCTCAAGCCTCGTCTGCAGGACTGGCTCCAAGGTCACGGTGCTTTGTCCTCAGAGGATGTCTTGAGCCCTGCCTGCTCCACCACCTTCCCCTGGTCCAGCCTGGGACCTTTGGCGCATCTCGTGAGCCCAGCAGAAGCCGAGTGCGGCTGAACTCCAAGTGCACGGCAGCACCGCTCACCTGAGATCTCGCGAGAACTCCTAACTCAGACGGTCTGCCACCCCGACACCCCCAGCGGGTTTTGGTGCCCCTCAGAGTGGAAGAGACCTGTTGAGGCAAACTTTCTGCCCACGTTTACTATTTGGAATCGGAATGAGTCTGACACCCAAAGATAGCTTCAACCCCATGAGATAGGGTCCCGATGTCATCCCTGGAGCCCAGTGTGGGTACTGCTCTGCTCTGTGTGACTCTCTCAGCCCTTCACGCCCACCCCGTGAGGTGGGCACTGCTGACATGCCCATATGACAGATGAGGACACAGAGACCAGAGAGGTGAGAACACTATCCCAAGGACACACAGCCTGTCAGTGGCACAGCCAGGATTTGTGCTAGAGCAGTAGAGTCTGCCTCCACAGTCATGATTTTCAACCTTGACTCGTACCCATGGCAGCCTCCCCCGCAGGCTTGTTGGAACGTGGATTTCCAGGCCCTGACTCGGAGCTTCTGGCCCAGAGGACGTCCAGACTGACATCTCTAACAGCGCTGACGGTGATGTTAAGGACTTCACTTTGGGGAGCACCCTGAGAACTGCTTCTCCCCACAGGGTGGTCCTTTCTGTGAGGAAGCCCTGGCTAAATGATCAACGTCAACCAAACATGATCGCCTTCTGGTGGTCCTGATTTGGTGGCCTTGGCTAATTGAAGGCGCCCTGCGGTATCCCTGCTCTGATAGTCCTTTCTCTTATTTAACCTGGACCATCCGTGGTGGTATAATGAGTTTCTTTTCTCTGGGCATTAATCAGACATTTACAAGGCCAAGGCCCAGCCCGCCCTGACCAGGCTGCGTGTGGGACAGCGGAGACCAAGGGAGAGACCACCGTGCTCTCTGCTCCTCCCAGGCGGCCGGCTAACCTTCCATCCATGGGAAATGCTAGTCATTCTGAGCAAGGGGGCCAACAGAACCCACACCTGAGGCCACTGGTCATAGTTCAAAAGTTACTTTCCTCCAGGCATGGTGATGGCCCACCCCTGTTACCCCAGGGGCTAGGGAGGCTGAGGCAAGAGGATCAAAAGTTCAAAGCTAGCTTCAGCAACATCCAGGCCCTAAGCAACTCAGTGAGACCTTGTCTCTAAATGAAACACAGAATAGGGTTGGGGAGGTGGAACGGAGGTCAAGTGGCCTGAGTTCAATCCCTGCTACCCCAAAAACCATTATTTTCTTATGCTTGTCTGTTTTGGCAAATTTGTTAATGGACTCCAACAAATGATTTTAAGATACAAAGTTAAAAGAAAGACCCCCAAAGTCCCTCTCCCCAAGGATGATTACTTAAAAAGATTTTTAGCAAACATCATTTTAGCTCTGATTATTTTCTTCCTCCCCTCCCCCCCCACGGCCTCCTGCCCCCTTCTCCCTCCCCCCTTCTCTCCTCCCCTGTTCTGTCCTCTCTCCTCCTCCATGTCTCCCTCCCCTCCCCCTCTCCACTGGACACAGGGCTCCATATTTGACAGAGCAGTAGACCGAGTCCACAGTCTGTCTGCCCACCCAGGGCCCCAGGGCATCAGGTCAGAGGGACAATGGATGCCAAGAGCCAGGAGTTGAAGGGGCCGGTGGCCCACAGCCCTCAGGGTTCCTCTGAGTTGGGAGGTGGACGGGACTCGCCGCAAGGGGTCCTGGGAGGTGGCCGACCTGGCTGTGGAGGAACACCTGGCCCCGGTGAGCCCTTTGGATTTTTCGGGAACAGGTAGGGCGGGCCCTGGAGAGTCCCCTGGGGCACAGGCTGGGTGACTTTTGCCTTTCGGGGAGAATTCTGTGCAGGGCAGGAGCAGGCTCAGCAGGAGCAAGAAGGCCGGCTGTGCCCGAGTCACGGGGCTGAGGTTCTTCTGAATGATGACAAGGTGCCAGCGGAGACGCATGTGGGATACTTGACCAGGGGACAGGGGCACTGGCTCCTGAGCGTCCCTTCCACAGCCCTGCCTGCCTGCTAAGCCTGTCCCCCGACGAGCCTCGGCCTCCTCATCTGTAAAATGGGTCTCAAACTCCCACTAGCAAAATGTGGAACCATCCATCCACCACAGACTTGTGCTAGAACCTTCCACGGAGTTGGAGACCTGCCCTGTCACTGTGGGAACCACCAGGTGCACGTGGGGCAACGGAAACAGGACCGGTGAGACGGCGGGACCACATTTTAAGTTTTATCTAGTTGTCATTAGTTAGATGTCCGCAGCCACAGGTGTGTGTGTAGGGGCGGGGGAGCCAGGGCAGGAAGGTCCCTAGGAACACGGGCTGGGTCTCATCTAAGTGCCATTTTGCCTTTGCAGTGGGTAGACAGGCAGGTGGACCATGGGAAGGAGGGCGGGAAAGAGAGGTGATGGAAGGGTGGACGGGTAGACTGGTGGTGGGCGCCTGGATTGGTGGGCACCTGGATTGGTGGATGGACAGATGCGTGGATGGATAGATGGACAAACATAACAGGCACTTACCAGTACAGGTAAAGGGGACCTGAATCCAACTCCAAAACTCTGCATCTTTCCTCCATCCCTTATAAAATGAACCAAAGTCAAGCACTTCACCTTCCAGAGCCTCAGTTTCCTCATCTGTGAAATGGTCAGGTGAGAACCAGTGTGTCACGGTGCTGCAGCCCACACACTGGGAACCTGGGGAAGCGCTGTGCTTTTTCATGCCTCTGGAGTAGTCCAGTCAAGGAGCCGTAGTAGGTTCTCAACAAAAGCTTTGATGGATGAAGGTAGATTTAGATGAGCCGTTATTTACTATACAAGGCACAAGCCAAGGGAGGAGCTCGCTTGAGGAATGGGTATTCAGGGAAATGAGGGGAGGCGGTGGCTGAAGATCCATGTGGGTGGGTCTGGTGCAGGGGGAGCAGCTACAATTTTGGAGTCACGCCGATCGGGGTTCAAATCCCAGCTCCTCTGCTTTGCAGAGCCGTGACATTGGGCAGCCCCTTCACTGCTCTGTAATAATATCCATCTGTTCCAGCGAGATTGAGGAGGATTCCCTGTTTCAGAGGACTTTAGAATGTTCACCTGATATAAAGCATGTGACAGCACCTGGTTCAGCACCAGCCATAGTAGGTGCTCAGTGAATGCAGTCCCCTTAGCCAGTCCCCGGCCAGCTATGGGCTAGAGCAGCTGAAACAGGAAAGCCCTCCCACATTTCTAGAGGTCGTCAGGATGGAAGTGACCCCACCTCCAAGAGAACCAGCATGAGGTGAGCACCCTGAGGGGCCTCTCGGGCTGAATCCTTACCTGTGTCAACTGTCCTGATTTTGCTGTGTATCAACCCTGTGAGGTGAATTCCATGATGTCCTCATTTCACAGAGAAGTAAAGCAAAGCCCAGAGAGGTTAGCAAAGTTGTCTAAGGTCACACAGGAGCCAAGATTAGAACTCAGAATCCCATGGTATATCCTTACAAAGCATAAAATTAAGCCTCACAGCGACTTGGTGATTAACTCTGCCAATATCTACCTTCAGTTGAGCGCCTCCCAGATAAAGGCCGGTGGCATCCTTGATCTCCAAGCCTTACGCCGCCTGTGGGGAGGCACCATCAGCCCTGTTCAGTGACTGGTGAAACTGAGGCTCAGAGTGGTGAAGACACTTACCTAAGGTCACAGAGCCAGGAGGCATTCGATCTCAGACCCCAGGGCTGGCGGCTTCACCCCACCGTTGCGTCAAGTGTAGAGAGTGGAGCTCTTGGCGGGTGTTCCCTGGACACAGGCACTTTCCTTTTAAGCCCTCCCAACCCACAGGATGGCAGCCCTTCAGCCAAAGGGCTTCGAGTGAAGGCAACTGCTGTCTCCCCTCAGCCTCCCTTGAAGATGCCTCCCCTCAGCCACCGAGTCCTGCTGCCGCGGGCCTGCAAGGTTCTGAAACACTAAAGTCAACACGACACATTCCAGACCCTTCTCCCAAGAAGAAACACAAACCGCCAACAAACATGTGAAAGAACATTCAGCATCTCTGGCCTCAAGGAAACGCAACTCACAGTGACCCTGAGATTCCAGCTCACTCTTCCCAGATTGGCCATTATCAAGAATTCAGACAATAATAGGTGTTGGCGAGGATGTGGGGGAAAGGTGCACTGGAGCCATGTTGGTGAGACTCCGAGTCAGTCCACATCTCTAGAAGGCAGTGTGGAGCTTCCTCTGAAAACCAGGAAGGGGACCACCGTTAGGACCAGGTATCCCACTCCTTGGTGTCTCTCCTGAAGTAAAGTCAGCCTGCTACAGTGACACAGCCACATCAATGTTTATAGCAACTAGATTCACAACAGCTGAGGTATGGAACCAACCTAGGGGCCCTTCAACAGATGAATGGATGAAGAAAATGTGGTGCATATGCACAAGGGAATATTACTCAGCCTTAAATAAGAATGAAATTCTGGCATTTGCTGGTCAGGGGGTGGAACTGGAGACTACCATGCTAAGTGAATAAGCCAATCCTAAGAAACCAAAGGTCAAGTGTTTTCTTCGATATGCAGAAGCTAATCCAAAATAAGGAGGAGAGGGAGTAGGAGGGATTCCAGCAAGGGTTGGTGGACTAGATGAGGGGATAGAGGGAGGGAGAAGGGAAAGACAGTGGAGTGCAGGTGACTTAACTTCCCTATGCACATACATGACCATGCCACAGTGCGTCTCACCATCACGTGTATCTACAGGATACCAGTTTTTTAAAAAACTAGGTAAAGAGCAGAAAGATTAGTGGAATAGAAGGAAGGGAAGGGGGTGGGGAAGAGGGCGGGGGAGGGGGAAGTGCTGGGGACTGAATTAGAGCAAATTATATTCCATGCTTTTATAATTATCACCATGAACCCTAATGTTACGTAGAACTAAAAACAGCCAATTAAAAAATAAAGGAAACAATGAGTCTTCCCTCCCCCAGGGCAGAAACACCTCTGACCTGACCGACCTAGGAAAGGGAACTGGGGGCAGGGTGCTGGGGACCTGGTTCCCGCCTGGTTCCAGCACCCCGGGCCTCTCCTGTCTCTGTGGCTGGGCCTCTGACATGAGCAGGTGTCTAGGAGCCCTCCACGTCCGTCCAGCCCTGACTCTCAAGAGTTCTGTTTCTCGGGTCCTGAGATGGACTCTGGCCACAGGGCAGACCCCCGGCAACTGCATACCCCAGGTGCTCCGTCCCACCCCACCTGGGGGTATTTGTGTCCCTCCTTCAAAAACCCTCACTGAGCCTGCCTTGATGCACACCTGTCATCCCAGCAGCTCGGGAGGCTGAGGCAGGAAGATCACAACTTAGAGGCCAGCCTCAGCAACTTAGTGGGGCCCTAACAACTTAGTAAGACCCTGTCTTAAAATAAAAAATAAAAAAGGCTGGGAGTGTGGCTCAGTGGTTAAGTGGCCCTGGGTACCCTACCGGTACCATAAAAAAAAAAAAAAAAACTCATAAAACCTGAATATCCCAAAGATGGTGGCAGCTCACAACTCGGTGGAGGCCCAGCCTTTAGGGGCGAAGTCCAGCAGGTCCTGCGTGGGTGGGGGGCTGTGCTGGGGGCAGCTAAAGCTGAGTTGGGGCTGCTCCCTCTGCCCCACCCACAACCTTCCCTGCCCTTATTTCCAAGAGCAGAGGTGCAGGGTCCGGAGGAGCTGCCTCCACCCCTCCTTGTACTTTGGGGGTGATCTGCAGGAGATTCACTGAGAGGACACGGGGGTGGCCACTGATTTTTTAAGGGGGGGGTCTATAGGTGAAAACAGCAGGTTTCGTGTGGCGGACGCTGGGGGCTGAGTACAAGGTAGACACTGTCCCCCTGCGTGTTTCTGTGTCGGGTGGGAGGGGACATGACCTGAGGCGGATGCGGCCCAAGGCTGATGGTCATTGCTGGGGAGGTGGAGATGAGGGGCTCCTAGGAAATGGTCTCCCCGCAATTCCCCGACCCCCAAGCCACAGTGGCAGGGAGGGCCTGGGGGTGGGCTGGCCTGGGCACCCTGAGCTCCTGCTATCGTTAGGTAGAGGCTTCTGAGCGTCCAGGGCTCCTGAGGCCCAGCCAGGTGGCCGGACAGCGGAGGGACACGGTGCTTCGCGGGTGGCGGCCATGCCCGGTGCGCGTCCGGGGCTGCAGGGGTCTTTTGAGCGCCCCCGGCTCCACTGGGGTGCAGAGGGCAGCACAGGTGTCCCTCCAGCACAGCCAGGTTGGCCCCACGTGGGTACCACACCTGTCCATCCTGGTGGGACAAGGTGGCGGTCCCCAAAAGGGGACAACAGGAAATCTGACAGTTCACACAGCCGCCTGCCCTTCAGCCCCCCTGCTAAGGTCTGGTCACGGTGTTGGTGTCCCCAAGGTCATGGGTTGGGGACTGGTCTCCAGGAAACCGGCGTCAGAGGACCAGGGGGGAGCTTTCAAGGGAGGGTCTAGTGGGACTCCCTGGGTCACAGAGTGGGGGATGGGAAGGGTTAAGGTGCTTCTCACCAGTCCCCAACATGGTCCTGCGAGAGGTCAGACCTGGCCTCTCCGGCTCTCTGCTTCCTGGTTTGAGACGTGACCCCTGCTCAAGCCCCAACGTGACATGACGCCCTCCACTGTGGGCCCTTCCAGATGCTGGGACCTCCTGATCTTGGAGGTTGAGTCTCCAAAACTGTGAGCTAAATAAACCTTTTTTTTTTCTTTTTTTGGGGGGAGGAGGGTGCCAAGGATTGAACCCAGGGGCACTTAGCCACTGAGCCACATCCCCAGCCCTTTAAATTTTTTTTTTTTTTTTTTGAGACGGGATCGCTGAGTTGCTTAGGGCCTCACTAAATGGTTGAGGCTGACTTTGAACTTGTGATCCTCCTGCCTCAGCCTCCCAAGCCCCTGGGGTGACAGGAGTGCACTACTACACCCAACAAACCTTTTTTCTTCTTCATTAGCGCTTGCCTGAGGTATTTCATTATAGTAACACAAAGCTAACGAACATACCATATCCATCTTGACCCACGAGGCTGCTCCAAGCAGAGGCCTGCCATATCCCAGGGTGGGGATATATATACTGATCCTCTGGCTTTGCTCCTGTCAGACCCTCAGCCAGTGACGGGCACATGTTTAGGGCTGTGGCAGGTGTGAGATCAAGTAGCTAGGCCCGTGTCCGTTGGTCAGTGCAATGCCTGTCCCAGGGAAGGCGGCCGGGTGCCAACCTCTCTCTGAAGCCTGTGTGCGAGGGCAGGGCGGGCAGACGGGAAGGGCAGGTGCTGTGTCAGACAGTTTCCTGTTGCTTTGCACCAGGTCACTACCAACTGAGTGGCTTAAGAGGATCCACATGGATTGTCAGGTTGTGTAGGTCAGAAGGGCGACAGGGTCCCCCTGGTTTAAATCAAGATGTCGACAGGCTGTGCCCTGCTGGGGGCTCTGGGGCTGTTGGCAGAATTCAGCTCTCCAGGGCGGAAGGACGGAGGGCCCTACTTGGCAGGAGCTCTGGACAAGAGGACAACAGGGGGTTGTTAACCCACCCGCCAGTGTCCACCCCTGCACGGTAGCCAGTGTCCCAAGCTCTTCTCTCCAGAAGGTCCTGCACAGGAGGTAGTCACAGCATGACCCCGGTGCCTGGGCCAGGGTCCCTGATCGGGTTGGAGACTATACTAAATCGCCATAGTCGCTCTCTACCAAGGGACAAGAGTAAGGACAACAGAGGAGCTACCATGCACAGAGCATCCACTTGGGGCCTGTTCTGCTAAGAGTCTGCCCAGGGGTTAACACATCCTTCAGGCCACCAGGGCACCCCATTGTACAGCCAGGCAAACCAAGGCGTGGTGGGAGGAGGGGCTGGCTCAAGGTCACCCCGGAAGTACCTGCTGATGCCTGAGGTTTCCATCCTGGGTCCATAGGGCAAGAAGCATGGCCCCGCTCTCCCCAAGTCCACGGTGAGCAGTGGCCAGGAGGTGGGTCGGAAGGCCAAGGCCACTGGCCAGCTCCCTGAAGGTCCTTCCTCTGTGTCCAAATAGCCAAGGCAAGTTTCAGCGGCTCCTGGGTCTCCAGGGGACATGGAGAGGAACAAGCCAGGCCGACCTTTACCGGGGAAGCCGCGCTGGTCCCCGTGTAGCAAGTGCTGAAGACGGTCCCCGGCAGCCGCAGTGCCTGGCCTCGGAGGCTGGGAGAGGAGGCTCTGGGGCACACGCAGAAATTTCCACAATCAGAGATCGTGCCCTGTCAGGGAACACGGCCGCTGTTCCCCTTCATTGTCACGTCACGTGTGGCTGCTGGAGAAATCTCAGGGCTGGGAGGTCACGTTGCTGTCACACACAGTTTCCCTGAGTGTTTGGTTGGGATTATTGTCATTAAGTTTTGGCTCCAGGGATTGAACCCGAGGATGCTCAAGCACTGAGCCTCGTCCCCAACCTTTTTGTGTTTTATTTAGAGACAGGGCCTCACTAAGTTGCTGAGGCTGGCCTTGAACTCTGGATCCTCCTGCCTCAGCCTCCCGAGCAGCAGGGACCACAGGCGTGGGCCTCGGCTCCTGGGTTTATTTTATTTTAGCCGCAGGCACCAGTTTCCGGTTTTGCTGGGTCCCATCTTAGGGTCCCTAAAAGCCTAAATTGAGAGGCCTGCAGGGAATTCTAAGTCCTAAAGCCAGAGGGAAGATGACTTGTGAATTCTCACCAACACAACGAGGGACGGTGTGTCATGAACCGGCCCCAAGACGGGTGCAGTGGCCGAGGCCTGGGCTCCGGGCAGCCGGGATGGTCACAATCCCCTTGTGACCAGGTGTCTGTCGCTTCACCAGAGTCTGTTTCTCCTCAGCGAAGTGAGAAAAATAACCTGCAGCAAGAAAGTCAGTTGTGAGGAAGAGGCCGGGAGGCCAAAGGCTGTGAGCACCTTCCTGCTGCTGAGGGCTGGTGGCCCGCGGGCCATGCTGGGGACCACCCAGCGGACAGGGCCCTGGGGCTGACCCTGAGCTTGGCCTCCCACCGTGGCCCCTCCTGCCCTTTCCCCATCTGGAGAGAGGGGGGCTTCCCTGTGCCCAGTGCCTGGACAGAGGCCTGCAGAGGGCTCCCGGGCTCTGCCAGTCACCACCCGGTGCCACCTGGAGGGTCCCTCCACCCCCTGCAGCCTGGCCGTGATGGGGAGGGCGGCTGGCTCAGGGGTGACGGGGACCACTGCAGGCTGGTAGCCGGGGGCCCCGGGGAGCCTCTCCTGGACCTTCAGAGTCGTGACCAGACGCGGCCTGAGGCCTTTCCTCTGGACAACCCAGGCCAGGGGACCAGGCTCTGCCCCGTCCCCAGCCCCGACACCACCCGCTCTCCTGCCTCCGTCTGACCTGCACGGGCCCACACGGCCACGGGGGGGCACTCGCTCAGCTCCTGCCACACTCACTGTCACACACACAAGCACACACCCACACCAGGTCACACACACACTCACATGCTCACATACATCCTCACTTTCAGAAATACACATTCACACTACACATACACACATACACACTTACGTACACTCAACCAAATGCACTCACACTAACACACACATACCCACACACCCAAACTCACAAACTCATATACTCACACAAACACACACCTATGAACACACACATACCCTCACACATACAAACACTCATAAATATACAAAAACACACATTCACACTCACACTATCACACTTACACTCACTCTCACAAACACACTCACACGCTCATGCACATACACACTCACATACACACATATTTACACACATACACACTCTCACTTGCTCATGCATACACACACAGTCACACACATTCATACATGAATAGAAACACACATACATACAGTCACACATAAACACTCACACACACTTAAGCACTCTCACACAATGCACTTACACACTCATGCATGCACACACAATCTCACACATATGTGCACAAATACACACACACACACACAGTCAAGCATGCACACTAACAAACACACATACTCATATACACACACTCACACACATCCACACACACATGAACAGACGCACCACCATACACACACACTCACATGCACAGTCACACGATCTCACACACACACACAAACACACCTACAGCTCTCACATACATGCACTCACACACACATACATTTGCCCAACTGATACGCACATGCACACACTCATGCTCGCACACTCACACGCACACACACAGCCCACCGCCCGTAGCCCCCTGGCCTTCTGTGACTCTGCGCTGCCCTCTCAGGTGTCCCTGGGGCCCCCTCCCAGCCTGTCCTCTCCAGTGGATCTGGTGGGGCCCACGCTCCCCGCCCATCCTGGGCACCTCCCGCGGCCACATGGCAAGCGTAACCCCACACCTCCCTCCCCCCCCCCCCGCAGCTCACGGCACAGACCTCAGACCTCCCCACCTGCCCGTCCACATGCACACACGGGCTACTCCGGCCCCCACCATCCTTCACAGCCTCCCCCCCGGGCCTCCCCCGGCCCAGCCCTGGAGAATGCTCCCTCTCCTGGACTCACGGTTCACAGCTCTTGCTCAGCTCCCACCACACTGGGTCAGGGAGTGACCAGGACAGGCTCCCTGGGGGAGGCAACTGTCCAGTGGGAGCTGTGGACCACCAGGAGGTATCAGGGAAAGATTTGGGGAGAGAGTTATCTGCAGAAGGAATAGCACGTGCCAAGGTCCTGGGGCAGCGTGGGGGCATGTGCCTCAGCGTGACTCCCTGATCTCACCCGGGCTGGGCTTGCCCTCTATGAGCAATTTGGCAATGTCTGGAGACGTCTTGGGTTATCACAACATGGGCTGGTGACCAAGATCTAGTGGTGGAGGTCAGGGTTGCGGCTACACCTCCCACCATGCCCAGGACAGTCCTGCCACCAAATGACCAAAGAGCAGGGTGCCAAGGTCGAGGACTGGTACGCTGGCAGCGCCCCGCAGGCGTGGCACTGTTTGGAAATGCAGATTCTCCGTCCCCCCCTGACCTGCCGCACAGAACTCCAGGGGAAAAGCCCTGTTGCCACACGCCCTCCAGTGGGTCCTCCGTCCCTCTCCAGGTGGGAACCACTGGACGCTCCACGCGGTGGTTCAGGCTCCCGGCGGCTTCCTGCAATCACCGGGAAGATTTCACAGCAGAGTCCAGGGGCCCAGGTCTGGGTATCTTTTGGAAAGTCTCTAATTCTTTCTGATTGGCCTCCAGGGGAAAGATCCTCTGAGCTAAAACACATCAAATATAAGAAGAAGAGGGAGGCTGCAGAGACCACCCCGGCGAGACCCTCAGAGCATTGCTAAGGAATACGCACTGTATCAGGAGGGCACTAGGGAGCCATGGGGGGCTGAAGAGAAAGGGCATGCCCAGATGGCCTACAAAGATCTCTGACTGCAGGAAGGAAGCTGGGTGGGAGAAGACGAGGCTGGAGTCAGGGAGGCCAGCAAGGAGGCTGAGAGATGATGGCGGCCCAAACCCCAGCCACAAATGGGGACTACTATGGATTAATCTGTGTCCCTCTAAAGACATATGTTGAGATCCCAGCCCCTGGTCCCTGAGGATGTGACCTTATCTGGGTTTAATCCATTTACAACGAGGTCCCCGCTGACTGGATGAGCCCTGAACCCGGTGACGGGCATCCTTTTAAGGAGAGGGGGGTTAGGGGGTGCAGGGCCCAGAAGGGAGCGGCCACGTGAAGACAGCAGGACTGGGATGGCCGAGCTGCAGGCCCCGGGTGGACACGAAGCTTCCCGAGGAGCAGCCGGGAGGCCAGGACAGGTTCCCTGGAGCATTTGGGGAGCAAAGGACAGCCAGACGGACACCCAGGTGCGACAGAGGTGAGCCACCGTCCCGTGGGAGGTCGGTAAGTGGCCTGGGGACCAACAGGTGGAGAAGGGTCCACGCGCAGGTGGGACCCAGGGGCAGCGGGCCCAGGCCCGCCCTCCAGGAGCCACCGCGTGGCCCCAGCCTGGTGACGCAGCAGTGGGTGCAGAGGGGACCCGGCCACCAGGGCAGGCAGGTGGAGGCGGGAGCAGGGCTGGGTCTGAGGGACCCTCCCAGGGCCTGGTGGCAGGAACCACGGCTGCCCCACGGGCCTGAGAAGCAAGGATGACAGCACCCCTGTGTGGAGTGGCCGGCCTCAGACTGGACTTGGCTTCCACAGAGGACAGCCCAATGCTTCCCACCAGGCACCTGGGCAGGAGGGACCCTCCCCCCAGAGGTGTGGCAGGAGGAGCCCCGCCTAGGTGCTGCAGTGCCCCCCCATGGCCCTGGCTGGGTCAGTGCACTCCCCTCCCAGCTCACCAGGACATCATCCACAGGGCAGGGGGGATTGTGACCCTCTCCAGATACAACTCCCACCCCACCACCAGCCTCCCGCAGCTCCCGCCCACTCAGTGGGCAGCCACCTAGAGCAGACCCATGGCATCCCTACGGAGACTCTGCAGGTCATCACCGAAGGGACGCTGGTGGCCTGTGCCAAGTCTAGCTTTGACTTCTGTGGGCTTCAGCAAATGACCTGCTCTCTCCCACTTATCAGCAGCACCCGACGGGGACCGTGGTCAACAACACGGGACTGCGCAGCCCAGAAGGTCCTGAGAAGGGTCTGGTGGGGCCCAGCCCAGAGCCCAGCAGAGAAACAGGGTGGCCACAGACCCTCCGCTCTGCAGGTCCCTCCGCGCCGCTGACCTCGGCTGGACCTTGGAATGACCTGAGCCCCTGCCCTCCGTTTTCGGGAACTAACAGCATCTCCTAAGACCACCGAGCTTTGGTGGACTGGCCAATGGGTGGGGACAGAGTCTTCTGGAGGATTGTCCTGGCTCTGAACTTGAACTCCAGGGTTTCCCGCCATCCACCCAGGCCACACCTCCCCCCCCCCCCCGGGGGCGTATTCCCACTGTGAGCGAGGACGGAGGAGGGAACCCCAGGAGGGGACCGTGACCAGAGCAGGAAGGGTGACTTCTGTGTCCTGTTTGTCCCCATGTGCCACAGGAGCCCAGGGCAGGGTCCCAAGTGAAGAGTGACCAGATCCAACTTGCAAAGTTGCAATTTGATGAGGTGACTCAAGCCCCGGTGGGGGACCGGTCAGAGGGAAGAGAGACCCAAGAGGCGGATGGACACAGAAGTGGAGAGACTCCAGACTTGGCCCAATGTCGGAAGAGACGGCAGAGGAGGGGCCTGGGGAGGCCAGCGGGGGCGTGGATGGGAGGTGAGGGACTGAGCAATTTTAATTCCTAGAGTTAAAGGAGAGTTGGATCCTCACTGTACCTATGTCTGACACATAGTAGGTCCCCAGCATCCGGCTATGGGATGGAATGACAGAAGGAGGCCCAGGGTTGCCTGGGCAGATTTGTGTTCTCTCTCTCCCCCTCCCTCCCTCCGTCCCTTCCTTTCTTTTCCTTCTGAGGCTTGAGCCCAGGGGCACTTCACCTCGCAGCCACATCCCCAGCCCTTTCTATTTTTTGACTCAGGGTCTCACTAAGTTAGTGAGGCTCTTGTTAAATTGCTGAGGCTGGCCTCCAATTTGTGATCCTCCTGCCTTAGCCTCCCAAGCTTCTGGGATTACAGGCATGTGCCCCTGCACAAGGTTTCTTAAGGAGGTGGTGCCATCTCCCAAGGGTACTTTAAGGGAATGTAGGGTGCGGGTGTGGGAGGATTCCTATTTTCTTGGTCTTGTCTTTTTCAGTAGACATTTTGGCAACAAGCAGAGGTATTGGAGTGATCACAACTTGGGGTAAGTGGGGTGCGGGGATGCTACTGTCATTCAGTGGGTAGAGGTGCCAGATGCCATCAAAATCCTACAGGTCAAGGACAGCAAGAAAGACCCAAAATATCAACTGCATCAAGGATGAAAACCTTGACCTACAGACTGGGAAAGATTAAATCAGTATTTCTAGGCGGGCAATGCCCAGGACAGTCACATACTAAGAATGGTCCCAAAAGCCTTTGGAATTCGAATGCCCTTCTGAACATTCTTTTTTCTTTCTTTTTTTTGGCGGGGGGGGGGGGTGGGTGGCAGGTAACATCACAGCCTTATTTTGCATTTTATTTAGAGACAGGGTCTCACTGAGCTGCTTAGGGCCTCACTTTTGCTAAGGCTGGCTTTGAACTCACAATCCTCCTGCCTCAGCCTCCCCAGCCACTGGGATGAAAAGTGTGTGCCACTGTGGCCTGGCCCCTGCTCCATTTTTACCTGAGAATTTAAAACCACCTCACATACCACAGCGTATTTTTGGAATTTTCCTGGATTATAGCTGCAGAGGAAATTAGGGTGAGGCAGCAGCCTCTTTATCCAAACCCTATCAAGAGCTGTTTTGCATTCGGGAACATCTGGGCACTGGCCTCCGAGCTGCTCTGGGAACACGACCTGCCACCCAGCACACCTGAGTCGGTCGGCTTTGGCAGACCCCTTCACAGCGACGCCACCCATTCATATGAATATACTAATTTAGCTCTTATTTCAAAATGTCAGAGAGAAGAAATGTCGACGATATTCAACTGAATATTTATCTGAAATTCTCGACTTACTCGTGATAAGTAGGTATAAGCACCAGACAGCTCCATTATGTCTCCTGGCATAGAATCGTTCCTTGATAATTTACATATCGAAATAGATATTATTTTATTATAAATTGCTTTCATTTTATTCATCTTTTATATTACGGTTAGGGCATTGATTTTTTTTCGAAATTACGTGTGTATGTAGATGGAATGTGCGAATTTCATTTCAGAATTTAAAAAAATGGGTACTATAAAACGTGTAATGAACAGGGGATGTGAGTTGTCTTGAAGTGGATCCTCACTGACCTGGATGATTTCCTGTATTTATGGGCAACACTGACACCCAAGTGGTGAAAGTCAGGTATCCTGCCATTCCCAGATCAGTGGCACGTGATGAAGAATTCCAAGTTCAACGTGGGCTCTAAGCCTCCGTGAAGGAGATTCTGTTCATAATCATCCAACTCTGTTTCATTTGTCAGTATTTGCTGCGTAACAAATACACCCGCAACTGTCAGAGGCCAACAAGCATTTATTTCCCCTTTCCCAGGCCCTATGGGTTGGTGAGACTTGGCTTCAGGCTGCGTTGTCTCTCTGTCCCCGTTAGCCAGCATCTCCCTGGGACTACCATTCTCAAGCTCCTAGGGGGGCCAGAGGCCAAGGCCAGCGGCTCACGTATGGAAAGCGTCTGTTACCTCATGTCTGCGGCACAGTCCAATTAAGCCACCTGGCCACGCCCAGTTACAATCAGATGAGCAAACAAGCCCCGCCTCCAGTGGGAGGGGCTTCAGTGGGCTCAGAAAAGTATGAAAAAACTGGGAATAAGAGCCAATTATCCAAGCTGGGCAGTGGTGCACACCTATAGTCCTAGAGACTATGGAGACTGAGGCAGGAGGATCGCAGGCTGAAGGCCAGCCTCAGCAACTCAGTGAGGCCCTAAACAGCTCAGGGGGACCCTGTGTCTAAATAAAATATAGGAAAAGGGCCAAGGAGTTGGCTCAGTGGTTAAGTGCCCCTGGATTCAATCTCTGGTGCCAAAAATAAAATAAGAACCGAGAATCCAACCTAACTCCATTTTATAAATAAACGTCACATTTTATATCTATTACGTCACAATTTTCTGTCCCGTGCTTAGTCAAGTTTGTTAAATAATTGTTTTCACTACACAGTGTAAACTGCACAAAAACTGTAAAGGGACCAGAGCCAGGTGGATGATGGACTCAACCCAATCCCCTGATGCCTGTTCTGTAGACCTACTATGTGTCAAACTCTGTCCTCATAATTAAAAAATAATCGGTCATTCTTTTCGTGTTCACAGATAATGAAAGGGAGGCTCAGAGAGGTTAAGACACTCACTCGCAGTCACACAGCTCACCAATGTCACACCTACGCCACTCCAAATCCTCGATGTTTTGGGAGGACACAGATCTGCAGATGAGAAGAACCAACCTGGACCCAGTTCCTCCCAGGAACCTCCAGAGAGTGGACCCCAGGGCGAACGTGGACTTCAGTTGTTTGCATGTGGGGAAGGCGAGTGGAGTCACTGGGACATGTGACATTTATTTAGTTACATATCTCCGGTGGGAGGTTTCGGGGGCCATTAATGTCGTGTGTCTGCATGGCTAGCTGACATGCTACTTCTTGTTATTGCCGTCTCTATTCCATGGTCCGCACACTCAATTTCAATTCAAAGTTTGGCAGTCAAGGTGTCAGGGCTAAAAAATGGAATGGCCTCCCTCCGAAATGAAATAATTTTGTTGTTCAGTTCCGAGCGATTTTGTAATTTCATGCTTGTGTATGATAATTTTATGCTGTCCTGCCTCACGTAACTCAGTTCTGGCAGATTCTGACAGGTGATAAATACAATCTTTTCCGCCCGCGTGCGACAGGCCGGTGCGAGTGGGGGAGGGGACAAATGGCAATTTCACATCTGAGGCCGGAGCGACTGGAGGCCGCCGCCGCGGCCTCATTCTTTCATAATTTCACGCCTGGGTTCCAGCCGGCGCCACCTCGGTTGTGGCTGAAGGACCCGAGGGTCAAGGGGCCTCTGAAAACGGAGGGGGGGGCGGGGGGGGGCGCAGAGCCAGGAGGGTGACTGTGGGCCGCCCTGGGCTGGCGCTGGGGACATACAGGGGACAGCGCTGCAGAGAGGGGACCATCCTGGAGGAGTTGTCCTGACAAAGCTGGTGGACCTCAAGAGATGGGGGGGGGGAGAGGGAGAGACAGACAGACAGACAGACGGGCCTCAGGATGTATCACCAACGCGTCCCTGGAGCTGCTCCCTGTATTGTTCCCGGGGAAGAAGGTTCCTCTGGCTAAAGGAACAAGAAGGAAACACTGGCGGTCCCCGGGGAAGGTCCTGGTGGCTCAGGAAATGCAGGTGGAGATGGGGATGTTGGGATCAGCGATGGGGACACCGCTGTCCTTTTTCTGGTGGAGCTGACCTAAGGGACAGTGGGCCCCTGGCCTGCCCTCAGACCGCTCCCTGCCTTCCTCCCCCGGAGGCTCCCTCCTTGCTAAGGTCAGAGGAAGGGGGCTTGGGCTCAGCAGGAGGAAGCCCAGGAGAGAGCCGGCGAGTGACAGGGACAATCACAACTGCCATTTACCCAGCGCTGACCATAGCCAGGTAGTGCCAGTTCTCCCAGAGAATCAAGACCACCAGACACCCACTTTACAGATGAGGAAACCGAGGCCCAAAACTCTAGCCAAGGCTGGGTGTGGTGGCCTCACCCGTCATCCCAGCGGCTCTGGAGGCTGCGGCAGGAGGATCGCAAGTTCAAAGACAGCCTCAGCCACAGCGCGGTGCTAAGCAACTTAGTGAGACCCTGTCTCTAAATAAAGTACAAAACAGGGCTGGGGACGGGGCTCAGGGGTCGAGGGTCCCCGAGTTCAATCCCCGGTACCAAAAAAAAAAAAAAAGAATCACAGGGGTCTCATACAGAAAGGACAAGTGGACGTCACCTGGGGAACCATCAGGGGTGGGTGTTCTGGAGTCCCTCTGGGCTCAAGCAATGACAAGGTCTTGTCTCCAGCATCCTAGTGTCCTTGGGCCACAGCACAGTGGCTGCCACACCCAGGGTCCACTGATATTTGTACTGGAAATGGACCCACGATGTCTCCATTCTGGATTCTAGATGAATGCTTCTGAGAATCAGGAGGGGAAGGGGGCGAGCCAGGTTCTGACCTCAGGGTCTGTGTTCACCTGTGCATCACCTGGAAGCAGAGCTCGCTCACCCACCCAAGAAGCGTTCAATAGTATCTCAACTAATTAGAGGATACAGCCCCCCCTCTCTACATGTTGCATAGAGTCCCAGCCCAGTGACCACAACACCGAGTGGCAGCACAGTTTCTATATGTGGAAATGTACAGGAATGATGGTGGCCTGGCCTCATAAATGTCCTTGGACTATCAAAGAAGACTGAGAAGAAAAGGGTCTTATCAAACAAGGTCTTAAAAGTGGAGTACGCATGGCTAGCATTGGATTATTTCAAAGGTCCTTTGCATCAGAGCCCTCTGCATGCCACCATTCCCCAGGTATCTGTCTCACCCCAGCCC
The DNA here is from genome assembly GCF_964194105.1 of Spermophilus citellus. Classification (NCBI taxonomy): domain Eukaryota; kingdom Metazoa; phylum Chordata; class Mammalia; order Rodentia; family Sciuridae; genus Spermophilus; species Spermophilus citellus. The sequence continues at coordinate 114,453,745 of NC_138184.1, read as the reverse complement.
CTCCACCTGGAAGCCTCTGACACCTCCTCAGGAGTCTAGGGAAGCCTCTGTTCTTCCAGGAAGCTGTCCAGAAACTTTCAGACCTGCCAAGATCCTTCCTGTGGGCTCTTACTCCAGGCTGCTTCCCCCACACTGACTTCGCACCCCTAGGAACTGGACCCTAAGGTGCCACAGCTATATGAGGCCTTGTACTCTTCCATACATTAATATGGTAATTGTGTATTGAGCCAATACTCTTCTAGAATGGAAATTCAGTGGTCACAAAGCAAAATTTGTGACCTCACAGAGCTAGAATGTGAGGTCAGTCAACACTAGATACACAGCACGTTGGCTCCTCACATTACCAGCTGCTGGGGGGAAAGAAGCCAGGAGGAAATAAACCTCTATGGGCTGGTTGATAATGACAAAGGTCTGCTATTCACTCAACATCCCACTGGCCTCTGAGCTCCCTCCAGGTGGAGGCTGCATCTGACTTTCTCATTCTGTGAACCTGAGGGGAAGATAATGCCCAGGACTTAGAGGGTTTCAGTAAGTAAGTGATGACTGAACCAATCAACTGCTTAGATAGTTGGAAGGATAGACAGAAGGATAGACAGAGGATAGACAGAAGGATAGATGGAAGTATAGGTGGAAGGATAGATAGATGGGTGGTTGGATGGGATGGATGGATGGATGGATGGATGGATGGGTGGGTGGGTGGGTGGGTAGGTGTGTATGGATAGATGGATGGATGGGTGGATGGATGGATGGATAGTTGTGTGGATGGGTGGATGGGAGGGGGGATGGGTGGATAGGAGGGTGGATGGTTGGATGGATGGATGGGTGGGTGGATGGGTGGATCAATGGATGTATGGTTGGATGGGTGGGTAGGTAGATGGATGGATGGATGGATAGTGGGTGGGTGGATGGAAAGATGGATAGATGGGTGGGTAGGTGGGTAGATGAATGGGATGGATGGATGGATGGATGGGTGAATGGATAGATGGATGGATGGGTGGGTGGATGGGTGGATGAGATGGATGGATGGATAGATGGGTGGGTAGATGGGATGGATGGATGGGTAGATGGGTGGATGGATGGATGAATGGATGGATAGATGGATGGATAGATGGGTGGATGAGATGGATGAATGGAGGGGTGGATGGATGGATGGGGTGATGGATAGATGGATGGGGATGGATGGGTGAATGGGTGGATGGATGGGATGGATAGATAGATGGATGGATAGGTGGGTAGATCGATAGGTAGATGGGTGGATGGATGGGTGGATGGATGGGTGGATGGATGGATGGGTGGATGGATGGGTGGATGGATAGGTGGATGATTGGATGGATGGATGGATGGGATGGATGGATAGATGGATGGATGGATTGGATGTATGTATGGATGGAAGGATAAGTGGGTGAGTGGATGGATGGATGGATGGATGGATCAATGGATGGATGGATGGATGGATGGATGGATGGGTGGATGGATGGATGGGTGGATGGGTTAATGGATTGTTGGATGGATGGGATGGGTGGATGGATGGACAGATGAACAGACAAATGGATATGAACCCTCCTTCCAATATACCCATACTCTAGTTCCTTGTATCAATGAATGTCCCCTCACTGGGAGAAAGGAACTTTGTAAATGTGAGTAAGTTAGGAATCCTGAGATGGAGAGAGTAAACTGGATTTTCCAAATGGGTGTGATTTAACTAGCACCTTCTAAGAAGGAGGTCGATGAGTCAATCTGAAGAGAAAGTGACAGAATGATAGAAGCAGAGATTGGAGTGATGTGCTTTGAACATGGAGGAAGGGGCCACAATCCAAAGAATGCAGGTGGCCCATAGAAGCAGGAAATCAGCAAGGGAACAAATCCTCCCCTCAGAGCTTCCAGAAGGAATCAGCCTTCCCCAAACTTAACTGTAGCCCAGGAAACTAATTTTAGACTCCTGGCCTCCAGAACTTTAAAAGGATAAAGTTGTGTTGCTTTAAACCATTAAGTTCATGATAGTTTGTTACAGCAGCAACAAGAACCTAATACAGATTGATAAGTGGATAGATTAGGGAATGATGGGCAGATGGACAAATGGATGGAAGGATGGATGTGCAGGTAGATAAGTAGATGATTGGATAGTGAGTGATTGATGGATGGATGGATAGATAGGTGAATGGAAGGATGGGTGGATAAGTGGCTGGCTGGATAGGTGGCTGGGTGGATGGGCAGATGAATGGGTAGATGCATGAGTGCATGGTAGATGGATGGATGAGTGGGTAGGTGGATGGGTGGTTGGGTGGGTGGATATGCAGGTAGGATAGATGAGGGACTTGGGTGCATGGATGAGTGGTGGGACTGATGGACTGATGGTGCTGGGTAGCTAAGTGAAGGTCTCTCTCTGCCCCTTTCTAGCCATGTGTCCATTGGCAGGACAAACACCCATGGATGTTCAGACAAATGGATTAAGTGGAGACTAGGAGCATAAACAGATCCTGGGTCACCAGAATATGCACTTAGCAGGAGGTGTTGTTGTAAACAAAGGGAGAATTTCTCCCACAAGATAAAACCGTAGCATGGTGGTCTGGGCAAATTCACAAACCCTCCATGATAAAGGGTGACCCAAGCCATGGCTGGTGGCTTCACAGCAGCGTTAGGGCAGCGGTGTGTCTCAGCCCCTGAAGACCCATGCCTCACAGAGCCTCCTGCTGCCCAGCACCAAAGAGCCTTGTCCCTCCTGGCATCAGCCTAAGGAGGTGACAGCGTGGTAAGGAGCAGACGTCCAGGTAGACTCTGGGCCCTGCCATCTGCCAGCTACCGACCTGGGTGGCCTGCTTTGCCTCAGTAGGCTCGCTGCCTGATGGCCCAATAGAGGAACCCATGACAGCGTACAGGTGACTTGAGGGTTAACTGTGATGCCAAGCGCATCCTGGGCTGGGCGTGTAGTATGTGCTCAATTAACTGCACATCTGCTGCTTCTCTGCAGATTTGACCAATATCTCCTATTCTCATTTGGGTCATTTCCAACTTTTCAAGGGAAATGGCCGTTTAAAAAAATAGCTTTTGATACATAGAGCCAATAAGTAGGAGGGACCCCTTATAAATGTTGTCCCCCAGGTCCCTTGTGAATGGTGCAATTGCCAAAGTTCGAGATGGCCCCCACCCCCCAGATCCAGAACATGACCCAGGAAGCTTCAGGTCATCTATTTCAAGTCACCTTTTTGTACAAATGGGGACACTGAGGCCCAGAGAGGGGTAAAGAAGTAAGGCAGGTGGAGTGATCACAATGACAATGAAATCAACATGGACGGAGGCTGAGATGAACTCCTCCTCCCACCACGGGACCCTCCCCTGCTCACCGCCTCCTGCAGGAGAGTCAGCAGCCCCTTCACACGGTGGGGAGAGGAGGCCCCTGTCAAACAGGTGCCCTGGGGGTTTGAGTCACACCACTTCCCGGGGTGCAGGCTGAGTCCCAGAGACCCCTGGAGCTCAGGTTTGTACCCCGAGGCGGTGCCAACCTGGGGTTCAGACCCCCTGGACACAAGCTGTGCTGGCCAGGGAGGTTGAGGACACCTGGGGGGGGAGGTGCAGGACCCAGGCGGGCATGGGGGTCCCCTCCCCACCAATCCTGTCACCATGGTGCTGAGGAGATGAAGGCAGAATGGGAGCGAGGCTCCTCCAAGCCAGGGGTGGCACCCATGACTGGTGAACCCCAAGAGGCTAGCGGAAGGTGTGGAGCAGATTGGTCCCCTGCCTCAGAGGAAGCCAAACCTGCTGACACCGTGTGTTAGGTTTGGTCCTTAAATGTCCCCAAAGGCCATATATTGACCTCTTGGTGGCCAGCCTGTGGCACGGTTGAGAGCTGGCAGGAGCTTTAAGAGGTGGGGCCTGTGGAAGTGGGGGGTGAGGCCGTTGGGAGCGTGCCCTCCAGGGGGATGTGGGGACCAGGCCCTTCCTCTGTTTCTTGCTGGCTGCCATGAGGGAAGGGGAGCCGTCTTCTCTGCTAATGCTCCCACCAGGATATCCAGCTCTCCACAGGACCAAGGGCAAAAGGGTCAAGTTTGGAACCACGAGCCAAAATAAACCTTTCTTCTTTTAAGTTGATTTTCTCTGGTATTTTGTCACAGTCATGGAAAGCTGATTAGTACATCTTGATATCAGATTTCTAACTTCCAGAACTATGACACCATAACATTTCTTTTACTTTTGTTTTCAGTCCTAGGGATGGAACCCAGGGTGTCCCTGAGATGGGAAAATGCTTTCCCATTGAGTTCCACCCCCAGCCTGAGGGAAGACCTTTCTCTTATTCAAGGCATCCCATCTGGGAGACTTTGTTAGGCTGCTCTCACACAGTCACCCAGATTTGGGTGTGGCTAGCATCCCGAGGACCAGCTCTGGAATATCCCTGAGCCACCTACCCAGGCTCCCTGCTCTGGGAGGCTGGGGGCTCTGCTCTGCAACATTGTCAAGTCCATCCAGAATAAAGGACTGACCCTGGACCTGAGCCTGGGCTCTTACCTGGTTTCCATCGGGAAAGCACTTACTGAGCACCCACTGCATACTACACCCTTCACTGACCTACCTACCCACATCACGTGGATCTACTATGTGATGGCTTAGGCGGGAAGGTTCCTGACTCTGACCTTGGGGTCCCGGTGTATTTGGTAGAGCACCAGCTGCTGTAGCAGATTCTGAGATCTTCGTGGCTTCATTTCTTTCTCTTTTTTTAATGGTTTTTAGCTGCACATGGACTCAATATCTTTATTTTGTTTATTTATTTTTATGTGGTGCTGAGGATTGAACCCAGGGTCTCATATTTAAGAGGCAAGTGCTCTGCCCCCTGAGCCACAACCCCAGCCCCAGAGAGTTTGTTTCTTATTTGGGGTGGAAATAGGAAGGGGCTGGGCACAGGAGGTATTCCAGGACCCAGCTAGAGGAGGGCCTGTCTCCTTCTACAAGGTCACAGTGGACATCGGCAGGGGAGAGGAGAAAGTGGAGGGTCCCACAGGCCACTAGTGGCACACACTACTTTGGCTCTCACCCTGTGGGCCAGTGGGCAGAAGAATGGCTGCAGCCCACAGTAGGAGAGGCTGGGAACGCAGCCCAACCCCATGTCTGGAAGGAATGGACAACGGGTTTCTGAACAACTCACTGGTATTTACTTGACTTCCAGTGCTAGGCATTAAGGGCTCCTTGGTGCATTTTCTGTTACTATGATAAAATACCCAAGACTGGGTAATTTATGAAGAAAAGAGATTTGTCTTGACTCACAGTTCTGGAGACTGGCAAGGTGCCTCATCTGCTCGCTCATCTTCTGGGGAGGGCCTTGGGGTGGGAAGAAAGCAGGTGCACTTGGAAGAGAGACGCATAGGCAAGAGGGACAGGGTGCATGTCCAGATGCCTGTGTGTGACTCTGGCTGGTCACTGGGGTCAAGCAGGGATAGCATAACCCTCTCAGTGACACCAGCACCCAAAATTCAACAGAGGACCATGCATTACAGAGCGGGGGCGGGGGCAGGGGAGCAGCACTTATTGAGGTCTGCCTGTGAGCTAGAAAGGAGAGTTCCAGACCTTCTCAAGTTGTCCCATCAGTCCTGCCCCCAGATATGAATGATGTCCTCGATTCCATCATTGCGGGAACTGAAGCCCAGAGGAGTGAAGCTCCCTGGTTACAGTCACACACCGAGGAAATCAGAGTTGGAGCCATGACTGGGCTATGGGGTAGGGATGGGACTCCAGAACCCTGGGTTCTGTTCTCCGCACCATGTGGAAGAGATCTACAAGTGGCCAACTATCCAAAGGAAAGGGTTCAGGGTCCAATAGTCCTTAGGGACATGCAGACCAAAACCATGATGAGCTGGACACGGTGGTGCACGTCCGTTATCCCAGCAGATGGGGAGGCTGAGGCAGGAGGATCGAGAGTTCAAGGCCAGTCTCAGCAACAGCGAGGCACTAAGCAACTCAGTGAGACCCTGTCTCTAAATAAAATGCAAAACAGGGCTGGGGATGGGGCTCAGTGACCAAATGCCCCTGAGTTCAATCCCTGTTACTAAATAATAATAATAATAAGAAGAAGAAGAAGAAGAAGAACAACAACAACAACAACAACAATGAGATGCTACCTCATATCATTGGGATGGATACTAGTTTCTTTTAAGGGAAGAAAATAATGTGTTCAGAGAGGATGTGGAGAAATTGGGACCCTGTGCACTACTGGCGAAAACGTAAAATAGGGACTCCCCTATAGTCATTCCTCAAAACATGATCCAGAAATTCCACATCTGGGTATACACCTCACAGGATGGAGAGCAGGATTTTGAAGGGAGATTTGTACCCTCACATTCGAAGCAGCATTTTCCACAATAGCTACAGGAAGAAGCAACCCCAGGGTCCTTCCAGGAGAATGAATGCATAGAATGTGGCAGGTCCATACAATGGAATATTACTCAGCCTTAAAAAGGAAGGAACTTCTGACACATGAGTGAGCACCAAAGACCCCGGTGAAATCTGTCAGTCTCAAAAATGCAGATGCTGCTGGGTGCTGTGGCAAATGCTTGTACCCCAGGGCTGGGGAGGCTGAGGCAGGAGGATCACCAGTTCAAGGCCAGCCTCAGCAAGTTAGTGAGGCTCTAAGCAACTCAGTGAGACCCTGTCTCTACATAAAATACAAAGTAGGACTGGGGATGGGGCTCAGTGGTCGAGGGCCCTGAGTTCAATCCCCAGTACAAAAAAAAAAAAAAATTGAGATGGTAAATTTTATGGAATGCGTATTTTAGCAAAATTTGAAAGACAGAAATCAGCTAATGTTCTCTCCTCCCCCTCTTTCTCTTTCTCTCTCCCCCACCTCCTCTCTCTGAGGTCACTCAGGAGGCAGAGAACAACCAGGAAACCAGGGGCAGGGTCTCCATGCTGGTCCCGCTCAGCTCTGGGTCCTGGGCTGACCCGCGACTCTCCAGGCAGAAGCTGCTCCAACAGATCGCCACATAGGTGTCCCTCCTGTCCTCTGCCTGCTGGCTCTGAAGCCCTCCTGGATGCTCTCTCTGCCCCGCCCCCTCCCCGCTCAGGCCTGTCCCTGTGGACTGGAATCCAAATTCCAGGTGTCTTTGATGCCCTTGGCGACCAGGATGGCCCCCGGGCAGGGCACAGAAGGGCCTCCAGTTCCCCTCTGTGCCCAGACTTGCTTGGCACCTTTGTGGATGGAGACACCCGGCTCCCCGCCAGGGCCTGAAGCCTGCCCTCCAAGGAGCTGGGAGTGACCCGCAGCATCTCTCCAAATGCAGCCCCCTTTCCCTTGAAGGGAAATGAGTGGCGTTGCTTGGAAAGCACAAGGTCCCCTTCACGAGGGCTCACTGCACGCTCAAATCCTCCCCAAGCTTGAAACAGAAGGGGCGACTGCGCCTGGCTGAGCCCCAGCCCCCGTCGCCACCCACGGACCCCCCCCTCCCCTCTGCCCCCCTGCGCAGCACCCCAGATTCCTCCCCCACTCACCCAGCCAACAGCTATGCACCCCCAGGTCGGGACACCTGAGAACAGGAGCACTTGGAGCTCTTCAGAAAGCCCCAGCTGGGGTGGGGGGTGAGCCCCCAGCTCCTCTCCAGTGTCCTCTGAGGAAACTGTCAGAGTCTCCCCGAAATCGCCCGGCAGGGCAGTGGCCTCCCTGCCTCTCTTTCTTCCACCTGCCTTTCTGGCGGAGGCTCCCGCCCATGGGCCTTCGGCTTATGATCTCCATGTGGGTCCATTCATCATTAGCCAAGGTCAAGTCGCAGGTGCCTCCTATCATTTCTCAATTATGGGTGGCCCCTGGGCCCGCTCCATAAAGTGGGCTGCGCTGCGCTCATATTAATTAAATATCCCAGGCTCCGGGGAAGGAGCTGGGGAGGGCGCTTGGCAGCTGGCCCCTGTGGGCGTCCGGCTCCTTCTGGAGGTAAAATGTCCTCATTCATCCGCTCGACAGGTATTTATTAAGCCCTTACTTGTGCGCGGGGCATGCACTGTGCTCCACGCGGTCTCTGCGGTCCGGGTAGCAGGAGCCACCAACAGGGATCATGCGCCGTGTGCGCGCACAGCAGCGGGAAGGTCCTCACACACCAAGGCACAGGTCTGTGGACTGGAGCGATGTGTTGTGTTGGGGGAATTGCTGGACTCCAGGGGGGCCAGGAAAAGAAGACCCCGGGCAGGTGGCATCATGTGACAGGGCCCCATGATAAGCATGAATGACGGAGACCAGAGGCAGGTGGCTCAGGACAGAGAGAAGAATGCCGAGAGGAAGGAGGCGGATTCCTAGCCTCCCTGCAGCCCAAAATCACATTCTGTGCCTTTCAACTTGGCCCTGCCCTGTCCCTCACTACTGTCCAGGATAAAGCTGCTAACTCCTCTCAAGCACTGGGTGTTGTCAAGGGCTGTTCCAGGCAATCCTTAGCCTGCAGGGGCCCCTTTCTCCCTTCTTATTTGGGGAGGAGGGTACCAGGGATGGAACCCGGGGCCCTCCACCACTAAGCCACATCCCCAGCCCTATTTGAATTTTTATTTAGAGACAGGGTCTCACTGAGTTGCTCAGCACCTTGCTGTTGCTGAGGCTGGCCTTGAACTTGCGATCCTCCTGTCTCAGCCTCCCCAGCCGCTGCATGACAGGTGTGTGCCACCGTGCCCAGCCTTCTCTCTTTTCTTGATACTGAAGAAATGAGGTGTCAGAGAAGTCGGTTTGTCTGTTCACACCTGCAGCGAGTGTGGAACATTTCAGAGCTGCTACTTGTGAGGAGGGAGAGCCGCTGGCATCTTTGGAGGCCTCCCCACTTCTCGGCCTCCCTTCTGCCCCTCCCTCATTCTTTCAGTGAGTGTGGCAATTTTCCAAAGCAGGAAGTGAGCTGAGCACAGCACCCTAGGGAGGGCCTCCATGCACGGGCCTCAGGACCGTGACCACCCCTCTCCTGGAAACTCCAGTTGAGGATTCTAGCAACCTGACCCTCCTAACAGAACAGTCAGAGACACCGTGAAGGCTCTCTCCACCTGGATGTTCCTCCAAGAGTCATGGCTGAGTGACAAGCACTAATAATTAGCATCTCATGAATGCCAAGCACAGGTGTATGAGCTGTGCTTGGATGGATTCTTCCCTGGCAGGAACCTCAGTAGTTTGTTTTACTGCTTAGGAGACAGACACAGAGAGATTGCACGACTTATCCATAATCACACTGTCGTTCTGCAAAGGTGATAGTATAACCGCTGACCCCTCATGCTTCAGGGGTCGAAGCCCAAATCTTTGCCTTGTAGAAAGCGCTACCTTCTCTAATGCACACCAGAGGAAATTGACTCAGCTGATCAGGGAGTTTCCACACAGTGGAATACTACATGGCCGTGAAAAGAATACAAGCAACAATAAATGTTGGTGAGGATGTGAGGGGAAAGGTACATTCATACACTGCTGGTGGGTTTGCAAATTGGTGCAATCATTATGGAAAGCAGTATGGAGATTCCTCAGAAAACCTGGAATGGAACCACCATGTGGCCCAGTTATCCAACTCCTCAGTTTATACCCAGAGGACCTAAAATCAGCATACTACAGTGATGCAGCCACATCAATGTTTATAGCAGCTCAATTCACAATAGTCAAACTATGGAACCAACCTAGGTGCCCTTCAACAGGTGAATGGGTAAAGAAATTGTGATATATATATATACACACACATATATACACATACACACACACACACACACAATGGAATATTACTCAGTTTTAAAGAAGATTGAAATTAGGGCAATTTCTGGTAAATGGATGGGGCTGGAGAATATCATGCTAAGTGAAATAAGCCAATTCCACAAAACCAAAGGCTGAATGTTTTCTCTGATATGTGGATGTTAATTCACAATAAGGATGAGGGGGCTGGGCAAGAATAGAGACCATTTAGATTAGGTAGAGGGGAGTGAAGGGAAGGGAGAGTATCTAGGGCAGGAAGGACACTAGAGTGAAGTGGACATTATTAGCCTATGTATGCCCACAGGACCCGCCGGATCCGACATCATGTACAACCAGAAAAATGAGAAATTATGCTCCATTTACGAATGACGTGCCAGGGTGGGTTCTATGTCCTGTATAACTAATTAAAACAATTTTTTTTTTAGAAAGTACTTACCATTGTTAACATTTAGAAAAATCAGGATGCAAAAAGCTGATACAGGATTATCCGTTGTATTATTTCAACACTATCAAAGTGTCAGGGACAGATGGCAAGTGTTCCTCCCCCACCCTCCCACTCTGCCACTGTCCCTCCACTGACCATCATCCACTCACCAGGGTCCAGTGAGGGCCTCCCCATACCCACTGCCTCAGGTGACTGTGAGGCCATGTGTGTGGTTGAGGAACCACCCAGGAGTGCGACGGCCTCCTGGAGGGAGCGGGCTTCTGGCCAGGTGGCTGCGGTCACCCATGTGCTTCTGCATAGAGGTGGTGACGGTGACTGTGGCTGAGTGAGGTAGGACAGGGACCCTGATGTTGTCGCTAGAGCTACAGCCCTGACCTGCATGGGGACGAGGGCTGGGAGGGCTTCCTGGAGGAAGTGGTGTCCCATCTGCACCCTAGAACGTGCCCGGGAGCCAGCTAGGGGTGGCCCAGAGGGGGACATCTGAAGTCCCTGCAGAGCGGGGGGGGGGGAGAGGGCCAGCCACGGTCAGGACAGAGGGACAGCTGGGCAGCTGGAGGGACGGGAAGCGCTGTGGAGGGCCGGCCTTTCTATTTTGCTCTCCCTGTCTTCGTAATGAGCAGCATTTCTTTCATACTGAAGGGGAAAGGCACAAAGAGGGTTAAAAGTAAAGGAGCGGCGCTTCCTGGGAGGACAGAGTGTCCAGGAAAGGGTTGGGATTCCAGAAAAGAGGCCTGAAATGGGGCTGGGGCGGTGCCGAGGAGCCCCCAGCCTCCCTCCTGGCAGCCTCCTCTGGGGCTCTGAGTAGGGCGTGGGGGGGCCGCGGGAGGGGGGCCGGATGTTAATGGACTGGATGTTAATGTCGTGGAGGGGGTGTGGGGGGTATTAGGATTCTGGAGTCCTGAAAAATACAGAAGTCTAAAATGAGATGAATGAGACATTTACGGGGTGGACGCCTGCGATGATGACCAGGCTGAGGGTACGATGGCACAGGCTCTCGGTGTAATTACCAGGCTAGTGATCAGCTGTGACATCACCCGGGACTGGGAGGCAGGCCTGGTTTGGGGATGGCTTTCAAAGCCAGGATGCCGTCCACTGACCACCCTAGGAGTCCTGGGGCGCGGGCACCCCACCCCGGCCCCCCACCTTCCTCCGCCGCTGCCATGGCTGCTGGCTTCTGGCCACCACACCCCCACGCTCCCCTCCTCTGTCCCCAGGCCTGCATTCTTGGTCACTTGAAAAAGGCCTCTGGGACCGTCAACTTCAAGCAGCCCTTTGTCAGCACCAGTGGGGGATCGGGGTCAGACGGCTGGAAAGGGGGGCGCTCTAGGAGGCCCAGAAAGAGCTTTACAAAGGAAGGGCTTGACAGGCACCTGCCCTCAACACCCTTCTGCCCCGAGACCCGGGAAAGATCCAGCAGACGACGGCTTCGCCTCAGAGGACGCTGGACGGCCAGCCCACCAGCTGCCCCTTGGGACAGACGGGGAGCACGGAGCCCCGGAGCACAGAATTCTACCCTCCACGTGGGTCCCCAGTCCCCCTCCTTCTGGAACCCATGGCTCTCTGCATTGCTGATGGCACCCCCTCGTCACCCCAGCTCAGAGGGACATGAGCTGCAGACCAGGGAGGGACCAAGAGAACTAGCTGGACAGGAGCATGCAGATTAGCCAGAGGGGGCTGAAGGAGGCTGGTGTTTGTGTCACACGAGGGGTGGAGCTTGGGAGCATGTCTGCTGCCCTGGGGACACCAGGGGACACAGGTCTTCCTATAAGGTGCTCTGCTCCTTATGGAGAATCCCTCGGTTGCAGGAAGCTCCGAGCCAGCAAGGGGCAGAACAATGGAGGAGGGCGACTGGGAGAAGCCGATGCGGCAGACGGCGGTTCGGAACCGAAACTCCGAGACATGGAGTAGCGGGGGCTCCTCTCTTGTGTGAGTTGGGCACAGGGCCAAGTGGTGGTCGCCTAAGGGCTGCTTAGAACAAGAGAGGCCTCCAAGGAAAGAGCCCCAGAGGGCCGAGGGCTGCAGGAATGGAGATTTTCCTTCGGCAACATGGAAGTATCTGCAGGTAGCCCGGCACATAAGGATAAGTGATAAACACATTTCATTTCCAAATCCCCAGAAGATTCCAGAATTGGCTCCTCTTGGACGTTCCTCGGCCATTAGGACACTTTCCTCGCACACAAGGAAGGGCGTAGTATTGGGAAAGTGGAGTCACCCAGGGGGTCAGAGAGATACAGGTGGGACAGAGCTGACTGGTAGGGAAAGAATCTACAGTCCAGGCTGTGTGACCAGCCCAAGGCCCTACACATCCTGGTCTAGTCCCCTCTGGAAGAGGGAACTAAGCTTTCCAGGTGCTTCCAACTGGATAGAAAGCTCCTATCCTGGTTCCCAGCGAGAACTGCTCCAGCTGAGGCAGGAAGTCTCTTCCAGGATCTAGGATTCCTTTTTAAATTTTTTTTTTCCAATTTAACTCACCTCTGAGTCTCTGCTCCCAACACAGTGAGCACACGGACCTGAAAATACTCTGGGGACCCCACCCTCGTGGCTTCTAATCCTAACTACCTCCCGAAGACAGGATCGACCTCCAAATACCACGAAGACAAGAATTCGGGGATTGTTTCCGACAACCACAGGAAAAGCAAACCTGTGCCCACGTCCATTCCCGACAGCCTGAGCTCTGCCCCTGACGAGGTGCGGGACTGTGCGTAAATCTGAGTCCGTCCATCGTCTGCCCCCACCTGAGGTTAGGCAGGATAAAGGCACCGTGTTGTGTTCCCTGGAAGGACCCACGTCTGGGACGAGGCCAATATGAGGGCTGAGAAGGGATCCGCATCCAGCGCATCTTGGTCGATGGCCAGCGGGTACCCAGGGCACAACTCAAGGAGACTCTGCTCTCGGCCCCACACAGGTGCAAGATCAGGCCCTGAGAGTGGGAGTCAGATCAGAAACACCAGGAAAGGAACGCTGCTCTGCGTCCCCTTACTCCCATCCCTGACACTTGGACAAGGACTCTTGCACAAAAGAATGTATTGGGGACTTGTTTTCAGAAGAAAAACGTGTTAGAACGGGGAGAACTGGGCTGAGAAGCAGAAGAAGCCATTCGAACAGACCTCAGTTGAAGTCTCACCCCTGCCTGATCCCTGGCCCCAAAATAACACCCTTCTGGTAGGCAGGAGAACGTGTGTATTCGTTTGTCACCATCGCTGGGTGAGCATTTCTCCCCATAGCGTAATTCTCCAGAAAGTTACCGGGGGACAGGAGAGCTGCCCGCACCCAATGCTCATAAGAGCTCAGGGCTAGGGACTGAGCGATTATGAGGTAGAGGAGCTTTGGATGGTCTCCTAGCCCATATTCTGTTGCTATAACAAAACACCAGAGGCAAAGTCATTTATAGAGAAGATGATTTCATTTGGCTCATGGTTCTGGAAGCTGGAAAGTCCAAGAGCATGGCACTGGTACCTGGTGAGGGCCTTCTGGCTGCATCATAACATGGCAGAAGGCATCCATGGAGAGACAGCAAGTGTGCCAGCCTGAGTCTCTCTTCCTTTCCTTCTAAAGCCATTCTGAGGACTCCACCCTCATGGCATCTCATCCTCATTACCTCCCAAAGAAAGGACCAACCGCCAACTGTCACTAACGTGTGCATTTAGGGGTGATGTTTCCAATCCAGGGACTTCTGGAAGACACAATTAAACCCTAGTAGATGGTGACCTCTCTGAGCACCGACTCCAGAGGCAGCTGTGGGGATGCAGGAGGGACGTGTATGTGGCACACCTTGTGTAGAGGGTGCTTAGCAGGTCCTCAGCAAGGAGTGTCAATGTGGCCCCAGACAAAACAGGACGTTCCATGGGCGCAGACTCCTCCGGGTCTTTGTGGTTCTGTCCCGGGTGTCCAGTTCGGTGCTGGACTCTCTTGTGGTCTGGGTATGAGGTGTCCCACCAAAGCTCCAGGAGTGACCCAGAAATGTTCCGAGGTGAGAGGATTCTGAGAGTTGTGGCTTCATCCATTTGGTGAGTTAATAATTAGACTGGAAGAGCATGGGACTGTGCCCTGGGAGGGGGCATCTTCCCCTGGCTCCTTCCCTGGCCCCCGCTCCTTGGCTGCCATGAGCCGAGCAGCTCTTCTCCGCCACCCACTTCCGCCATGATGTCCTGCCTCACCTCAGGCCAGAGCAACGGGGTTGGCCCACCACGGGCTGAGACTCGAAACCGTGAGCCCAAAGCTACCTTTCCTGCCTCTGGGTTGACCTGCTCAGGTGCTGTGGTCTAACACAGGTGCACAGCAGGTTCTCAGGTCTTTGCATCACCCTGACCCTGGCCCATCTGACCCTGCAGACAGATGGTGGGTCAGACCACTCTTCCCCAGCCTGGGGTAGACCAGGCCTCCAGGAGAGAGCATCCTAAATTCCACTTTGGTTTTCATTATTTCCCTCTTGCATTTCCAGCGGATGGATGCTCAGCTTCTCTGCCTTTTAAAGGTGGGACAGGAAGCCCATTCTGGCATCTTCTCTGCAGGGCTGGCTGGGGGTGACCTATGGCCCCACACAGATCACTGGCACCCTCAGATGTCCCCTGTAGCTTCTCTATGCCAGTCACTGTGACCCCAAACTCTTTCTCTGGGATGTGGCTGTCCATGGCTCCAAAATTCCAACCTCGGACTCGAGACTTTTGTCAAATATCCACCTAAGCTCCATATGGGAGAGGAGTTCTTTTTCTTTTTTTTCTTTTTTTTTCACATTTTGGAACACAAACCTGATTTTTTCACAGGAGGTCCAGAACACTGGGTGAAGGAATCCATATTCAATCACCTGCCTCTGTGGGATGTGGCAGGCTCAGTGTGCCACTGTGCTGTGTGATCCCAGACAAATGGCTTTCACCTCTCTGTGCTCCAGCCACCCTCAGTTCTCCCCTGTTGTTCACAAGTTCCAAGCACCTCCTGTCTCAGGGACTCTGTCTGTGCTGTTTTCCTGCCTGAAACACACATGCACACCCACCACGTTCACCACAGTGCACCTCTCAGCCCTCCTTTCAAACATCACCTCCTCCATGACCTCTCCCTGAGCGCCACACACCTCACTTCTCCCGTCCTGTTCCTGTTTTAGAGCTGAGTGAATCTGCAGGGCAGGGCCATCTGACGTTCAGTGCTCTACCCCCAGTGCCTGGCACCGAGTAGGTGCTCAAGAAACCCGTGATGATGAATGACAGGTACCCCTGCAGTCCAGCTAAAGGAGGCAGCCTGTGCGGCCCATCCTCAGCCCTGTGCAGTGGGCTCTGGTCATTGTAATTGCAAACAGATGTCGTTCCCCCACCCCTGCCGCCCGTCTTCACCCCGCCGTCAGCCATCTCCCTGCTGAGTGCTATATATTTTCAAGGCTTTTCCCCGTGATATGCACTCACGCCGCCCCCCGCAACTCAATCTTCCCCTCCCCACTGTCCATTGGCATAATCAACCGGGGACCCGTCCAGGACCTGCCAAGCTTGTATTAATGTTGGCTCAGGGGGAGATTTACTTCTTCCCGGCAGAGCTCGGGCTGGTTCTGGCTCAGCTAGGCCTCCCCACCCTTGTACACACACACACACACACACACACACACACACACACACACACACACGGCTCAGGGTTGAGCTAGTGCTGATTCTCGGTGGGGAGGGGACATCCCTTGGCCTTTGCCAGATACAGTCAGTCCCAGAGGTTTCCAGAGTCTGTGTCATGGGCCCTGGAAGCCCATCGCCTGACCTGTGAGGACCACAGCAGCCTGGGAATGCGTCTCCCTGGGTAGTTTCAATGCCGCCATGACCAAAGTCAGCCGGCTGTGCGATTTGAGGGAGTCAATTACCTCTCGGTCCTCAGGTTGCTCCCTCATGAAAGGGGACATTGGTGGAGTCGTGTGACACGGTGACACCTCCACTACAGGTCTCAGCTGAAAGAGAGGAATAAGACAGCCCCCACCCTGAGGGGGACAGGTGGGAGCAGACAGCGGGCCTCTCCTCCCTCCCTCCAAGATGAAATGGCCTGCAGCCCCTGACCCCTGCTGGCTCATTCCAGGAACACAGAAAGAGAAGAGCACCTGCCCTGAGCCCACCTGAGCCCCGCTCCTGTGACTCTATCCCTGCGACATGTCCCCAGGTCCACCCACAACAAATTTCCCATGGATCCCCTTGCACATGCTGTTCCCTCTGCCTCCATTTCCCTTCCACCCATTCTCTGCCTGGGAAACTCCTATTCATCCCTCAGAGCCACCCCTTGTTGGAAGGCTGCCCTGCTCCCCGCTTCTCCTGAGCCTCAAGCAGATGCCATTTCTTGTGTCGCTGCAGAATCTCATAAAGTGTTCTACATGAACCTCTCCTACCCTGGCTTTTCCACCAAAGCACAAACCCGTGAGGACAGGAACCGCGGAACCCAATGTCTGTCACTTGGTAGAAACTTGATCAATGTTTAAATGAATGGTTTTGGGAGCTTCACTCCCAAGACTGGGACATTCTAATTACCTAATGGATGTTTCTGGAAATAATCGATGACTGACTACTGGCCTATCTCTACAGCCCACATTTCTGGCGCTCCCTAAGTCACTCACATCACCGTAAGTGGCAGGAAGTTTTTGAATGGACTTTATGTCCCTAGTGCGGGTTATGGCGTCTGTATCTCTTGGGCTCAGGACACGCAGCCTGATCCCGCCCCCTTGCTGGGGGCGCGCAGGCTCAGGGCAGCAGAGGATTGTGGGCAGAGCTCTGTGCCACCTGTTCCTTCAGAACCCTAGGCTCCTGGTGGCTCTGCTGGTTTCAGTAAGTAGCACTCTGGAGCCATCCTGTGTGTTGACACCCAGCCAGCAGGTGGGTGGAGACTGCAGAAGGTCACATGTCAGTGGATTCCATGGGTCAGGTCAGGAATGGTCCGCATCACTTCCGCTCATGCGCCTTTGGCTAGAATCCAGTCACATAGCCACACCTAGCCCCAAGGGAGGCTGGGAAATGTAGCTCACCTGCGTGCTCAGGTAAAGAGGAAATGAGTCCGACGAATACTTAGCAGATTTACCAACTAGTGCATCATCAATAAGTATCAGAATGGATACATGGATAATGCTCTATCTGGATTCCAGCCCAAGGTCTGCATGTAGTAGTAAATGCCCAGTAAAATCATGGAGAAAATTCACACATCACTGTATCCTCAAAAGCCTTAAGTGTTGTCTGGCATGGAGATGGTACTCTATGGATGGATGGACGGGTGGATGGATGAATGGATGGATGGATGGATGAATAAATGGATGGACAGATGGAGGGATAGATGGGTAGATGGATGAACAGATGGATTAATGTATGGATGGAAAGATGCATGGATGGGTGGGTGGGTTGTGGATGGATGGGTGGGTGAATGGATAAATGGATGGATGGATTGATAGATGTATGGATAGACAGATGGGTAGATGGATGGGTGGGTGAATGGGTGGAAGGATGGATGGATGGATGGATGGGGGTGGATGGGTGGATGTGTGGATGGAAAGATATGTGGATGGGTGGGTGGATGGGTGGGTGGGTGTGTGGATGGATGGATGAATGGATGGATGAATGGATGGATAAATGGATGGATAGATGGATGGATGGGTGGGTGGGTGAATGGGTGGAAGGATGGATGGATGGATGAATGGATGAATGGGTGGGCAGGTGGATGGGTGGATGTATGGATGGAAAGATTCATGAATGGGTGAATGGATGAGTGGGTGGATGGGTGGGAGGATGGGTGGGTGGATGAGTGGATGGATGGATGGATGCATGGATGGAAAGATGCATGGATGGGTGGGTGGGTGGATGGATGGATGGATGGATGGATGAATGAATGGGTGGGTGGGTGGGTGGGTGTATAGTTGGATGAAAGGATGGGTGGATGGATAAGTGAATGGATAGATGGATGCATGAATGGGTGGATGAATGGATGGATGGATGGATGGGTTGATGGATGGGTAGGTGAATGGATAAGTGGATGCATGAATCGATGAACAGATGGATGGAAGAGAGCAACAAAGGAAGGAATCTCTCTAATCCCCAATCCTAATCATCCTGGACACACATTAAGTGTTTTGGAAATTTTTACCTCCATATACCAGGGCAGTGGGCTCCACCTGCAGACTTGAACCTTCCCAGGCAACTCTAAAGACCATGGCCCCTGGGTCCTGACCTCGTGGTCCACGCCAGTCTTGTTGCTCATTATACCCTCCACAGTGACCTGGCCACCTTCAGCTTCCCAGCAGGAGTGAGGTTACCGCCATGCTTCCCAGGTGTGCTGCCTACAGCTCTGAGCAGGATGGGGGCGGGAGGGGGCGGGCAGGCAGCGCAGGGTTTCGACTCAAGGTCTGCTCCCTGCTCGAGTGATCAACATCATTTCCATACTATAATTACATTGCCCAATCCTCTCCTGATTTTACTGCTATCTTGTAAGCCGTCCCGGTTGTGAGTAATTTAAAGCTATATGAGATGTCAGCCTCCGTGAAACAATCACCCCTCAAAGAAATATGGCCCTAGATCATAATTGATAAGTCCCATTAGGCAATGGGGCCTCTTATTTCCTCTTTGGTCTTCTGAGATGGCCTTGTTGATTCGCCTAACACAGACTGTGTCCCCAGCATTGCCAAGGGAGAAGGATTCATTTGGCTTGAAGGGGACAGGGGCTCAGGGGCCCCAGGTCAGAGAGCGGGAGGAGAATGAGGTAGGGAGAGGGGGCTCTTGGCTAGAATGCGTGCACCCTCGCTGATTTTCCTCCCTGTCTGCCTGTATTATCTGGTCCAGGGAACCCCCACAGGAGAGTTCGCTGGGTTCAAATCAACAGTCCCAGGTCTGTTCTTGTTTAGCTCCCTTAGAATAAAAAGAAAAGGCGGGTGGGTGCAGTGGTGCACACCTGTCATCCCAGCGGCTCAGAAGGCTGAGACAGGAGGATCATGAGTTCAAAGCCAGCCTCAGCAGCTTAGCAAGGCCTAAGCAACTCAGTGAGACCCTGTCTCTAAATAAAATATAAAAAATGGCTGGGGATGGGGCTCAGTGATTAAGTGCCCCCAGTACCCCCCCCCCCAAAAAAAAACAGGAAAAGTGACATACGTGGCTCTGAGCCCCGTTACTCCCTGAGAAGTACTTCAGAGCTCTGCAGGGGGTCCAGGAGGGCACACACCCTCCCAAATGCATCCCCCGCCCTTCCAGCCCGGCTCTCTCCTGCTCAGCCGCTCCCCTGGCAGCTCAATGAGCTGGGCTGTGTTAAGTAATTATGGCTCCAGTGTGCTCTTCTAAAACTTAGAAATGGTTCACCCAAATACCTTCTCCCATATTTCATCCCTTCACCTCCCTTTCCTAGGTCCAGGGTCAAGCAGGAGAGCAAGTTGGAGTGAGGAAGAAAAAAACACCCAATGGAATTCTAGGCCCTACCCTGTGGCCAACTTGCTGTGCTGCATTGAGCAAGTCCCCTCCCCTCTCTGGGCCTTGATCACTTCATCTTAAAATGAAGGACTAGTGTAGAACATTTTAAAAATTAGTTGCCAGTATTTAAAATTAAGATATCCTGTGTAAGAGGTAAACCGTTTCTCTCATGAATTCTGATTGGAAACACAAGACTCACGATCAGACGTGGCTGCCGACAGCTAAAACAGAGTGGCTGTTGCCCTGGTCAGGTAGGGCATGTGCCCTCTAGCTAGCCGCAATCTCCACTACTCCCTATTGCCCTATGGTGGCTCCTGGTGGGTCTGTTATCACTGTCCCTTCTAAGCCCATGTGGCTGGATTTTCTTCCCTCCAGCTTCATCCACCCCCAGTAAACTCACTCTCACGCTGGGTCCAACGGCTCTTGACCATCCCTTGGTACAACTCTTCTCGAACATTAGGGAACCCTGAGCGGCGCTGATTCAGCACCACGGACAGATCCCCACCCGCCCAGTGGAGTCCTCCCCCCCCCCCCCAGCAGCGTCCCACCCTGTGGGCAGCTGGGAATAGCAGGCTCCGAGGTACCTGGAATCGCCTTCTGTTGATCCCTCTCAAGCCCCAAATCTTCACTGAGGCCGTTCTCCGCCTGATTGACCTGTTTGTGATTCTGTCCTCCCTTGTGATCCGTGGGGAGGGCGGGCGGTTCTTCTCTGGCAAGACGTGTCAGAGCGCCTGTCTGTCTGGGGGCGTAGTTGCTGTTTCCCAAACACCGTGGTCCATGTTGCTGTAAAGAGTGACGGGTCCGCTCTCTGCCATCACCGCTGCGCACTTCTTCTCTTTTGATATCTGTTTTTTCCTCCAAAATGCACTGGGTGATTGAGAGGCCTCGGTTGCTTTTTTGAGATGCATCATAAGGCGCTCTCCGTGAGCAACTTGGCCAGGCCCCATGCACAGAGAGAAGAGAAAACTGTCAAGGCCTCCAACTCGTTTCTCACTGGCACCTCTTTGCGAGTCTCCCCCGCCCCGTGGCGTCTCTCTGGGGGTCCACGGCTGTCAGGGGGAGATCAGTTGGTGAAGCTGGTTTCAACTCCTTCTACGGACTTGGCACAGAGTTCAAAACCTGCCAGTCATCAAAGGGCACTCAAAGCCAAGTTCATGTGGCCCAGTGCTAGGGACCAGGAGAAAAGAAGCTCATAGGAAAGACAATAAAAAGACGGACAAAAAATAGCTGATTGCCAGCGGCTCCGGAGGCTGAGGCAGGAGGATGGGGAGTTCAAAGCCAGCCTCAGCAATGGTGAGGCCCTATGCAACTCAGTGAGACCCTGTCTCTAAATAAAATATGAGAAAGGGCTTGGAATGTGGCTTGGTGGTTAAATGCTCCTGGGTTCAATCTCCGGGACCTGACACCCCCCCAAAAAAAAATAAGAAAAAGAAAGCTGATGGTAGACGTTAGCTAGAGTTGCAGAATACCCACACCACAAAGATCCAACAAGACCTGTAATCCATGTCTCGGGCCCATGTCCCCCCAAGCTGTGATCTGCTTTTCACCTCAAGGAACCAGGACTTTTCCCAGACAGAGAGCAGGCGGGTGCTCCCCTCTCGCCTGAGGCCCTCAGAGGGCTGATGGATGAGAGAGATGGGACTGTGACCCTCTGAGTCATCTGCTTGTTCTCTGAGCTCTGACATAAAAGCAGAAAGACAGCGTGCCAGGCGGAGTCAGAGCCAGAGAGGACTGTGACGTTATACTTAAGGATGTCCTTCATGAACGCGCCCAACGCCCCGTCTTCAGGCTGTCTGGCCTCTGGCGCATGAGGCTACCCAGGTGGCCAGCCCTCACAACCCCGCCTCAGTCCCTGACTCCACCTCACTTGGCCCTGTGTCCCCTGGGATCCAGCTCTGCCCTTGGCAGCCTCTGCTCAAGGACAGTCCTCTGTGGACTTCAAGAAGGAGCCTCCCCACAAAAAATAAAATAAATAAAAGAAAAAAGAAAAGAAAATCATGGTGCCAGAGAGGCCCCGCGATTGGCCCCCAGCCAGCCCTCCAGACCCCACCCCTGGGGACCCTTCCCAGCCCCTGGGGGTCAGGCCACACCTGTGTCCTCCCAGGCCCTGACCTTGCCCCCCTCTCCAGCTCTACTCAGAGCCTCCCCACAGTGGAAAGGCTGTTTTCTGACTTTGAATTCTCCCGTTTTTAAAAAAGGATAAAATTCCTACATGTAACTATTTATCCATTAAATGTCACCATTCAGAGAACAAGAGAGAAACCCACAGAGTGAAAAGTCCTGAGACAGCACAGTCACCCGGGGAGTCCTATTCAGAATAAATAAAGAACACACAGTAACGCACGAGAGCCGGGGGGAGGAGCCACCGGGAAAACCAATGGGCAGGCGCCGCGGCCGGCACGCCCACCCCGGCCCCAGCCGCCAGCCAATAGGGAAACGCGCTGGCGACACCGGCCACGGAGGCGATGCCCGCGAAAATCGCTACATCAGCCCCTCGCACCCACCACACGGAGATGAAGTCAAATGAAAATGAAAGAAAATACCAAATGTCAACAGAGACACGCAGCTCCAACGCGTCCCCTCTGGTGGGAGTGTTCATGGGACAGCCAGCCTGGAAACTACCCAGCAGCGTCTGCAAAACCTCCACACACGCTCAGCCCTGTGACCCAGCACAACGACCCCAGGCCGTGCCCGGCGGAAATGGGCACCGAAAGGCATGCACGAGATTCCATATGCCACCACCCAGGGTGGCCAGGAATGGGACTGGACACGTCCATAACAGCAGAAGGGGAAAATGCATCGTGGTGCGTCACACCCCGAGATTCTGCATGGTGACAGGGACACAGAAGACAGAACTACATAAAACATGGATGGAGCTCACCAACAATAAGCAAGAGAAAGGGGACATAAAAGAGGGCGTCCTCTATACAAATATAGCACAGAAGAACCTGTGTGCTGAATGTCAGGTCAGGATTCACCTGGAGAGGCTGGACGTCTCTAGGGACTTATGGAGAGCTGGCAGGAATATCTTTGGGATACTGTTCTACAGTGGCTTTGGTCTTTCAATAATGTAGCAAGCTACACACTTGTCTGATAGATTTCTGGGACTAAAAAAAAAAAAAGAAGTTAAGGAAATCCCATCTTGCCCAGTGCGGTAGCCACATGCCTGTAATCCTGGTGGCTAGGGAGGCTGAGGCAGAGGATGGTGAGTTCAAAGCCAGCCTCAGTCTCAGCGAGGCCCTAAGCAGCTCCGTGAGACCCTGTCTCTAAGTAAATACAAAATAGGGCTGGGGGTGTGGCTCAGTGGTTGAGTGCCTCTGAGTTCAATCCCTGGTACCAGCCCCCCCAGAAGAAATCCCACCTGCATTTGAAGTCCAGGTCAAGTCTGTCCTGGTGATAAGACTCCACACACACTGTCCATTCTCGTTTTATTTCACTTCTTCCTGTGCCTGTTGAGGACAACTAGGGTGTGCCCATTGTGTCTATCTTCTGGTAGGTTTTGTTGTCTCCTCCACCCTCTGACTCATGCTGTCACATAGTAAATGCTCAGAAAAATACATACTGGATGGAGTGAGTGTCACTGTGAGAAAAGAAAGTGCTAAATGTCAGGAGACCTAAGATTCAAACTCACCTCAGGACCCTTGCACTTGCTTTCTCTCTTGCCTTAATGCCCACATTGCTTGTCCCTCTCTCATTTCGTCCAGTTGTCTGTTCAAAGTCCCTTTATTAAGAAATCCTTCCTTGACTGACTGACCTGTGCAAAATAATGCTATCCCTTTATTGTTCAAACTCTTCTGTTCTGCTTTTCTTTTCCTTGTTTTTCTTTTCATCTAATCTATTATGCATTTATCTCTTTATTGATTTCCCTTTCCTTCTGCCACTGCTAGAAACGAAACCCCAGAAGAGCGTAAACTTGATTTCCTTTTCTAGTGTACTTCCAAACGCTAGAATAGCATCTGGCACTTAGTAGGTTCTCAGCAAGTATTCGTTGAATGAATGTGTGAGTTAAAGTCTTGGCAACTCTGGCTATTTTCTTGCTGTGTGACTTTGGGTGAAGAGATGAGCATCTCTGAACCTAACTTCTCTGCATCTGCCAAGTGGGGCGAGTAGCAACACCCCTTTCCTTGTTGTGCGATAATCCATGGAAAGCACTTCTCTCAGCTCAGGGCACAACATATGCCCTCAGGAGGCGACAGCTGCTCTAGCAACGTAGCTCATCTTCCCACGAAGCGCACGTGGCTCGTCTTCCCGTCTCTGGAGCCGGGTGCCTTCTGCAGCTGATGTGCCCTTGCTGACTTGGCAGTGTGTGTTTGGCTTGGTGTCCTTACGATTCTCAGAGAGCCTGGCATGTGGCTGACTGAGAAGAGGAGTCAGTGTAGTCGGGGAGGCTGGGCTCTGCCAGCAGCCCTCTGTGTGACATGGCAAGAGCTTGTTGTCCCTTGTAAACCCAGTGTCATTAGTGATAGAATAGGCCAGGCGACAGTCACAGCCCTTCCCAGCTCTGTAGGTGCTGCCATGGAGCCCACCCCCATTCACGGACCTCCCCGGGACCAGCCACCTCCAGGTCCCATCAGAGTCCCCGAAGGCTCCAACGCCACCAGTGGAGGCAACCTGTGACCATCACTCGCCATCAGTGGCCTGGGATCCTGATTCTTCCCCTGCATCTGCATCCAGCCAGGTGCTGGGCGTGGCCACTCAGGGTCCCCACTGTCTCCATGTCCCACCTCTCTCCTCTTCCTCAGCTCTCCCCTGGTCAGATTGTCACCACCTGCCATCTGTCCCACAGACACCAGCTCAGTCTTTGTGTCCCACAGGCCACCAGCCACACCGCCTCTATGTCAGCACCTAGAACCAGAGACTCATTTGAGGTCAAAGAGCCACCAAAGCAGGCAAGGATCTCTGTCCAGGAGCCCGCCAGGGCCGGGCTCCTTCCACCCTGTTCAGAACCAGGAAGAGTCAGAGAGTAAAGGTTGGAGGCTTTCAGGGCGTGGGAGTTCCCATGACAACCCCTAACTCTGTCCTTGGGACCACAGGGCAGCCGCAGATCACAGGTGAGTGCCCCAGGGCTGTGTCCCCATCCAACTTCTTTTTTTTTTTCAAGTATTCTATTTTTTAGTTGTAGTTGGACACAATACCTTTATGTTATTTATTTATTTATTTTTATGTGGTGATGAGGATGGAACCCAGGGCCTCTCACGTGCCAGGTGAGCGCTCTACCGCTGAGCCAGGACCCCTGCCCGCCATCAAACTGTTTTTTACAAAAACAGATGGCCAGGCATTATTGGGTCGGCCCAGCACTGCCCTGGAAAGTGACCCTCATCTCTATGGATGATGCCGTTTCCCCATGGCCATGACTACATTTAAGACCAGGGAAAGAGACTGAGGAGGCAGTGGGAACAGGGCACCCATCACAGCCAATCACACTTCACTGGCTAGAACCTGGTCACATGGCCTCGATAGTTGCAAGGGGATCTGGGAAATGTAGTCTCTAGCGAGGGAGCCCTGGGCCCTTCTAAATGTCAGAGGATCTATTACCCAAAGAAAGGAAAGGAGATTGGACATTTGGGGACCCTGGATAGCCCTGACCTCAGTGTCCAAGCCTACAGAGCTGGCGAGCTACAGACCTGGTGACTCCTCTCTTCTTCCTGAGTCATTGTCTATCCTTTGTCCATCCAGAAAGATTTTTCTAACTTGCAAATATGAGCTTGTTGGTCCTGTGGTCAAGAATCTTCCATGGCTCCCCATGGCTTCTGGAATCCTAAGTCAGTCAACAAATACTTGGTGGTTATTATGTACTTGGGGGTTATTATGATGGGTGGATGGGTGGCTGGATGGATGGATGGATGGATGCTAGGCAATGGGGCATCACTGGTGGAACAAAAGAAAAGGCATGGTCCCTGCCTTCAAGGAACTTTCAATCTAACGGGAGTAAATATGCTCCTTGATTCAGTGCACAAGGTCCTTGTGACCTGAGCCTCACCTCGTTCCTGCCACATCTCACACAGCCCAATCTGCAGCCTCAGCAAAAACACACTGGGTTCATCATCTGACCTTCACAGATTGGTCACTGCTGTGGGGATGCCTTCCCCCACACTGCCCCCTATTGGTCACCAGCTGGTACTGGGCCTCCTTGAAGAGCCAACACCAGCATGGTCTTCTCTCCCAAGCTTCCCTGGCCGTGCCTGACTGGACGGCTTCCACTCTGGACCCACAGCCCCCTTCTTCTCCCCATCACGTCACTGACCACTCTAGCCTAGTCTTTGCTCCAAAGGGCCTTCAGGTCCCCATCAATAGACGACTCTAGTTTGTTGGCTCCCTGTCTCTAGGGCTTACACTATGGGTGGAAAGGAGGAGGGACTGACGGAAGGGGGGAGGAGGGAGGGAGAGAAAGGTGGAGCCGTGAAGGAAGAGATGAAGGAGGAAGCAAAGAAGAGCAGAAGGGAGGGAGGAGGATGGATGGATGGATTAACTGATCAATGGATCAATGGGTAGATGGATGGATTGTGGGTGGGTGGGTGGATGGATGGATGGATGGATGGATGTATAGATAGATGGATGGGTGGATGGATGGACAATGGACAGGCAGATTGATGGGTGGATGGATGGATGGATGGATGGGTAGATGGATGGGTGGATGGATGGACAATAGAAGATTGATGAGTGGATGGATGGATGGATTAATCAATCAATGGATCAATGGGTAGATGGATGGAAGGGAGGTTAGATGGATGGATGGGTGGATCAATGGATGGAGGGATGAATAGATGGATGGATGGTTGGGTGGATTGATGAGTGAAAAAATGGATGGATGGACAGATGGACAATGGACAGACAGATGGTGGATGAATGGATACATGGATGGATGGATGGTTCAAGGAATGGATGAATGGATGCATGGTAGGAAGGAAGGAACAAAGGAAGAAAAGAAGGAATTACACTTACCCCTTGATCTAAGAGCCTCTCACTTCCCACCCATCCACAGTCCTGAATTTTGACCATTAGGAAGAAGAAACTAATGAAGTGTCTGCAGACATTTTTAAATCTTTTACTGGAAAGGCTCATTTTCATCCTGTCTCCCTTGAGATTTTTGTCATGTTTTCTGTTCCGATGCTTTATTTATTTCTACCTATTTAATGATGATACAACCCACACTCGTCCCTTCTTCTTGCCCTTAAACTTCTGAATTTTTAATCAAGCAATGTAAACTTCAATTTTTTCTTTCTTTTTTTTTTTTCTTTTGCCTACGAGATATGAAGGTCCTGGGCCCCGACAGGAGGGAGAGTGATGAATTATGCAGGCTGCGGCGCCCATCTGACTCCGATGATGCGTTGGGTTATAATTGCACAAACTATGGCGGCCCCAGATCTGGGAAATGTGGATTTCTAGTTTCTCAGACATCTTTAGAAAAGGGTGACAGCAGATTTCACAAGTGGAGAGAAACAAGAAAATGGGATTTTTTTTTTCTTCCAGAAACAGCAAGGGCTGGGACACGCATCTCCTCCTGGCCCTTCCAAGTGTGGACCCCGCTCCCTGGCCCACATTTGGCAGGAGACTCTGGTGTCAGCTTCAGCAGAGAAATAAGAGCTCAGAGCCTTCCCACAATGAGGGCCATTTATCAGGCAAGATACTTGGTGACTCAGGGGACTGGAAATGGGCTGTGGCATCTCCCGTCTGAGACTGAGAGTTGGAAGACATCTGCCCATGGGTGTACCCAAGAAACCTAAGATTTGCTTTGTTCCATTGATATTTATTAAGCATTGGCTGCCCCCCACACTGGTCACTTACTCAGGCGATGGGGACACCAAGCAGCTTTCCTGGGGTATATATTTTCATACCATCGATTTAAAATAGAAAAAACCAATGACATAATTCCAACTGGTTTGGTGGTTAAAAGACATTGTTGGGTGCCTGAGGACAGGGGTGGGGCAGCTCTTTTAGATGAAAGTGGGCAGGAGGGTTCTCCATCAGGTGATGTCTGAGCCGACCCCACCTGGAGCCGAGAGGGAAGCCATCTGCCGGCAGAGGAGGCAGCTCAGCAAAGCCCCAGGGGCAGGAGGGAAGTGGGTCTGTGTTGGGTGGAAAGAGGAGCCCCGAGGCAGAGGCAGAGCACACAAGGGCCCTCTTCCTGTAAGTCTCACCAACATGGAGGTCCACTGAGGAACCCTGTCTCTTCAGTATTTTAGTAAAGTATTTTCTGTCGCTACCTGGGGACTATAAAATGTAGGAGCCAGAAGGATTTTACAGGTGGTTCATTTTAAGCAGAACTGGCCACACAGAAAGGCCAATGGATTGTCGAAAGCGTGGGGATGGTAAAGTATTAAGGCGCTGGAGTTGACAGTGTCTAACAGCAAGGAGCTCTTAGGTTTGTAAATACCTTCCATACCTGGCATCCCAGAGAACCCCCACCACCATCCCATGAGGCCTGTGGTGCTCATTTTATGGATGGAAAAACTGAGTGTCAGTGGTATGCCCACGTTCAGATGGTTACTAAGGGGCAATGCTGGAATTGGGGCCCAGGTGCCTCAACTCCATGTTCCCTTCCATTTCCAGGACCCAAGTCTCCTGAGCCTCAACCCAGAGTGGAGGAACTTGACACTGGAAATAAGAACAATAGCGTTCCAGTCCCCACCCCATGCCTCCAGGGCTCTGTGCCCTTGGCCAGTTCCTTTCCCTCTCTGAACCTCTAAGTCATTTGTACAAGACTAATCACGGTGGCAGCTTTATTAACTGCTTGAAGGATAAATTGAGACCATGATCACAGACAAGCTTTAGAGTTTAATGGTTAAGAGTCAAGTCAGAGAGACACAACTTCCAATCTTAGCTCTCCCCTTAACCTTCTGGATAACTTTGGGCAAATGATTTGAGCCTGATTTCTTCAGAAGTAAAACAGAAAGGTTAAATGGAGACCTGTTGTGACAATCATCGTTGATATGCCATTAAACTTTCCTGGTACATAACTAAAAACTCTAAAAAATAATATTATCTTCATCACCATCACCTTATCCACCACCATCACCTTCACCATCACCACCATCAACACCACCACCACCACCACCATCACCACCATCACCACCATCACCACCATCACCACCATCATCAGCACCACCACCATCACCACCATCACCACCATCACCACCACCACCACCATCACCACCATCACCATCACCACCACCATCACCACCATCACCATCACCATCACCACCACCACCATCACCATCACCATCACCACCATCACCACCATCACCATCACCATCACCACCATCACCATCACCACCACCACCACCATCACCAACACTACCATCACCATCACTACCACCACCACCATCACCATCACCACCATCACCATCACCACCACCACCATCACCAACACTACCATCACCATCACTATCACCACCACCATCACCATCACCACCACCACCACCATCACCAACACTACCATCACCATCACTACCACCACCACCATCACCATCACCACCACCACCATCACCACCACCACCATCACCAACACTACCATCACCATCACTATCACCACCACCATCACCATCACCACCATCACCATCACTATCATCACCACCATCACCACTATCACCATCACTATCATCACCACCATCACCACCATCACCATCACTATCATCACCACCATCACCACCACCACCACCATCACCACCATCACCATCACCACCACCACCATCACCATCACCATCACCACCACCATCAGCACCACTACTATCACCATCACTACCACCACCACCACCACCACCACCATCACCAACACTACCATCACCATCACTACCACCACCACCATCACCATCACCACCACCACCATCACCACCACCACCACCACCACCACCACCATCACCACCACCATCACCAACACTACCATCACCATCACTACCACCACCACCATCACCATCACCACCACCACCACCATCACCAACACTACCATCACCATCACTACCACCACCACCATCACCATCACCACCACCACCATCACCAACACTACCATCACCATCACTATCACCACCACCATCACCATCACCACCATCACCATCACCACCACCACCACCATCACCAACACTACCATCACCATCACTATCACCACCACCATCACCATCATCATCACCACCATCACCATCACCATCACCACCATCACCACCACTATCACCACCACATCACCACCATCACTATCACCATCACCACCACCATCACCACCATCACCAACACCATCACCACATCTCCATCACCACCACCACCACCATCACCACATCTCCATCACCACCACCACCACCACCATCACCACCATCACCATCACCGCCAGCATCACCACCAACAACAACAACCACCACCACCACCAGCATTACTACCACCACCACCACCACCACCATCACCACTACCATCATCACCACCACCACCACCACCATCATCACCACCACCATCATCACCACCACCATCACCAACACCACCACCACCATCACCAACACTACCATCACCATCACTATCACCACCACCATCACCATCACCACCACCACCATCACCACCATCACCATCACCACCACCATCATCACCACCATCACCAACACCACCATCTCCATCACCATCACCACATCTCCACCACCATCACCACCACCATCATCACCACCATCTCCACCAGCAGCACCAGCTCGGTCATCATCACCACCGTCCCCAGCCCCGCCCCTGGTGCTCACCTCCGTGAAGTGCTAGCTAAGCTGGACGCACAGGTGGGTGTAGTGACCCTCACGACCGAGCATCCTTGCCCAACGCCAACTACCCTTAAACCTAGCGTGAAGCCTGGGGGAGACTTGGCCACGAGCCCCTGGTCCCGCACCCTGGCCCTGGTGCCCTGGTCCCGCGCCCTTCGCTCGGCCCACACTGATGGAGTGTTCCGCGGGCCGGCGCCAGGGACCCAGCAGCAAGGAGGGCTGGACGCCACCCGTCCCTTCGTGGAGCTCAGGGGCGAGAGGGAGCCCAGGAGAAAACAATTAAACCAACAAATCAATCCGCTAATCACAGGTTCTGTGTTATTTAATTACCGAGGGTGATTAATGGCTCCTGCACCAGAGGAGCCGGGCAGGGCCAGCAGCGCCTCGCGGCGACAGCACGCTGGTTCCTAAGTCCACCAGACGTTGGCAGGTCATCGAAGGGTCTCCGGCTGAGGAACAGGCTCCTATCGGGGCCGGCCACCACGGCTCTGCCCAGGAGCCCACCGCGCCACCCCACAGAACACAGACAGGGGCCCGCTGCCGCCCACCCGGGGAGGAGGGGGGGGAGGCCAGGGCGCTGCTTTAATTCACATTCCACACGAAATATGAACACCACTGACTGCAGGAGCCAGGTGGGCAGGTCACCAGGGGGGCCAGCTAGAGAGGAAGAGGGAGAAGCACCCTCGGGACCCCAGATATGCCTGCCACGCCCCCTCCCCTTTCCGAGGACCTTGGGCATCTGGGGGATGGGCTACCATCACTCACCCCATAAACACACTCAGGACCCCCTCCCCACCTCTGGAGCCCGACCACGCAGGTCCCCAGCTGGGGAGAGGCACCCCTCAGCCCTCCTCATGGGGCAGTAAGGAATTGGTCCCCAACGGCCAGAGCCTGGAGTCAGACCCAGGCTTCCCAAACAGCCCTGAGCCTCAGTTTCTCAATCTGTAAATGGACCCACTGGCCACCCCTGCCTTATGGAGGGACTGTGAGCACCGAGGGAACACTGTGCACTCGGCAGGTGAGGGCCTCAGGTGGTCAGTGACTGAACCCACCACAGAGCAGGAAGGCTTCATCCATGTCCGGAGTGGAGACGGCTAGGTTTGTTTGTTTATTTATTTATTTGGTACCAGGAATTGAACTCAGGGCCCTCAACCACTGAGCCCCACCCCAGCCCTATTCTGTGTTTTATTTAGAGACAGGGTCTCACTGAGCTGCTTAGGGCCTCGATGTGGCTGAGGCTGGCCTTAAACTCGTGATCCTCCTGCCTCAGCCTCCTGAGCCGCTGGGATGGCAGGCGTGGGCCACCGCGCCCCGCTGTGATGGCTCAGTTTTGATGAAGAAACTGTGTCTCCAACTGTCTCTTAAGAATATTCTCCAAAGCAGGAATCTTGTTTCCTCAGGAGACCCTGAAAGAGAAGCCATCTATGTTAGAGTTGCTAAAATCGATTGCGCCTTCCTGACAGATTTTAAATTCTTCCTGTAGCAGTTTCTCGTCCTCCCTGATTCTGGCCATGCTGTGAGCCCCTCCACTCCAGGTGTCCCTGTTCAGTCACCTCTCATCCCTGTTCCTCTAATGCTCTTTGGTAGCCCCAGCCTCTAATGATCTGCCTAAAACCCATGTCACCTGGGAGGAAGGGCAGTCAGGAGAGGCCCGGGAATGCCCTGGAGCCCCCCTCACGGGCACAGGAAAAGCTACCGACCACTTTCCACCTGGAGATCCTCTCTGAGCCACAGTGGACTTCTTTGGCTATTTCCTCCCTGTGTCGGGACTCAATCCTCAACAAAGCCTCCCCTGGTCTCCTCGGAGACCTCCTGACCCGCAGGCCTCTTCCTCGCTGTTGTCCATGGCCTGCAGAGCCAGGTGACGGCCAAGCCGGGTTAGCAGAACCTGCCCCTGACCCCGGAGACCTGATCCAATTCATCTTGGTAATTGTCCACCCTTGTGCTGGCCCTGGGCTGCAGGTCCCCGGCCACCCCACTGCACTGAGAACACACCTCAACTTCCTTCCAAGGTCACTCCCTACTGCTGCCGGCTCATAAAACCTGTCTTGCTCTTTAACCAAGAGTCCGGAGCAGCTTTTTTTTTTGGGGGGGGTACTGGGAATTGAACTCAGGGGCCCTCAATCCCTGAGCCACATGCCAGCCCTATTTGTATTTTATTTAGAGACAGGGTCTCACTGAGTTGCTGAGGGCCTTTGAGTTGCTGAGGCTGGCTTTGAATTCACGGTCCTCCTGCCTCGGCCTCCCAAGCCCCTGGGATGACATGCGTGTCCCACGGCACCCAGGTTAGTGCAGCTTCTCTTCGGAGCCCCTCTGGGTTCAGTAGGAAGTCTGGCGAGCCTGACAAGCCAGGGCTGGATACCCAGGTTCTGTCTGCAAGTGTAGAAAGGATGAGTGAGTGCGTGAGTGAAGCAGCCATGCGCTCCAAGGAAGCTCACCTTAGGGTGCCCTGACAACAAAGTCACACTGGTCCTGAGGCTCAGGTTGTGCACTGCCTGGGGGAGGGGCTGACATCGTCAGTATCAACCGTGAACTTCCAGCTATGACAGGCTCAGGCCCCGGCACAGACACCACACCCTGGAGGAAGAGAAGCTGGGTCCTGAAACATGGGGGAGTGCGCCCAGAAGAGGAACCAGGAGGCGTTTCAGCAGGGGAAAGGGCTGAGCCGGCGTCTGAACACCCCTGGGGGCCTGGGCTGGTAGGGAGCTGCCCTTGTCATGGTTCCAAAGGATGAAACGTCAGCAACTTCATAGGGTTCAGACCATTCATTCTCAAACATTTTGGTCTAAGGACACTTTTATATATCCTCTTAAGAATCATTATGAACTCCCCAAAGCATTTGTTTATGTGGGTTGTGCCTGTGAATATTTATGACGTCAGAAGTCATAACAGAAAATTCGACTGAGCATGGTGGCACACGCCTGTGATTACAGCCACTCGGGAGGCTGAGGCAGGAGGATTGCAAGTGGAGGCTAGCCTTAACAATATAGCAAGGCCCTCATCAACACAGTGAGACCATTTCTCAAAATAAAAGCATGCCTGGAGATGTAGCTCAGAGATAAAGTACCCCGGGTTCGATCACCAGCTCCAAAATTAGACAGATAGAAAGACAGGTAGATAGATAATAGATACGACTGAGAAAATTTTTAAGCAAAGTACACAAGCACACATCCAGTTACCGTCAAAGCAAGGCCTCCATCCATGTCCCACAGGCTCTGCGAAATATCTGACCCATGCAGCAGGAATCATATTTGGTACAAAACTCCTTCCGAGACGCTATTGTGCCCTGAAAAAGAAAAATCCAGAGACTCTCTTCACATTATGGCAAAAATAGCTTTGAACTTGGGAGTCTCTCGAGAGGGCCTTGAAGCTCCCCGGGAGTCCCACTCTGAGAATCGCTGACATAACCTGATCAAATCCAAGGACCCGGGGACACCTTGAAGAGCAGAGTGGAGTGGCCGTCCAGCCAGGCAGAGGCGCCTCCCCAAACCCTCCCCCTTCCCTTCAGCAGCAAATGACAGCCAAGGGGACACTGGGTCCTGGGGGTCACCGGGAAGAGTGGGAGCACCCGGTGGCAGGGGGCAAGTGGCACGTGGGGACCCTTGCAAAGGAGGGAGTGTCACTTCCAGGCTCCCTGCCGGGTGCTCATGGGAGATGCTGACCATGCGCTGCCCCCACCGTCTGCCAGGAGCACCTTCAAGACAGTGGCCGTGGGACGAGGGCTGGTCCCCACGGCACTGGCCCAGACCCAGGGCTTCCTTCCATATGTGTCTCCACCCACCTCCAGAAAAACAAGCGTCTCTGCCTTTGGGGGGAAGAGGGGGACACTGGACGACTTTCCCAGTGTCAACAGGCGGGGGCTTCGTGGGACAGACCTGGAGATGACATTGCAGGGTTCAGCCACATGGGGCACACTCTGGACTCTTTTGCGGTCTCCTGGATACTTAGGTTAGTAGCTGGATGAGGAATCAAGGGTACTCAGATCTATACAAGGGCGCCAGACCCAGGTTCAACTCCGCTGAGCCTCTGAGACCGTCTGGATCTTCCTTTCTTTCTTTTCTTGCTGTGGTGCTGGGGATTGAACCCAGGGGGCTCTACCACTGAGCCACATCCCCAGCCCTTTTTATTTTCTATTTTGAGACAGAGTCTGGCTAAGTTGTAGAGGCTGACCTTAAACTTACGATCCTCCTGACTCAGCCTCTCAAGTAGCTGGGATGACAAGCACGTGCCACCATGCCTGGCTTATGGTCTGGTCTTGAATGTCACCCAAAGGCTCATGTATGAAAGTCTTAGTCCCTAGGATGGAACTATTGAGAGGTAGTGGAAGTTTCCATAAGTGAGACTCACAGGGAAGCCCTGGATTCATGGTTCCTGTGCAAGCAGGACATGGGGGGACGTCAGAGCGCAGCTAAATCCCAGAGGCCCTCTCTGGGCCGCTGTGGAACATTCTTTCCTCCCAGCTCCTACGGGGGGCTTAAGCTGATGTGAATTCTCTTCCCAGGAAAGGAACAGAGGATGACGGAGAGGGCGCCCCTAGGGAGCCCCAAGTTAAGGGGCGGAGGGCTCAAGCCCAGCCTCACAGCTGTGGGAGAGTGGGGGGGGGGGGGAATCTCAAGCCGCAGCTTCTCCTGCAGACTCAGCAGCTGCTAACTTAATGAGGTATTACCCGAGTTGGAGGAAACAATTAGGGCAGTTAGCACCAGAGATAAAGCGAACACTTTTTCCATCAAAAAAATATTAAAGGTAATTCAATTGGAAAAGTGGCCACGGGAGGGGCCTGGGAGCTGGAGGGGCGAGGCCGCTGGCGGCTGAGGCTGCGCAAGACGGATCCAACCAAACTCAGGTGTGGGTTTGAGGAGGGGGTTCCCGGGGCTCCCCCGCGGGGCTTGGACAAACAGGTCAATGTCCGCCTTCGTTTCCCATCAGTGAGGGGTGAAGTGCACGTCCCCTGGTTGGCAGCCCCGGAGTGAGTGATCGATAGGGCAATATCTCCAAGCTAATTAACTCAGAGCGCAGAGGTACTGATTTCTTCATCGCCCCGGACCCGCTAAAGACTGATAC
This sequence comes from Spermophilus citellus, assembly GCF_964194105.1. Classification (NCBI taxonomy): domain Eukaryota; kingdom Metazoa; phylum Chordata; class Mammalia; order Rodentia; family Sciuridae; genus Spermophilus; species Spermophilus citellus. The sequence goes on along the minus strand of NC_138184.1, from coordinate 114,418,453 downwards.
TTGGGCCTGGGTGGTGCTCCAAGGCCTGGTCCTCCTCCCGTCCCCACTTCACTAGTTGAGGTTTTTCTACAGTGCTTCTGCCCACCCAAGGCATCCTCACTGTGCTATTTGGAAACACTGATAATAGTAAAAAATAATATTCAATACCTAACGTCAAAAAGCTCTGAACATCAGACTTCAGTTCAGTGCTATCTTATTTCATCCTTGACACAACGCCCTGTAGCAGGCTCACTGATGACCGCCATGTTCCAGATGAAGATACTGAGGGTCAGAATGGTAAAGGGATGACTCAGGATCAAATGACTGACAAATGTTAGAGTCAGAGTATGAACCCAGGCTTCCTGGAATCCTGATCAGTTGTCTTGACCACGGATTCTGAGAAATACCTGCCAAAAAGGGCCTTCTACCAGCTGTGACCCACCAGGGCCAAACTTCCGTTTATGCACTTATTCTGCCCCAATGAGTAGCGAAGAGCCCAGCGCTGGGTTTAGCAACAGAAGCAAAAGCAGAGAAAGGCAGACACAGTCCCTGTCATCAAAGAGCCACTGGTAGGGGAGCAGAAAGGAGCCCCCAGGGCAGGGAGAAGCAGGGTGGCCAGGGAGAAGTGGCGTATGAACGACGGGGTGAGCTGAGACAGGACACGGCCTCCTCAGGTTAACTGTGGGGAGGCATGACCACGTAGAACAGAGCCCAACCCTCCTGGGGCCAGCCCAGAGCCGCTGGACCAGCCACACGGCCTCTCCCACCAGATGGAAAGGGTCACGGAGCAGGAACCAGGCCTCTCACCACACCCCAGCACCCAGGCCGGGTGCATAGGAAGCATCCACTGAATGAGCCTCGAAGAAGCACTGGAGAGGGACTTCACCCCTTTGGAGCACCTGGGGTACCCAGCACCATGACCTCGACCTTGAGAACAGCCACTTGAAGGAGCCTCGTTCTCTGTGAAATTCTTGGATTTTATTCAGAGACAGGGTCTCGCTGAGTTGCTTAGGACCTAGCTAAGTTGCTGAGGCTGGCTTTGAACTCACCATCCTCCTGCCTCAGGCTCCTGAGCACTGGGATGACAGGCGTGTGCCACCGCGCCCGGCTGAGACTCTTAGTTTTCTCCACCGTTCTTCCCTGACTCACGGCCCCCAGGCCAGTCTCACCAGGCCCTTCCCCGACCCTCGCCCACTCATTTCCTCTCCGGTTCTTTGGTCTGGCCTTCCTGAGGGCCCACCGGGACTGCCCTCCTCGACCTCTGCAGCTGCCTGCTCTCTGATGTCCCCTTCTCTGGACCATCTGTCCACCTGCTCATTATCTCTGACTGGTGCTTTTCAGTGATGCCTGACACCCAAAGAGACGAAGACCTGGTTCCTGTTTCCCTTGCCTGTGGGATCCAGGTGGAGAATCCTTGCTGAGGAGACTCCCAGGGGCCTTGGTCCTTCCACTCTGTTTACATACCTGAAAAACAAGCAGATGACCTGTAATGAAGGATGGCCCCTCTGTGGCATCTCTACCACGGCTCCCTGCTCCTTGGTCCAAGCAGACATTACTAATCAATCACCAATCCTCCCTCACCCCCTTGCCCTGCGACTGGATGTACATTTGGGATTCTCATTCAGTGCAACTTTCTGAGCAACCACAGTCAAGAAATGCAAAATTTATGCACCAGACGAAATATATTTGCTACTTCCCCATGCAAAAAATAAAATTATAAGGAATTTTCCTCTGATCTTTGGGGATCAGGAAGATGCAATAAGAACCGGTTTAGGAGACTGAGGTCTAACTTCTCAGTTGTGCAGCCTTTCATAAGCTCGACCTTCATAAGCCTCATCTTCCTTCTCTGTAGGATGGGAGATGGCACATATGCTGTGCCTTGTACAGGTGGCCCTGCTATTTGCCTGTTGTGAGAGGTAAATCTGCTCACCGAGCTTGCTCTAATTGTGTGTGAATGTAAAGTTATCAGGCTCTGAGTAAGGAGAGCTGAGGACCTCTCCTAATAGTGCGAGAACTTTGTACATTGATTGAAAATATATTTTTCAGTCCGGGCACGGTGTGCACTCCTGTCATCCCAGTGGCTCAGGAGGCTGAGGCAGGAGGATCTCGGGTTCAGAGCCAGCCTCAGCCACAGCGAGGCCCTAAGCAATTCAGTGAGACCCTGTCTCTAAATAAAATACAGAATAGGGCTGGGGGTGGGGCTCAGTGGTTGAGGGCCCTTAAGTTCGATCCCTGGTACCCTCTCCAAGACAGCGTTTGCCTTCCTCTAGTTTCTAACTGTGCTACCCTTAATGCAGGTGGCCTGTACCACCTTCCCAGGGAGTGTGGACTTGCTGGATTCACTACAAACCTTCCTCCTGTCCCTGGACAATGCCATGGGCTCCCGAGCATGCCCAAATCAGAACAGAGTGTTTCTGGTCCCTTGACACCCATCAGGTGGGTAAGGGAACGCCCAGCCCACCAAGCAGGAGGCCCCTTGAGGTCCCCACTCTGTCTCATTCCCAGCGGTGTCTCCAGTGCCCAGCATCGGGTCAGACACACCACAGATTCATGCACAATCAGTGTGACCAGGAGCAGGAGGGACACCGCCACCTGCCCGCATTGTGCATTCTACACGCCCAGCCCAGGAGAGGGTACTCACATCTCTCTCTCTCTCTCTCTCTCTCTCTCTCACTCTCTCGGACACAATTATGTTAAAAGAGCAATTAGCAACCTTTTAAGCCTGATTGCCAACTCCCCCATTAATCACTTGCAATTATAAACCCCAAATCTTCAAAACAATTGGTCCCAGACGACCACTAGAGACAACGGCTAATGACCTGCTCTCCGAGTCTGGAACAGTCTGCTCCGTTAGAGTCTCTGTGTCACCGAGGGATGGAGAGGCCACAAGCCGCTGAACCACCCGCCACCAGCACAGCAACCCCGGAGAAACAGGGGGAAGAAGAGCCACCCTGCGGGGCTAGAGGTCCCTGGGGAGAGGTGGCTTCCTTCCCCAGCCTCCCTCCTCCCTCCAGCCACCCCGGGCTCCGCCATCCAGCAGGGGCTTGCCGGTCCCTTCCACATGGCGAGGGCTCTCTCTCCCTAATTACTGCGGCTAATTAGCTCCTCGCAGCCACCGCAGCCCAGATGAGGCGACGACGTGACACACTAGCCCGCGGGGCTCGGGACGTGGCTGGCTGCCCCCGGCCGTGGCCACCCCTCTGCCACACGAGGACACCCTGTGCGCTGACCCTGGTGTTCCAGGAGCAGGGGGAGGCGGAGGCCGGGCCACCGGTCCCGGTCACCATGATCGCGCTCCCCCGCTGCGGGCAGCCGCCACCCCGCCCCGCGCAGCAGCTAATTAAATCAATATGAGATAATGAACGGCAATTAGAGGTCCGGCATGGCGCATCTTCTCTTGTAAATACTGCTTCTCTCCCAACGGGGAGCTCTTTTTTAATAATCTGTTTGTGTTTCATTTCCAGGAGCTGCGATTCCCCCAAGAAGCACTTTGGGAAAGTGATTTGTTTGTGGAATCGCGGCCTCGCAGCCTCGCTCTGCTCCCCGCCCGCCGCCGCAGACCCTCCGTGTGCTGCTTCTCAGTTGTGGGTTGTGTTCTTTTAACTTCTGTTTCCTGCCTGAACAACCTGATCTCGGACCCATCCAGGCAGGGCATTTCGGAAGACAGAGCTGCACCCACACACACACACACCCCACCCTCTGCTCCCTCTTTCCTTTGGGGGGGGGGGCTGATGAGTGAAACAGAATCCTGAGGATCACAGAGGGATTGGAGCCAGGCTGAAGACGCCCATTCCACAGACGGGAAAACTGAGGTCCAGGGCGGCCCTGGAGGGCTGACCAGCTGACCACGCCCCCTCCTCCAGCCAGCCAGCCCGCGGCACCCAGCGGGAGGCCTCTGCCCTCCAGGAGCTGGCGACTGTGTCTGGTGAGACAGGCGAAGGCACATGTCAATTAGAAAGCAATTAAGTGCCTAATTGTGTGGCACCAACAAGCTCAAAGAGTTCAGGAAGGGAAAAGATCCTTCGGGAAGGGAGAGAAGTCGGAACCCTTTGCATCTGACTCTGTCTCCCATCAGACCTATTTGCCAAGCCCTGTGCTGCTAGGACCTCATTTGGACGCCCCTGTGGCCCTGCAAGGTCACAAAGTCCCCAAATGAAAAGCACCCGCCTGTGTCCATTCCTGCCCCTCTCCTCGGTTAATAGCCCTCCAGATGTTCAGTTTGTCCATCAAGAGAACTGGGACTTTGCTTGGCAAGGTGGCCCGCGCCTGCCATCCCAGCAGCTCAGGGGAGTCTGAGGCAGGAGGATCGCAAGTTCAAAGCCAGCCTCAGCCACAGCGAGGCCCTAAGCAACTCAGTGAGACTCTGTCTCCAAATAAAATACAGAATAGGGCTGGGGACGAGCCTCAGTGCTTGAGGGCCCCTGAGTTCAATCCCTGGGACCAAAAAAGGAGAGAGAAAGAGAGGGAGAGAGAGAGAACTGCAGCTTGGTTTTTGTTGTTGTTGTTGTTTGTTTGTTTGTTTTTCTTTTTCTTTTTTCCTTGCCATCTGTACCCAGTTCACAGGGCCTCGCCCGTGTCCCCCGGTATTACCAGTTTTGTTCCATCAGTCGTGTCCCTCCGCGGTACCAGCCCCTTCCATCCTCCCACCTGGATTCTTCCAGCGTGCTCCCCGACTCCCATCTCCCGGCTCCTCCAACCCACAACAGCTAAGCTATGGAACCGACCTGCAGTCAGGGCCACTGTCTGCCCTCTGGCCCATAGTCCTCCTATTGAACCCTGCAGCTGCCTCCCTGGAGGGAAAGGCGAGGACACCAGGGTGACCCCGAGACTGCTGGCCCTTGCTTACATTCTTATGCTGGCTTCTTGCCGTCCAGAGTCATTGTTTCATGCACACAGTCCCTTCAGGGGGGATTCCCCTTGTACCTCCAAGGAACTGCACCAGCCTCTTCCTCCACTGAGAACTCCTATTTGAAGGGGTGGGCGAGTACCGGGGATTGAACTCAGGGGCCCTCCTCCACTGAGCCCCAGCCCCAGCCCTGTTCTATATTTTACTTAGAGATAGGGTCTCACTGAGTTGCTTAGGGCCTCACTTTTGCTTAGACTGGCTTTGAACTCACGATCCTCCTGCCTCAGCCTCCCCAGTCTCTGGGATTATGGATGTCCAGCCTGAGAACTCCTCTTCAATGCTCTCTACATCTCTGTCACAGCCAACTTTTATCCCTGTCTTAAGCATCATCTCAGGAAACACTTCCTCCAGGAAGTCTTCCTGTCCATCACCAATGCAGGCCGGGTTAGAGCTGGGTGCCTGTCCTCTGCACTGCCGCAGCCACCAGCCTGGTCACAGGACCCACCAACCAGGCAGCATTTCGAGTGACCATCTCCCTCTCGCCCCCCCCCCCAATGGAATAAGAGTTCTTCGAGGTGGAGGACATGCTATGTTGGTCATGAGGGCTCCCAAATTAGCACACAATAGTCGCTGAATGTATATTTGTTCAATGAGTCATGAATAAGTAAATGGAAATAAATACACTTAAAACTCATCAAATGCAACTCGGGCACCTTTCAGGGCAAAGCTGAGACCTCACGGAGCGGAGGGAGATCTCCCAGTTCTATGCAGCAAATGGTAAGCTGATTCAGAGATCAACGCTGTTGTGAGAGTTAACTCAGGATTCAGCCCACCATATGCATTTGATTTTGATCAAATCCATTTTTGTTTGATAATATAGAGGACTAAATAAATATGGAATGGGTGTGAACCTGAGAACCTCCAGAGGGCGAGGACAAAAATTGACAGTGACCACAGAGGAGGGGCTTGCTGGGGGATGTGGGTGTCTCTGAAGACTTCCCAGTGGGTGCTGGGCAGTGTCCTTGGGGAAGGTGAGACTGAGCATCTTACTCAAGGTACTCATCTGGTCAATACTGCTGCCGAGATTCACTGCGCCTTTCTGCTACCTTCTGCCTCTTGAAAAAGCACAGTCCTGGGCTGGGATTGTGGCTCAGCAGTAGAGCACTCGCCTAGCATGGGTGGGACCCAGGTTCAATTCTCAGCACCACATAAAAATAAAGGCATTGTGTTGTGTCCACCTACAAAAAAGATTCTCTCTCTCTCTCTCTCTCTCTCTCTCTCTCTCTCTCTCTCTCTCTCACCCCCCCTTAACAAAAAAAAATAAATAAATAAAAAGAGCACAGTCCTCCTCAAAGATAGCTTGACAGTGTGGAGATTCCTCAGAAAACTTGGAATGGAACCACCATTTGACCCAGCTATCCCACTCCTCAGTTTATACCCAAAGAATTTAAAATCAGCATATTATAGTAATGCAGCCACATCAATGTTTATAGCAACTCAATTCACAACAGCTAAGCTATGGAACCAACCTAGGTGCCCTTCAACAGATGAATGGATAAAGAAAATGTGGCATATATACCCAGTGGAATACTACTAAGCCGTAAAGAAGAATGAAATCATGGCATTTGCTGGTAAATGGATAAAACTGGAGACTATCGTGCTAAGTGAATAAGCCAATCCCCAAAAACCAAAGGCTGGATGTTCACTGTGATATGTGGATGCTGATTCATAATGAGGGGAGGAGGGAAGGATAGAAGTTTATTGGATTAGACCAAGAGGAATGAAGGGAAGGGAGGGGGATGGGAATAAGAAAGACATCAGAATGAATCAGGCCTAACTTTCCTATGTTCATGTGAATACACAGGCAATGAAACTCCACATCACGGACAACCACAAGAATGGGCTCCTAATCAGAATGAGTCATGATCCTTGTATGTGTAACATGTCAAAATACACTCTGCTGTCATGTATACCTAAAAAGAACAAATTTAAAGAATTCTTAAAGGTAGCTTAAAACCCACCATTCGTGTGCTGGCAGAGCAGAGCTGGGTATTCTGTGGGATTTGGAAAATGAAGTTTGGAACCAGCTCAAGGATTCAATTTCCAGCCTGAGCTGCATTGTGGGTAATGAAGAGACTAGGGTCAGGGCTGTGAGGTGGACATAGGGGACATGCCTCAGAACCTGCAGATAACGTGATGAGGAGGTGAAATCAGGAAGGTTTCTGGGAGTGGAGACCATGAACTGGACCCCGCCCCCCCCCCCCACCGTGAGTGCGGGCTGGGAGAATGCTGTGTGGAATGCTTCAGCACCACGGACAGCTCTTGGGTGGCCGCCCCCCCAGAACTGACCTTTCCTAACTTGGCAGCATGTTTTAAATGTGCAAGTGATATAATAGTCATTAATTTAAAAAAGAAAGGGAAGGGACCTAGTGTGCACTTTTCTCCCCAGAGGACCGTATGTCTCCTTTTCATGAAATGAGACACACAGAGGTCCAAACCTCCCGGGGAACCTCACCAACCATCTCAGCTGAGATGACCCATGAAACGCCTGACCTAGGTCTCCTCCAAAGCACTCCTGGCCCAGAGGAGGTGGGGTGGGTACCGGGGATTGAACACAGGGCACTGGACCACTGAACCCCATCCCCAGCCCTATTCTGTATTTTATTTAGAGACGGGGTCTCACTGAGTTGCTCAGGCCTCCCTGTTGCTGAGCCTGGCCTTGAACTCACCATCCTCCTGCCTCAGCCCTGGAACACGAGACTGTGTTGGAGAAGAGTACGGCAGCGGCAGCCCCCGCGAGGATCCAGTCTTTGCAAGGCTCAGGCCAGTCTTAGCCCCAAACCCAGGTTTAGGAAGGTCCATCTGGACTTCAGGACCAGATGTGGAGAAGTCACCGCCAGTGTCCATCAGTCTCCCATGGGAGGAGGCAAGACAGGAACACCAGCGTGGCTGACATCAGGACATCTGGGGAGACCTGAGCCGTGGTCGTCAACCTGGATATCTACTTCTGGCATTTTCTACCCCCCAGGCCCCTTATGAACTTGACCTCACTTCATCGGCCCCACCGCCCTGTGAAGCAGGAACTGCTGACCCTCTTGTGTCATGAGGCATCTCCGGCTCAGAGAATGGAGCTTAGTAGGCCCAGGAACTAGCCAGGAGTCCACAGAGCCTGGGTGTGGACCTCCAGGGCCAACTCCAAGGTCTTGGGGCTTCTACCCTGCTCCGCCACCGGTTGCGACTCCCCGGGGCCAGTCAGACTTGCAACCCTTGGGCAGAGAGCAGGAGCCACTGGCCTGTCCCGGACCAGGCTGAGCTCTTCCTCCTGGTACCCAGGAGCCCCTGCCCAATGGCCAGGTGGCGGCTCTACAGCTGCCTTCCTTCTCCTGCGCTCACAGCTGAAAACCTCATCTTCTCAGGTCAGCCTAGAGCCCGAGGAAGACTCCCCCACAGTCCACCTCGGCCCCAAGGCCAGGCTCACCCCCCTTCCTTCTTTCCTCAATAGGGATGGGGACGGCCGTCTGGGGCGGAGCTGTCAATCCGGCTCTGCTCACGTTCTGCCTCAAGCTTCTTCCTGTCGTCTCTCCTCAGTCATCCTGAGTCACTTTTCACTGGGTCACACTCTGCCCCAGCCTGATGCCCTGCAAGAAAATGAGCTTTGAAGTCACATGGAGAAGAGCTCAAGCCCGGACGCTACCCTGGCTCCGGGATCCTGGCTGCATTTCTGAGCTTCGTTGATCTCGCGTGTGAACTGGACACAGCGCTGACCATGGCCGCTTTAGGAATTAGGAATTTGGAGTTATGGCCATCGCAGCCGTAGTAATGACATTAGCAATAACTGAAGTAGCCATCGTAACTTGTTAAATGCTCCCCTACCAGGCGCTCTGCTAAATGTCTATCAACAACTAACAAAATCCTCAAAGTCAGGAGGATTTCCACATCGCAGGTTCCACATCCCTAATCCAAAATCTGAAACCTGACATGGTCTCAAAGGTGGAACCCTGTGAGTGCCAGAGTCTTGGATGGGGGCTCTTTACAAATTTCAGATGTTCCAAGATGTGGCCTTGGAAGCAGTGGTGTGGAGGAAGCACTGAAGGAGCCCTGAGCCAAGGACAGCAGGTGGCCTCGGGAGCTCAAGGGCCAGGAAAGGAGATCAGTCCCCTCTGTAGCCCCAGAAGGAATTCTGCTCGGTGGACATCTGGATTTTAGACTTCCAGCCTCCAAAATGACAAGGCTATCACTGTGTGTTGTTGGTGGCGATTTGTAACAGCTAGGGTAAACTAGGGCAGTTGGCGTGGAGATACAGACTACTGTGACCTTGACCTCTGCAAGGTCACCATCATAAATTTCCAGAGGGGGCTTTTAGGTGGGCTTGTCCCTGCTCCGAGGGCATTGAGGTGTCTCTCTGGAGAGTAGAATATTGGGCCCCCTGTGCCAGGGCTATGGTGGGCCCTTGATTGATATTTGGTGGGTGGGGGCTGGGGAGGACGTGGACCAGTTCTTGTCCCCTCCTCTCCCAGGAGACCTCCAAGTCACCATAGGATACAGTGTCTGTAAACCCGGGGAATGCCCCTGTGGGGAGGCTCACCTCTCTTAGACTAAGGCTCTGCTGTCGACGGGCAGCTGGGGGTCATCTCCTAGGCTCTGTGCTTAGCATCTTTTAAGAAGTGAGGATCAGAAGTCCAAGGACATTAAGCGATTTTCCCAAGGTCATCAGAAACAGCATGAAAGGAAGGTATGCGCGGCCAGCAGTCCAGCCTCCTGAATTTCCGGGTGTCCATATCCTTCACCCCATGCCATGGAACCTCCCGCCCCAGAGAAACCAGCTCTCCTGTCAGATCACTGGGTGCCCGTGGAGGGCCCAGTCGCGTCCCTCTCCCAAGAGGAACTCCCAGAAGAGAAATGGTCATTTCCTGTAAGGCAATGATGGCATGAGAGATGATCCCAAGATAAAACATGTCCCTTCTCCTATTTAGCTTGGATACAAGCCCAGGAGATGTGGGGTGCAGCGACAGGATGAGCGGGGGAGAGGAGTGGGGTGGAGGAGGGGCTGGGAGAGGAGTGGGCGGGGCCGGGAGAAAAGTGGGCGTGGCAGATAGCACAGCAGCCAGCGGGGAGGGGAAGGGAGGGTCCTCTGAGCCGCCAGGACATCTGAAAGTGATCAGATCCACGCCCTTGCAGTGTGTCCACGGAGCCTTGCTGTCCACCCTGGGCTCTGGGACGCGGGGCCCAGTGTAGCTACAGTAGCATCCCCAGGGACAGGAACGTGCCTTGTGTAACATCTATTCTCAGGAAATGCCGGTTGCATGCAGGATAACTTGGAGTTAAGAGAACCAGACCCCCTACAGCCCAGGAGCTGGGACTCCTAGGTGCTGCTTCCTGTCTCTGGGTTTTGCTTCACCATCTGCAATCTATCTGCCAGGTCGTTGGTAAATGAATGAAGCCTGTATTAGTTGACCTTATGCACCTGGACACTGGAGTCAGATCTGTGCTCAGATCCCCAACCCATCCCTTTCCAACCACTCACTTCACTTCTCTAAGTCTCATTTCCTTCTCTGAAAAATGGGTCCTTGTAAGAACTCACTGTCTATTAGCTGGTTATATCAATCATTCACACTCTAGTATGAGTAAGAGCTGAAGGAAATTGGCTATTTCTTTCAGTGTTTGGGCTGTGCACTTTTCCAAGCAATATCCACGTTAATATTTTTTTTCACAACAACCCTATTAAATTCAAAGCAGGAAAAGAAATTGCTGATAAATGGTTGAGTCAGGATTCTATCCAAAGCCCGCCTATCTGCACACCTTGGCCCCTTAGCACCATGTTACATCCGCAAGTCAAAATGACCACTGGACCATGAGAATGAGCTTAGAGTGGTGTATCTTCTAGTCCAGTGCTTCTCTGGCTTTACCTGGTGCAGCAAATGATTTCCTGAATCAGTGGGCTCCGGTGGGGCCCAAGAGTCTGCACTTCTAACCAGCTTCAGGGGTGGCTCAGGCTGCGGGTCCACTTTGCATCGTGAGGTCCTAGACAGTAGGATTCCACGGTGCTCTTGAAGCTGGGCGAGACCTAGTCAGATGGGGTTCTGCAGCAAGCCTGGCGACGGGCAGTAGATCGTGGCAGGTGAGGCTGCAGGTGCTACTCGCGCCCGAGGTCCCTTGAACTCCAACACCCCTCCAAGATGCTCTCAGCCTCCACGGAGACAACCGCAGGCATCTTTCAGCCCCACCCCCTCCCCAGGCCTAAAAAGCACAGCAGCTCCCGGGCAGCCTCTGCTTCAAAATGACGTTCTGAGTAGCCACTCAGTATTCCGGGGACCACGCTGGACTCAATACATCAAAGGCTGAAGGATCACATACCCCATTAGCAGCGGAGTTTAATTTCCCTTCGGGGCTGGTGGTTACAATGGAAACTACTAGAGCAATTACAACCCGCCCCTGCTGACAGCCCGCTCAGATCAATAACAGCCCCTCGCCAGGACCAGGCTCATTCAGGAGACTCCGGGCCACCCAAGGCCCATCCCTGCCGGGCGCCCCCTCCTTGAGGGGAGAAAGCATGGGCCACCTTCCCCTGGGTGGAGCCCTCTCCCTGGTCCGGGAGCTGGAGAGGGTGAGACTCTGGGCTGAGCCCAAAACCTCACTGATGGATGACTCCGGGACCACAGGGTCCTTGTCCCCGATCGCAGACACAGGTAAAGAAGGAAACAGGTCGGAGAGGGATGGTGACATGGTGATGTTCAGGCAGGGCCTGAAGGACGTGAAGGACAGTGTCAGGAGAGACAAGAGGAACTGCGTTCCAGGGGGAGGAAACTGCCCGCTAAAGGGCCCCATGATGGAGGACCAAAAGACGGGTGGCCTGGTGCCCCCCCCCCATGTCGGGGACAGGGCGGGAGACGAGGGCGGGGCCGGACAGGGTCTTCTTGTTCTGGAGGGCGTGGGCCCAGGTGGGTTTCCTGCAGGTGGCTGGGTCCCCAGAGAGGAGGCCCGGGGAGGAGGGCCACTCTGGGCAGGAGCAAGGCCTTCCACAGCTCGGGGCCAGGCCCCCCTCTGCCAGGCGCTGTCTTGCAGGAGCATCAGGTCATTGATTCGGGGTCCAATGCCCGGGGTCAGCACTAATGGCCCCCAGGGACCAGGAGGAGGAGCAGAGACTGGGGATCCCTGTGGCCTTCAGGCTGAGCGGGGTCTGCGGACCTGAGGTCCCTGTTTTTCATGTGGCCATTGCTCTCCACAGATGTTTCCAGAGCCTCTCAGCAGGACACCGGTCTGGGGCTGAAGTTCCCTTCTGCTGACCCACCACAGGTAGAGGCCTCTCCCCCACCGGGCAGGGCCAGCCCCAGGCCACCCCATAAGCACACCCCGGGCACTTGTGAGAGGGCCCTGCAGACTTCTTTGAACGGAGAAGCGGCCCCCTCCCCCCAGGCTCTCCCACTGTCACTCAATCTTCTTTCCATTCTTTTTTTTTCAATACTGTCATTCTTCCCTTGATTTATTAACAAAACCATTATTAAATCCTGCTCCAGGCAAGGCGGCACAAACTGATAAACAGACACACAAAAAAGATTGGGGTGGGGAGAAGGTGAGGAGTGGGGCAGAAAACAGGGAGGAAGGGAGCAGGCTTCAAACCAAATGAGGTTCTCTTCAGCCTCTGAGCTGAGCCTCCCTGGAATTTACACAGCAACCTGGCTTGTGGGAGTCTCCTCCAGGAAAAGCCTCTGGTCTCTTTGTTGCTGTGGGTGGCAGCACCGATGCCCAGGACTGATTCCCAGCTCCACCACCTACCAGCTGTGCAACCTGAGACGAGTGGCTTGACCTCTCTGAGCATCAGTGTCTTTACCCCAAATCTGAAAATGAGCACAGCAACTCTTTCAGGGGTTTTTTGTAAGACTCAGGGGTAAGAGTGTGATAAAGCTGCCCGACCAGAGAGCTATTTCAATGACCACACAAGAACTGTCTTGCTGCACTGCCCCGGGGGTCCACACAACCTCATCTGAGCCTCAGATTCCCCTTTTCCTCCTCTTCATAGTACAAAAGCCCAGGTGGGGTACAGTGGCCGGGAACACGGGCAGTTCCAGCCTCCTACAGGACACAGAGGATAGTGGGGGACAGGGGAGATGTCAGGTGGGTGGGATGCGAGGCCCAGCCCAGCAGAGGGTGCGAGGGGGTGGCTAGGGACGGGGAGAGGCTGCAGCAAGATGCGCACACCGCCAAGCCCAGGGGGCTGAGGAAGACGGGAGGGAGCCATTCTCCAGCCGTGAAATACAGCCCCCCGCTGATGCAAATGCCTTGGAAGAATTAATGCCGGGAGCTGATTTGTAGTTCATCTGCCAGGTGAGGTGGAGGCCTGCGTGGGAGGAAGGCAGGGACTGCCGATGGATGGATTCCCAACACCTCCACCTTCCTGGGAAAACCAGGCCTGTCTCCCGCTCCAGGGAGGAGGGAGCAGCTCCTGCAGAGAAACTGGAGCAGAAGGAGCGCCCAGCCCTCAGCTCAGCGGGTCAGGAACCGGCCATGCACCCTGCAGGTCCTGCCAACGACCCTCTCCAGGGGAAGGGCAGAGTGTGTCCACTGTGCAGATGTGAAAACCGAGGCTCCGGGAATTGAAACAGCTACACAGCGGAACAGAAGGGGGACTGCGCTTCTGCTTCCGTTAAAATATTCTTCCTCTAGTGGGAAAACCAAGGGAAGGAGGAAGAGGCAGGCCGTGGGACCTGACCCCCCAGGCCCAGGTGGCTCCTTGCAAGCAGAGACCTGCTACAAACCATCACACTCCCTGCTGGGCACGGGACTCAGGAGAAGGTCCCTGCCAGTACAGCCCCGGGACCCCTGGAGGTAACCCCCTCTCGGTCCTGGAGGTCCTCAGCATTTATTCAGGGAGGACAGGAAGGCTGTGGAAGAGGTATGGTGTGGCTCAGATAACATGAAGTCACCCAGAAGGAGAGGCAGGAAATACACCCAGGATAAGTACTCCCAGATTGGGGATCCGTCCTGCGTCAAATCCAGTGGTGGCCTCCCTGTTGGATGAGCCACATTAGGTCCTCTATTTCTACAGGACTGACTTCCTGATATTTTATTTTCTTTGAACCTCAGTTTCCTTCTCTTTAAAATGGGTATAATGTATCACTTTAAAAGATGGTTGTGATGTCAGGTGCAGTGGCACACGCCTGTCATCCTTGCGGCTCGGGAGGCTGAGGCAGGAGGATGGCAGGTTCAAAACCAGTCTCAGCAGTGGCGAGGCACTATGCAACTCAGTGAGATCCTGTCTCTAAATAAAACACAGAACAGAGCTGAGGATGGGGCTCAGTGGCCAAGGGCCCCTGAGTTCAATCCCTGGTATTCCCCCCCCCCCAATTTTTATAATTAAAAAATGAATCAACTACGGATACATTTAATCACAAAATATGAGGAGCCAGACTCAAATGCCACAAAGTATTTGATGCCATTAAATGATGGTCTGAAATAGGCAAAATGATAGGGACCGAATGAGACCTTGCCGGAAGGTGGTCCTGGAGACCAAATTGTTCTCCATGTTGATAGCGTCGGTGGGTAGCAGTTATACAACTGGAAACATTTGTCAAAGCTCATCAAACTAAACCCTTCAAAAGGGTAAATTTTATTACAGATAAATAATACCTCAGTGATACGAATTTATTTTTTAATTTTGAGGATTTGACAAACATTTGATGCATGCAAATAACCTGTAGCCTGGTACCAGAAAAATGAGTAGAGCTGAGTTGCAATACCCCACTTGACCAGTAGTTGTCGCTGACAGCCTCCACTCCCTTTTCCCGTGGGACAGTCCCCCCAATTCCTTCACCCACTCAACCCTGGATAAAATGACTCTTGACTCAAATTAAAATTTTGAAATTCAAACTCTGTATAACTGCATGCCTGTAACGAATCGGGTGGTGTGCTTGCTCTTCACCACCACCAGATCAATGATTGGTCCCATTTCACCCCCGGAGCCAATGAGACCAGATTCAACATGGCATGTGACATCTGCGATCCTGCTCTAGAGACCCCCACTGGACATGGCCGGAGCATGTCCTGAAATCGTCCTGCTCACGGCAGGACTCCCGGGATGCCGGGGTCCAGTGGGGCGGGCCCCCTGGGCAGTGAGTTCAGGGGCGCCGCCCTCCTTCCCCGGGCCTCACAGCTGTGCCTCTCCCAATAACAATATTTTCTCTGCTCCTCTGAAGAGAGAGTCATGTGTTAAATGGGAGATCTGCTTGAGTGAGTCACTGGGAACCTAAGCGAAATCCTATCGAGGAAGTAATATTTATGATATCCATAAAGCAACCTGCTCAGGCCGCATGCAGGGGGCCAGATGGGAGGCCCAGATGGGCAGGGAGCCGAATCGCGCCTGTCAAAACCGGGGTCTGGGCCTGTGAGTTAAAGCCCTTCAGCTGGGGAGGAAATGGAGACGCATTTGGTCAGCCGTGGGGTGTTCTGGAAGCCTCAGAGGTGGGGGCCGCAGAGAAGGGCAGAGGAGGGCCAGGGTCCCCTGCCAGGGCTGACAGCTGGGGCGCTCCAGGGTCGTGCAGAGGAGAGGCACCTGCGTGGCCAAGATAAAAAGGATGGATTTCTGGGGCATGAATAATAAGAACAGGGAGGACAGGCAGGGAGGGAAGGCAGGGGGCGGGGGAGCAGTGCTGAGCTGAGTCTTGCCCACCAGGGCGGCCAACCCGGGGCTAGAAGGGCTGAAACCCAACCCACTGCGGTTCCACGCTGCATTTCCTGGACCAGAGTGAGTTCTGACCAGAGGAGGGGACCCTTGCTCCTTCACACACAGGAGTCACATGGCTAGCCACGCCCTGCCCAGTCCAGGAGGCCAGGAGGGACCTTGCTCCTCCCTCACTGCCCCCTGCTAGGCTGGCCGCGGGTCCCAGGACTGACCAGGAGCATCCCCTCCCCCCAAGGGCATCCCCCTTAGTCCCTGCTGGGAAGCCTGGACAACTGTCCCAAAGGGGGCCCTGAATTTGGCTCAGAAACCTGAAGCTCAGTCTACAAGCCCAGTCCTCCCTGGATCAGGGCGGCCAAGCCCTCATCGCCATTGGTCAACGGTCCTCTTGGTGACCTCATCCCGCCATGCACACCTCGGCGGGCGGGCGCTGCCCTGAATCCGTGCCGCTCATCATGAGCGCAAGAGCCCGGACATGCTCTGGGGATCGCTCCTTGATTCTCGTGGAGGATGACGACCTTGATGGTGGCAACTCAGACGCGGTGCCGGGCAAGCGGGCGGGGCCACGGTCAGGACTGATCCCACGATGTCCTGCGAACCTCCCTCATGTTTGTCTGTCCAGCGGCCGTTCTCCTGTCTCCTAGGATGAGGGTGTCTACCTTCCTCAAGGGACCTGCACTCCTTCCACTCTCTGGGACTCCAGTTGCCCCAACCCCTTCCCTTACCACCACAGAGGAGTCTGTCCCTGCAGGTCACCGTGATGGGTCCACGACCCTCACCCTTTAGTGACAGCTTCTTCTGTGACTTATTGCAACTCTCAGGAGAGGGACTGTCTTTCTCCCCACATCGGGGGAACATTGCAAAAGGGTTGTACTGCTAGAGGCCATCTGACCACAAGACAGCCAGGTCAGAGAAAAGCCAAGCCTCGAGGTGAAACACAAACATGGCACCTGAAGCTATCCAGACCTGAAGCTGTCGCCCTTTTCACTCCCCAAGACCAACTCATTTCCTTTCTAGATGAAGAATTTCTTCTGGGTTCCTGGCGTGATTCACTGAAAGAAAACTTATCAATAAGCAGAGTTTCCCAAGCCTAGTTCTTTGTTGACCAAGGCTGAGATACAGAAAAAGGAGGCTTTACATCAGGAATTAAAAGACCTGAGAT
The DNA here is from genome assembly GCF_964194105.1 of Spermophilus citellus. Lineage (NCBI taxonomy): Eukaryota > Metazoa > Chordata > Mammalia > Rodentia > Sciuridae > Spermophilus > Spermophilus citellus. Next base: position 114,401,794 of record NC_138184.1, on the reverse strand, counting down.
TTCTAGTGCCTGAATTAGGAAGATAAATGATCCTAGAATGCTTGTTTCCCTCCCCAGGCACAGTTATCTATTATGTGAAATATAAGTTCTCTTTTGTCAAGTTGCTCCTTCTTTATTTTAAATGGATTTTGTTTCTTTGGACTTTTGAGCAGAGCAGTGGCTTGTGGGGTAGGCAGGAGGGCAGCATTGCTGGGGACGGGACCCTCTGCCCCTCCTAAAATCTCTGGCCCACTTCCCACCTTCCCCATCCTGAAAGCGGGAGCCCCCACCCCTGGGCGCCGGGTGGATTCTGCCTTGAATCCCAGGGCAAAGGAACCTCGACAAGCCCCATTACTTCTCTGAAGGCCAGTTTCCTCTTTGTAGGACACGCAGCCAGACACCATGCAGACTTCTTTCTGAGCACGGCCACCTCCAATCAGCCCATTTTGCAGAGGACAAAACTGAGGCTCTGAGAGGTTAAAATTCATACCTGAAGTGAAGTCCTGAGCTGGGACTGGAGACCAGATACGTGATTCTAGAGCTCAAATACCAACTAGCACTAGGTACTCGAATATCTAAGACAGTCCAACACGCGCTCGATGCCTGAAAGAGCAGATGTATGCTGCTGGGGTGAAACAACAGAATGCCCTGCAGTTGGTGCTCTGCCGTCCAGAGCAGCAGCCCCATGTGGCCCAGGTCCCTGAGGACCTGAAGTTTAGATCCACTTAATTGTAATCATTTTAAATAGAAAAGCTGGTGGCAAGTACATTTGATTGAGATCAGATGCTCCATTCCCTGAAGGGAAGATGGTATTTGTTTGTAAACACATAGATTCAAAGTCAGGATGACCTTCTTAAAAAATTAATTAATTTAACTGGGTGAGGTGGCGTATGCCTGTCATCCCAGCCGCTAGGGAGGCTGTAGCTGGAGGATTGCGAGTTCAAAGCCAGCCTCAGCAAATTCAAGGTGCTAGGCAACTCAGTGAGACTCTGTCTTTAAATAAAATGCAAAATAGGGCTGGGGATGGGGCTCACTGGTCGATGGCCCCTGAGCTCAATTCCTGGTACCAAAATAATAATAATTATTATTTATTTATGTATTTATAATGGGTACTAGGAACAACTTACCACTGAGCTACATCCCCAGCCCTTTTTAATTTTTTTCTTTACACACACACAAACACCACACAAACACATAATGTGAAAGTATATATATATATATATATATATATATATATATATATATATATATATAAAGAAAAATATATATGTGGTGTCTCTGTTGTTTGGGGGATTTTTGATTTGCTTTTTTTGGATTTTGCTTTTGCTTTTGTTTTGAGACAGGGTCTTGCTCAGTTGCTGAGGCTGGCCTCAGAACTTGTGATCCTCCTACCTCAGCCTCCGGGAATCACTGGAATCCCAGGTGTGTACCCTGGTCACAAAGCACAGGGCTCTGTTTTTACCTCTCAGTAGGCCAATGACTGGCACTTGACCTTGGGAGGTGATTTCCATTTATAGTGAAGAAATCCTCTTCCCCCAGTGGATCGTGCCTCTCCCCCATACATAAATCCCACCCAACTGGGCACTTGCCGTCACTGGGCCGGTGCTGGGCGTGGACACTAGGGCGGTGAGCAGGAGAGGAACAGGACCGGGCTCTGGAGAAACGTCCGGAATCGGATTCTTGTCCGTAAATGCAAATAACGCGCAGGAACGCGGCCCGGGCACGCGGCGCATGCAGATGAAGTGGCATCTCGGTCCAACAGACGTCTCCTGGAAGGGACTTGGCAGGGTCTCCAGAGCATGTTGTATTAACTCGAGAAAGTTGGGAGGGTTATGCAAATAGGCCTGTTGAATAAAGAATATTCCTAGTAAAATCATTATGCACGACGGTTCCCCCTCTGCATAAGGTGGCAAAAATTATCTCCCTGGTGCCAATTATGTGCTTGTTAGCACTGACATTCTCGGCGCCATTACACGGAATGGGTGCCGTTTATGTACGAGCTACACTGGGTTCTATTGTAATTTTTTCTCTGTTTACAACCCGGTATAATAAATGTCATTTTTTTTTCAAATGTTAAGGTATTTGGTATTTAATCTATCATTAAGGCTGGGAGTTGGTCTGCCCCTGAAAGACGCTCACACCCAAACACGGTCCTGCTCCTGGGAAGGGAGCGGGCGCCGGGGCCCGCGGGCCGGGGGCGGGGGACAGGAGCAGGATCCGTTTCTGACACCATGTCCTTGAACAGGGAGCTTCCCTCCCCGAGCTTAATTGTGCCATGTGTGCAGAGACGTGATCAGACCCGGAAATTTCCAGAGCCCTTCTGCAGGCTTGATTTTTGTATCAACGGGCAGAGAGGCTCAGTTTTGGTTGTTGATTAAAATCATATTGGTAGTATATTAAAAAAACAACAACAAATAAATGGAACAAAATGGAGAAAGAAAAAGAGAGGGAGAGAGAAAGAGAGAGAATGTGTCATGGTGGGGAAATGATGAATGATCCAGTAAATTCTCTGGAGGATTCCAATCAGTCTGTGGGGAACAGGAGCAATCCGGCTGGATTAGGACCACACGGCCACGTATTAAAAATCATAAAGACCTAAATATGAAAAGTAAAAACTGGACAGAAAAGACAGGAGGATATTTTTGTGATCTTCAATGAAAAAGAGGAGGATTTCTTAAAAGTATTCAAATACCAGAGCTACTGGCAGTGATTAAAGATAGATTTGCTTACATCCTATTTAAGGTATTTGTTCCCTGGACGCCTTAGATGAATTTAGCACAGTGCTTACAAGTGAAAAGAGAGATCTGCAAAGAGCTACCTAGAAAATGCACAAAAGCAAATGCTTTGAAAACCTGGCAATCAGGTGAGCAAAATTCATTAGTAAACAATTCACCAAAAAGGCAGTGGGGTGGGGGTGGGGAGAAAACTGCTAATAAGTAGAGAAAGGTTTGCAGAAATGGCAAGTGATGCCTAGATCCAAATAACCCTGAGGCAGTGTTGCCTGGGTCCCCATTTGAGGAACAGAAGTCAGAGAGGAAGAGGATCAAGTCTTAGCAACAGTGTAGCCACAAAGACATCCCACACCCAGCTGGAGTCCCGGCAAACCCTGCTAAGAACCCTCTGACCAAACTGGGCGACATTCCCTGTGCAGGAGCCCAGTGCTCCTGTCCCTGGGGATAGAGCTGCTGGCAGACAGGCACAAGGGTGCTCATTTGTCATGTATCCGTGGCAGGAGACAAACTAGGAAGTATTCTGCCACTGTCAGAAGGAACAGGCAGATTGATCGGCAGCGACATGGTAGATCTCAAAAACTCAGCTGGGCAAGAAGAGAGCCAGGAGGAGACCTGGGAGCCTCTTCTGGAGTCCACAGAAGCTCATGCCCCATAGAGACTCATTCCAGCTTGCACACACAGTCGGTTCTCGTGAGTTCCACATCCCAAAGAACCGTGCGTCAAAAATACCAGAGGAAGACAGGGGCAGTGGCTCCTGCCTGTCATCCCAGCGGCTCAAGAGGCTGAGGCAGGAGGATCATGAGTTCAAAGCCAGCCTTACCATTTAGAGAGGCGCTAGCAACTCAGTGAGACCCTGTCTCTAAATAAAATGCAAAGTAGGGCTGGGGATGGGGCTCAGTGGTTGAGGGCCCCTGGGTTCAATCCCTGGTAGCCCCCTCCCCATAAAAAGAAATACTTGGGAAAGATAAACTGGGACGGTAGTGAACATGCGCAGATATTTTTGACATCATTACTCCCTGAACAATACAGTAGAACAACTATTTACACAGCATTTACATCACATTAGGTACTTAAGTCATCTAGAGATGATGTAGAGGACCCAGGAGCGTCACACACGGTTCTGTGCAAACACTCTGCCATTTTACATAAAGGACCTTAGCTTCTATGGGTCATGGTGTCCTTGAGGGCCCTAAAACCAATCTCCAGCAAATGCTAGTGGGCTGGGGTTGGAGGCCATAGAAAGAAGGAGGAGGCTGGTGTGGGCCAGGGTGGGGGGAGATGGGAGATGGGTGTCATTTACAACAAAGAAGAGTCCTCCCAGGTAGTCTACTCAATTCCACGCCTCTGACCGCCCTCCAAAATGAGGGAGGGGGGAGGAAGAAAGGAAGGAGAAAGAAAAGGAAGGTAGAGGAGTATCTTTTTGTTCCCTGGAGGTAGGCTAAGGGGGACGGTGTTTAAATTGGAGCTATAGGAACACAGATCAGGCGGTAGGTAGGTAGATAGAATCTGCGTATCATTTAATGTAGATAGTTGAATCCACATGACAAATCACCACGATCCTCACTGTTGGAGTTCTAACCCGAGGCTAAGCAGGGAAATGGTGTCTGTGCTCACCCAGAGCAAACAGGGCTGACCTTGGACTGGAACCTAGTCTCCCCATTCCTTTGGCATCATTTGGACCTGGCACATTTCTGCATCTCAGGCCAGATCCAGGTCTGCTTCTCCAGTAGAGACAAACCTGGGGCCTCTGGGCAGCAGGTTTAAGGAGGGGGTGCTCAGCAGCGGTCCTGAGCGCAGTGTGCCGTGACCTCCGCCACCCACAGAAGGGAGACGTTTGCCCACGCTCTTAGGATGACTTCTGCTTAAAGAGAAATAACAGAAAATAAACCCGGCACAGTGGCGCACACCTGTCATCCCAGCACCTCGGGAGGCTGAGGCAGGAGGATCGCAAGTTCAAAGCCTCAGCAAAAGTGAGGCCCTAAGCAACTCGGTGAGACCCTGTCTCTAAATAAAATACAAAATAGGGTTGGGGATGGGGCTCAGTGGCCAAGTGCCCCTGAGTTGAATCCCCAAGACCAAAATAAACACATAAATAATAACAGAAAATAAGAAGAGCTAGCAGTGATGAGCAGAGCCTGGGCCCCTGGTGCACGGTCAGCGTGATGTGGAAAACAGCAGAGAAGGTCCTCTGACAGCAGGACGTGGAATCATACATGGTCCAGTGATTCTATTCTGGGTCTGTCTCCAAATATCTCCAAATACTTGTACTTCAACAACTCAAGGCAGCAAAGAGACGTTTGTATGCCCACCTTCTCAGTCACGCTATTCACCATAACTGAGAGGCAGGAGGCACCCGAGTGTCCACCAGCAGTTGAATGGATGAGTAGCATCCCTACGATGGAATATTACTCAGCCTTCAAGAGAGAAAATTCAGACACATGAGACAACATGGCTGATCTTTGAGGATATTATGCTAAGTCTAAACAAACCTGTTACAGGAGGATGAATACGGTATGGATTGCACTTCCATGAGGCACCTGTATCATAAAATTCCCAAAGTCTTCACAAAGGGTGGTTTGCATGGGTTGGGAGAAGGAGTCCGTGGGGAGGTGTTCAGTCCATGAGCTCGAGTTTTGTGTGATGGGAACCTCCTGGGATGGGTTGTACAATTAAACTACTGACACCACACCACAACCAACCCCAAGACAGACCTGGATCTGCAGTGGCCACCTGTCCCCAGCCCAGCTCCTGACAGCTCTGCTCAGGTTGGGACAGAGTGCCTCCAATAACAGGTGGGTCACCCTGAATCATTCTCTTCCCAGGCTCCTGCAGGTGCCACCCGCCCCGCCCACAATAGGCTGGCCAGGGCTCCTCCCAGCAGGCCATCCAGCTGCCACCTTTCTGGGTCCCATAGCCCCAGCACCAGGAGCCATGGTCATTCAGACAGCGAGTGGTGGCCACTTGGGGATCCTAGCTAATCCAGAGGGACTCCCACGCTCCAAGAGGATCTGGAAACCAGCCCCTTGGTGGGAGTGGAGGCCCAGCTGATGGGTCTGGGTCCTGGGGTTCTCTCACTTGCTCAGGGCAACAAGGCCCAGCAACCAAGGAGGCTCTGCTTGACTCTCCGGGCACTGGCCAGTGTGTCACCTGCAAGGCTTTTGGAGAATGACAAGTGCCATTCTTTCTGTGCCTGGTGCTCTTGGATCCATGGCACACACTGCATTCCCAACCATAGTTGAGGCTTCCCTCACATCTCCTGCCAAATCTGAAGCAAGCCCTTAATAGAGTGGGTCAGGGTGTTCCCACAAGACTGGGACATCACGGCCTCCTGTTGCCATCATGAATCCCTACGGAGCTGAGAGGAGCACCTTCCAGCTCTGGGCGGTCAAGGATCCATGACTTCTTCAAGCACTCTGCGACTGGACTTTCCAGGATAGGTGTGGGCACAAAAGAGCCCCAGCAGAAGATTGCTTTTTTTGGGGGGGCGGGGGGTACTGGGGATTGAACTCAGGGGCACTCCACCACTGAGCCCCATCCCCAGCCCTACTTTGTATTTTATTTAGAGACAGAGTCCCACTGAGTTGCTCAGGACCTCACCCTTGCTGAGGCTGGCTTTGAACTCCGGATCCTCCTGCCTCAGCCTCCTGAGACTCTGGGATGAGTCCCCTGGCACCCAGCTTCCTCATTCTTAATAAGTGGAATCCCGCTCCTCATGCCCATCCCCTCGGTCATTCCCTTACCCCGGTCTTGTCCCCCTCATCTCTCACTGGGATGCCCCTGGTAGCTCCCTCGCTGGCGGACACCATACTGCCTCCCCCAACCCTGTGCAACATTTGAACTCTAAACTTCAAGTCTGTCCTGCCACTCCAGTGTCCTCCACAACAAGACGCTCGGCTCACCGATCCTGCTGGGCCTGGCGCAGCCCCACCCCGCCACCCCCACCCTCTGCTCTGTGGTTGACGAGCAGCACACACCACGGCGCTCAGGGCTCGGGCACACGCTGGGTCTCCCCGTGGGCTTCCGCCTCTGTGCATCCCCCTGCCTGGACTGTCCTCCCCCCTCCATGACAGAGACCCTGACTAATTCCCACTCACCGTCAAGCCCCTGGGTTTTCACCCTCCCTGAAGCAAGGCTCCCACCCCCACCACCACCAGGCTGGTGCCTGTACATGCGCCTTCACAGGGGCCCACACCCCGGGGTCCTGCAGGGCTCCAGCGGCCTGCGGGCATGCCATCCTGCTGTGGGGTGAAAGGACCTGGGACCAGGGACGGGTGATGGAGTCAACCAGGTGCGTTCAGCACCAAGGACAGCAACTCCGTGCTTCCCGCCCGGTGGAGACGGAGCCCAGCACCTGAGCGTTCCTCTGCTCCCCTGGGGGGTCTGCAGTGAAGCCATTTGACGGTCCCTCACCCAGAGGGGAACAGACACGGGGTCAGGATGTGGGTGTCAAAGATGGGACCCAATGAAGAAAGACCTGAGCCCAGACAGGGACAGCCTCTGCCTGTGATGAGAACCCCCTTCTTGTTCTCCACCTAAACATTTACTTTTCTTTTCACTTTTTTATGATTAAAAAAGAGAGAGAGAGACCCCAAAGACTGAAGGTAAAACCACACATGAAAGGCGGAGGTTCTGGAAGGTACAGAAAGGCCAAGAGCGTGGCAAGTTTGACTCCTGGGTCTGACTCAGCCGTTGACTCGCTGTGTGATCTTGGAGAGGTCAGATGCCTCTCTGGTTTTCAGCTCTGACAGTACAGAGGCTGGGGATGGATGGGTGATTGATGTGCTCATCCACTTGGCAAGGGTTTGTAGAGGGTTCCATCCGCATCTGGAGATCAAGAATGGCCAAAACAAGGTTGTCCATTCCTCAAGGATTTCACTACCTGGAGGGCAAGGTAGGCACCAAACAGAGAGATGGGACTGAGTGACAGGAAATGGGGAGGAGCCAACTTGGAGGACCACACAGGCCGGAATTCGGAGGACTTTACGCCCAAGATCTCTGCACACATCACAGGGCACCTCCTTTGTCGCTGCACCCATGGAGGGACTTGCTGCTCAAACCCCTGGGCCCCGGAGCAGACCCTGTCCTGCCTGGGTCCACAGTGCAGCTGCTACCTTCTGTCCCCGAGGGCTCCTCCCACTCCCCCCGCCCCGCCCGATCCCCAGCCCCACGCCTCCCACTGCCCCCCATTTTTCTCCCTGTACTTCTCGCCTTTCATTTCTGACCAAACTTCAGATGACGGGAACACTGATAAATTAATGATCGTAATTAATAAAAATTGACTCTGTGCTAATAAATTATTATGAAATGGCCTGTCAGGTTTTTTAATGAAATGCAAAAGCCACAGTAATGAGATGAGTGTGTGCACTTTTTCAGCCAAGACGTGAGGAAATACATCCACGGGGTGCTCGGGGGGTCTACCAAGGAAAGAGCCGGGGGAGGAAAACAGGCCCCAGGCAATGCTCAGAGGGGACCCGAGGATTACTATTCTGTGGGTGCCTATCTATTAGACTCCTCGCCCAGGGTTTTATATCATCAGCCCCACGAGATACACACTGCTGTGACCTCTTACTTCTGTACATGCAGAAACTGAGGCCCAGAGAGTGTAAGAAACTATCCTGTGTGCACAGCAATGAGGAGTCCTCACCTCCGTGTTTTAGATTCCAGACCCCTCTCCTGAGCTGTTAGCCACTCATCGTACCCACCCATTCATACACTCAGGACTACGAAGCCAGGAACGCAGAAGTAACGTCTAATGCAGTCTTTGATATCCTGGTTGGGACCAGGCTGCTTAAACTCTCTGAGCCTCAGTTTACCTACCTGTATAATGGAGAGGGCTCTATCTTCCACCTGATCTCTGTGCGTGTGCGTGCAGGAATGAGGTAAAATAATGCAAGAATACACCAGCAGCTCCAGGATGGTCCTTCTCCTTCTCCAAGAGTTTGGCGTAGGAAACTCTGTCCATAAGACAGTCGAGCTTTGCACGACAAGGTACCCAATGTCATGGAAGGAAGGCGCGGGGGGACCTCATTTGTGCCCTATCCCAGCTCTGCGGAGTGTTTAATATTACAAGGTTGTCCCCGTTCTTCATAAACTATAGCCATGAATGTAAAACAACCGATTTTTACAACAGAATTGTTTAACCCTGCACCAATTAAAAGTACCTGTTATTAAAAAAGGTAATTATGCTGTAATTAGTTTGACACAAGACATTAAGCAGATTATTATCAAAGCCAGGGAAATAGTAACTTCAAAGCAATTTCCCCTCTCCAAAGAGCGTTTACATGCTGCCACCAGAGCGCCAGGCTTCCTGGAGGCGCTTTTTAATACGGGGGAAATGTGGTGTCTAACTCTTGCGAGCAGCTTGGAGCTTTATGGCGGGGACAGGGACGGCCCGCATTGCAAATGAACCCAGTGGCTGGGCTGCAGGAGCCTCCCCGGAAACCCACATGTAGGGACAAGGACGGGCGAGGCATCACCAGGCTGGCAGAGGTGACTGAGGAGGCCATAGAAGCACTAAAGAAAATGTCCCCAGCACCCACATGCAGCAGGACCATGCTTAGGACCCTCAATAGTCATATCTCACATCCCCAAAAGGTAAAGACAGCAAGACCTCACCTGCGGAGAACAGAAAGAGGGGACTCCCCCTCGGAACCTAGGAAGGAGGGAGGAGATTAAATGCCCCCCTCCAAATGAGGAGAGAAAAAGTGCTTCCCCTAACAATTTTGTGGTTCAAATAATGTGTTAGAGCAAGTTACTCTTATTTCTCTAGGACAATCATCTTTCAGGAACTGGATTCTTCCCGAAGACACTGATATCTCTCTCTCTCTCTCTCTCTCTCTCTCTCTCTCTCTCTCTCTCTCTCTCCCTGCATTCTCCCTTCTGTGCCATTTCCTGCATTTTTTTTTTCTGGTACCAGGGATTGAACTCAGGGGCCCTTGACCACTGAGCCATGCCCCAGCCCTGTTCTGTGTTTTATTTAGAGACAGGGTCTCACTGGGTTGCGTAGGGCCTCGCAGTTGCTGAGGCTGGCTTTGAACTTGCCATCCTCCTCTGTCAGCCTCCCAAGCCACTGGGATGCCAGGCAGGTGCCACCATGCCTGGACCTTCTCTTTAAATTTGATTTAACCAACACATAATATTTGCACCTATGTGTGGTGCACAGTGTGATAATTTGACACACATTTGCAACATGTGTACTGGGAAATCCAGACATCCATGTGCAGAGACCCTGCACCTCTCACCATATAAAACAGTCAACCCAAGATGATTTGCAGACCTAAATGTAAGACATGGAAAGACTAGAAAAGACCACAAAGAAACACTTCAAGACATCGGTATAGTCGATGATTGGGGGGGTAAGCCCTCAAAAGCACACTAGGCAGCGAAAGCTAAACTAGGCGATGGGATCGCGTCAAACTAAGAAGCGTCCTCCTAGCAAAGGAAATAGCGACCGAGTGGAGAGGCAGCCTGAAGAGTGGAAGACATTATTTGCAAACCCACTTCATTTTCTCTGACCCACTGGATTCCTGGGGCAGGTGGGACAGGAGTAGTGGGTGAAGCATCTCAGCAGCTCAGCCCCACGGAGAACTGGGGCTTCAGGACCACGGTCAGCGGCACGGATATCTATATTTTTTGATTTATTTGTTTTGGCTCCTGCTCTCATCCTCAACAAGTCTACTGCCACCAAGGTCCCATCTCGGGCAATTACTAGCTGTGTGGACCTGGAGGACTCTGTGCCCTCTCTGAGCCTCAGCTTCCCCTCTTACAAAACTCAAGCATCTAACCTAAGGAGCTGTTGTGAAGAACTCACGCCCAGTGCTCACCCAGCAGCCTGGCAGACTGCAAGGTCCTGATACATGAGAATGATTATTACTATTAACCTGCGCCCCCTGATTCCTGACCTGAGTGCCCCCATTAGTATGTAGAGCTCTGCTCTCTAAGAGACAGAAAAAAAATATATTTACTGATGTAAAGCCGGCAAAGGAGAAAATGCAGACGGTTCAAGAACTGAATTAGATCTCCCCCCTCCTGCAGTCATATAAATACTGTCTACTTGATGTTGCCAGCAAGGTACAAATTTCATTTCCTGGGGAACCTTGCAATAGTACTAATTATTATCTGTGGCTTTCATTAAGCATCTGCGACTTTACCAAGCGTGGCACTAAATTATATCAATTATATCCCTTGGAAATCTCCACCAGACACTGGTGATGTCACGCGAGGTGACATAAACTGTACCCATTTTGCAGATGAGGAAAGTGAAGCTCAGAGAAGGGAGATGGTAAGAGCTGAGCCAGGATTCAGCCCAGGTTTTCCTACCCCTGGAATTTACCCACGATGCCTCCTGGTCCTCGTGGGTCACACCATCTGGTGGAAAGGGAGGCAGGTCATTAGGAGCTGCCTGCAGGGACCGGGCATGTGGCAGATGTCAGAAAGCAGCTCCTCTCCACTCTCCTCCCTCGCGTTCGGGTTCCCACCTTTCAGTGCCGGGTTGGGATCAGTCTTCTCAAAGGGCCTGCGGATTCCGCAGATGCAGTCAGAGAAGCATCGGGGGCTCTGGGGTGCCGCCTGTCACCCTGAGGGCCCCCGTTTGTCACCACGGTGCATACCTGAGCTTCTCACCTCCCCTCCAGGGCTCTGGAATCCAGGAAGAGAGAGTGGAGCTGCTCCCGGCAGTGGGCCCTCCAGCCCAGCCTGCTGTCGCCATGGCAACCGTGCAGACATCAATCTCCTTGCAGCCCCTCTTCCCAGCTCTGCCTCCCCCCCCCCACCAGCTCCTGTCATGTCTGGGCGCCCAGCAGCAGGATACGGGCCCGGGGAAGTCGCAGGAGGAGGAGAAAAGAGCAGGAGAGGGCTGGACGTGGCCGAGGAAGGTTCTGGAAGGAGTCCTGGGTACCACACCCATTCCAGAAAGCTCCATGCTCTCCTCTCCCCTTTCTCCTGGTGCAGCAGGCATCGTGCCAAGGGTTTTGCATTCACTGTCCCCTTAAAGTTCCGTGTGAGTCTAGCCTCCTGTGTGAAGTCTGCTCTGGTCCTGTCCCTGTCCCACCGCTGTCCCCACACTTCCCCGTGCCTCCTCCGTCACAGCAGTGATCATACTGGGCTCTTTGAACTAGCATCTTGATCCTCAGATGGCCCAAGCAGTGGGCTCTATTATTATCCATGATCCCATTGATCAGGTGGGGACACTGAGGCTCATGGAGACTCATGGAGGGTACCCAAGTTGCCCACAGGCAAGTGGCCCAGCCACCATTTGATTCTGTCTCTCATTGGCTGCAAATTCTGGGTCTTTCCATGGTACCAAGAGGCCTCAGGGATCCAAGCGCAGAGGTTCAGGAGAGACGGCTGCAGCCAGCAACTGATTTGACTCATGAGTTCAGAAGGAGCTGATGTGGCCAAGGACACGGACCGATGCAGCAGGAAGTGATTTAAAGTATTCTGTGGCCTCTGGGTGCTCCCTCAACTCCCCCGACTGCTCAGGAAGGCAGCCCATAGTTCCTGCAGAGGGAAGCAAGGGATCCCCGGGGCCATGGGAGGCTAAGAAGGTCTCTTTCCGAAGAGGTGGTTCCAAGGGTCCCATTCACAGAGCACCACTCTGAGGGCCTTGGGTCCACCGCAAATGTCCACTGGCTCTGCGTCCTCACAGCAAGCTCACAGTGGGAAGAGGCTCCTAGATCATCTCCCCTGACCCACCCTAGAGACTGGAAACCTGAGATCCAGGAAGGGAGGAGGCAGCCCAAGGTCATCATGCACCAGGAAGAGGCAGAGCCAGGACTTGAACCCAGACCTGCCCGACCTTACATCCAGACCCCATTAGAGCAGCCAGAGGGCTAAGCCAGTAGGCCCAGGAGTGGCCCACCAGGGCGTCCTTGTAAAGAACCCACATCGCTGGGCAGGGACCCTGTGACGTGCTTGATAAGTGTCAATTCAATTTTCAGCACGGTACCAAATAGAGATGTCTACCAACCCTCTATGAAGGAATAGGGGCCTCTATTAGCTTCCCACGTCTGGTGTCAGTAATTGCCACGTACTTAGTGACTCTAAAACACCACAGGGCTGGGCGTGGTGGCACACGCCTGTCATCCCAGCTACTCAGGAGGCTGAGGCAGGAGGATCGTGAATTCAAGCCCAGCCTCAGCAATGGCGAGGCCCTAAGCAACAGTGAGAGCCTGTCTCTAAATAAAAAATAAGAAGGGCCGGGGAGGTGGCTCAGTGGTTAATCACCCCGAGTTCAATCCCAGCACCACTCCCCCACACAAAAAGAAAAAAGAAAACACCACATTATTCTATGACAGTTCTGGGGTCAGAAGCCCAAACCAAAACGAAGCTGCAGACTGTTCCACCTGGAATCCATGGGGAGACGGTGTCCTGGCCTTTCCAGCCTCCAGAGGCTGCCCTCGTCCCTGACTGTGGCCCCTTCCTCCCTCTCTAGACTTCTGTCCCCCCATCTTCTCCTTCTGAGGGCCCGGGGTGACTGCACTGAGCCAGGCGCTGACCCCGAGAGTGTCCTCTCCCCGGGTCTTGGTCCACCTGCAAGCTTCCTCTCTCTGCAGGACGCCTGGCCTGGCCACGGGTGCCGTGGGGAGTTGCCCGCCTCCCTGGAGGCATTGGAGATAGAAGCCAGGAGGAGTCGGAGCTCAGCAGGCCCCTGCAGATGGGGTGGGAGGGGGCAAAACCTGCTCAGGGCGACAGGGCGAAGCAGACCCCAACCCACCGCATCCCGGGCCTCCCTCTCCACACCCCCCGCTGCCTCTGCCCCCGGCTGCTGGCCTCTCTGCCCTGCCCTCCCCTCTCCTTCTGAGGCCGCTGCTCAGCAGCATGGATACTTCATCCAACACACGATCCACGTGGGTTCCAATGAGCTGTCGTTACATCGAAATTTCTAGTATGATCCTCAAGAAAAGGGAATTTTCTTGAAATGTACATTTCGGCTCATCTCCCTGCTGGGCTGGGAGTCTGTGAGCTACCCAGGGCCTGACAGAGATGGGTACAACCTCCTCTTGTCTCACATGCTTCTAAAATTAGACTGAACACTGTGTTAAGCGCCACGGTTAAGATCAAAATGATGGATTCCTCCGATGAAACCAATCCCAACGTGTCTCCGTAGCTGGTAGTCAAAGGGTTCACTCTCCATTTGCACTATTATGATCCTGGTAATTGCTTTACACAATTACATTGTGACTACCCTTCACTCTGCAAGGTGTCTGGTGGCCTCTGAGAAAAGAGGAGAACCACTGGCCTCCCTCGGAGTCACTTCCTGCCTGGGTCCTAAGACCTCTCATTACTTCCTGTGAGGTGAGAGCCAATCCCAGCAGAGCCAGGCTGAGACCTCCCAGTTGAAGGAGGACTTCATTAGCATAGGGATGATGACAACTATGATGAATCAGCAAAGGAGACCTCTAATGCTTGGACAGCCCATTTAACTGATGGCTACTTTCACCATTTAACTGGTGGCTACTTCCTCTCAGAGATGAATGAAGGAATTCTGAGCCCTGGAATGCTGGGGGGGGGGGGAGTAGAATGAGAAACTTAAATAAATATCCCAAGTCCCATTCAGATGGTAAATTAGGTCATAGGATGCTGTTCTCCCAGCTTGGATTTGAGGTCAGGACACGTCCAACTTCCTTCCAGATGTATGACTGTGGGCAAATTGCTTCCTCTCTCTAAGGCCCTGTTTTTTCCTCCCCAGAAAAGGAGAATCACAAGAATTTCTGTACAGGGACACTGGGACTATTCAAGGAAATCATTAAATTACCAGGCTCCGCCTAGAGGAAGCACCCAGTGCACATGCTCCTACTGGCCAAGGAGGAACATGGGGGATTTTTCATGTCCCTCTCCCACATCCCTGGGGCTGAGCTGGCTCTGGCTCTCCCCGGGAGGGGACGAAGCCTCCGGCAGCATGGGCTGGAGGCTGGTGACTTGTCCTGAACTGTGCTTTCAGCTACCCAGACAACCAGCTCTGTGACCCTGAGAAAATTATTTAAACCCCTCTGAAATTAATTGTCGTGTAATGTGGGTAAATAAATCCACACCGCCCTGGAGAGTCTGGAGGTGACGGAGCAGGTCAGAAAACACTGTGAACAACGGCACACCCTCCGCCCTGAAGAAGTCGTGAGCAACCTTTAACAGCACCCTGTGCCGCTTTCCAGAAGGGTCTTAAAAAAGGAGAAACCCAAATAGGGCACTTCAAGCAGGAATTCATATCTACTGGAAACTGCGGGCTACATGCCGGGTGTGGAGAGAGGTATGTTTAAGGGCAGGAACTTGGCATCTCTCTTGTCACATGAGGCCTTTGCTCATCTCTTCTTCCCCTTGGTCACCTTGGGCCAAACCCCAAGTCAACTCCAGCCTCCTCCCTTTGGAAGTCAGTGCCCTCTTCATTTACAGTCAAGTTGGCCCTGGACAACTCAGAGTCAGGTTGGGACAGGACATTTCATACAAAATACCCAAGCCCAGCTTCTATCTTACCCCTAGATTCTTGAGATGGTCTGGGGCAAAGGTAACCCTGGAGTGATTGTGCCCTCCGTGGGACATTGAGGAATGTCTGGAGATGTGTTTGGTGATGACAAGACAGGAGCATCTTCAGGGCAGAGGCCAGGGATGCTGCTCAACACCCCATGTGCACTCCATGGCTCCCTACAATACAGATCGACCCGGCCCCCATGTCAGGAGCACAGAGGTAGAGAAACCCCATCCAGCATGAGGCTTGGTCATTGGTATGTTGCAAAGTCTCCCAGGTGATTCTAATGAGTGCCACTGGGTTAATCAAACACTCTGCAATTAGCCTTCGGGAAGCAGACTCTTGGAGATAAAGCTGCCCTAATCAGCCGCTGTTATTAAATCATCAATAGCTGTGGTCAGACTCAACCCAGAGCTAAGAGCACTCTCAAGACTGATTTCCCAGTCCCTGCGGGGCACCCAGCAGCTCAGCCTTGCCAGGAATGACAGATCCCCATCATACACACCTTCTCCCTTTTAAGACTGGGACAGTTATGAGAAAACCGGGCTGGTGTGGTGACCCAACTTCCTGCCCCTCTGTGTCCCTGCATTATCCATCTGTCACATCGCAACACACCAAGCTGATACACTCATGGGCTCATATGACTCTCAGAGTCAGTTTTAAGATCTCCAGTTCAGCTGGCGCGGTGGCACACGCCTGTCATCCCAGCGGCTCAGGAGGCTGAGGCAGGAGGATCCCAAGTTCAAAGCCAGCCTCAGCAACTGTAAGGTGCTAAGCAACTCAGTGAGACCCTGTCTCTAAATAAAACACAGAATAGGGCTGGGGATGGGGCTCAGTGATCTGAGGGCCCCTGAGTTCAACCCCCCATACTGCTCCCAAAAAATCTCCAGTTCCCAGAAATCCAGGGGTTCAAATACTTGTTCCAGAAGCTGCCCCAATGGTTCAGTGTTGGAATTAGGCCTTGAACCCAGTGCTCCCCTGATCCTTGGTCCTCACCACCAGACCACACTGCCTGCTTCTCCAGCTAGTCACTTGGTGCCCATCTGGGAGGCTGGGGGCAGAAACATGGTCTCTCCATCCTGCCGCATCTTTACCGTTTCCATTGATGGCATCCCACTGTCTTATTGACCTTCAGCCAAAGGCATCTTGGAGCTACCGCAGAGCTGCAAACTCTCAGGAGGGAGGAAAGAAACCCATGTCCACACCCATGCCCTGAGTGCCTGCAGGTCAGATCTGTGCCCCATAAAACACCAAATGGTCTCCAAGGGGCCAAGCGGAAAGCTGAGGTCAGAGGGGTGAGCACCTCTGGTGTGGCGAGTCTGGGGTGAGACCCACGTGGGTTTATGGCAGCGCCCTGCTTCGTGGATCTCCCCCTGTGCCCTGGATGCCGCCTCGTTTCCTGTTGATTCAGCACCCAGTGTGGGCAAAGCGCCCTGAACAAATCCCTGAAGACGGTCGCGGGGCGGTGTGTGTGCAAACAGCATTACACATGTCCTGAGCCTTGTAGCACCGTGTCACATATTGACGAGGCCCATTACACGACTCCGAGCGAGCAGACGCCTAAGTGGAGCAGCTCCCGGGTAGGAAAGCCTGACTTGCGAGGGGACCCTGGCGCCGGGCTCCCTGCGCCCTGGTGATGCGCCCGCCTGTGCGCAGGGCGCACGCACCCACGGTCCCCTGCCGCCCTGCCCCCCTGCCCCGCGGAGCTGTGGAGCCCCGCGTGCCCCGTGCCTTTCTCTGAAATGATATTTTATTAAATAAACAAACTGGAGCCGTGGCCGTTGATTTATGAACAGTTCCTCACGTCTCACTTGTTCGACCCGCTGCGGATTTACGGCCCTGCATTAACCTCGTGAGCGCTCGAGACGTTTACTAAGATAATGTTGGCACGAGGGAGAGGGGAGTTTACAGCTGAGCAATAATTAGGAAATGCAGGAGGCACTGGAGGGCCTGTGTATAGGGTGCTGGGTGCGGGGTCCACGCCGACCTGCGACTCGTGCATGTTCAAGGGCGAGAATCAAGCCCGTCCCTCCCCAGCCGTCCGCACTCCGAGGCCTCTCTGGAGTCTGATTCCCACTTTCAGGGACCCTCACAGCGCCTTGGGGTAGCAATCGGAAAGAGCAGAGGGGACAGCTGCCTGCCCAGGGGACCCGGGTGCCCGTTTGCCCCGCCTTTCCTGACAGTGGGACCCAAAGTGCATCTTTGGGATTTGGAGGGCGCGGTCCTACTGGGAAGAGGCGAGTCCCCGGAAGGCAGCTCTCCTTCCCGCTCCGAGTGGGAGGGGTTGGTGGTTCAGGTCTCCCTGCAAGTGGTTTTGCTCAGGGAAAACAGAAAATACGGTGACCTTGGGGGTTTAGGAGGAGCTGGGAAGAGGAGATGGGCAAGCTGGTCAGAAGATGGAGGGGGGTGGGCAGAAGAGAGGACGTACTGAACTACAAACTCCTGGCTGCATGTAAGAGCCATGGGAAGAGGCGCTGCGACCCAGCCAATCAAGGCCACCGCACTGTCACCAACTCCCTGGTGATGCGAAGGCACAGAGGCTTCTCACAGGATGGGTGAACACCAGCAGCATCGGCCTCATCTGGGGGCCCTTTGGAAACTGCTGGTTCTCAAGCCCCAGGCCCAACTTGCCGGATAGAAAGTAGCATTCCAACAGATCCTTGTGCCATTCCCGTGGGCATCAAAGCTTGAGAAGGGCTGCCAAGTGGCATTTGACTCTCAGAAATGCCACCGAATAGGTAGAGGAACTGCTCAGGTATTGCCTCATTTTTATAGGGGGAGAAACTGAGGCTCAGAGAGGTTGAGCCACCTGCCTGAGCGCACACAGCTGGGACCTACCCCAGGCCCTTCGCAGTCCTCAGCATCTCACTCAGACACACACCGGGAAGCCAGACACGGCGGTGGCAGGTGCTGGGGAGGTGCTTGTGGGCTGGAACTTAAAATGAGAGATGGAGAGAGGGTGCCCCGGGGAAGGGGATCTGTGAGCAGTTGTCAATTAGTCACCCGGCCTTCCGCAGCTGGCAGAGGGGCCCTCTCCGCTGCCACCCGCCTCCCTCCCTCCCTCTGCCCTCTCTGCCTTCCCCTTCCAGAGCCTCCTTGAGACTTGAAACTCAAACAAGAGGGCATGAATAATGTAGCGCGATCGCTCCTCTCGTCTCCCCTCAATCCTCAGAGGGTGCGCGGCGCTCCTTGTCTGCCTCATTAGTGGCCGTTCAACCATTTGATTTCAGTAACAATGAGCGCGCCTTCGTCGGAATTTTCATACCTATTTGCGTCACCGGAGTCAACACTGAATTTTTGAAACCACATGAAATTTTAATGGTGCGATCTGCATACTGAGCAGCTCTCTCCAAAGGCCCTGCCGCCCCAGCCCTGGTCCCAGCTCCAGGGGACGGGCGAGGAGAACTGCTGGAGATGGGGAGAGTCCCTGTCCCATCACGAGCCTGTTCCAACTTGGAGACCTCATGTCAGGGGTCAAAGTCCAGCTTCAGTATCCCCTGCCTGTGTGACCCGAGGGAAGCTGCATGGCCACTGTGACCCTCGGTCTTCTCATCTACAAAATGGAGAACAGCAGAGTCACCATTGCAGGGATTAACCGAGGCAGCCCCTTACCTGGCACACGGTAGGCCACTGATGCTCAGGGGCTCTTCTGACAGTGATGACGACAGGATGTTTCCTCCCACCCTGCACACCGCTAAGACCGGGCGTTCCCAAGACAGGCTCAGGCCTCTCCCGCTGTGCTGTTCGCCCCTCTGTCTCCCGACTTCACAGCAGCACTTGCCCCCAGCTTCTCTCTCACACCCTCGATGGCCTAGAGAAGCCACTCCGCCTCGTTGAGCCCTGAGTTGTTCCCCTATGAAGTGGGGAGACAAAGTCCCAGCTTTTAGGGCCCTTGCTGGGGTTCACTGCCGGAGGCGGTGCTCTCGACTCGGAGCGCACCTCCTGTTCACGGGTTGGCATCTCTGAACTGGGGAGCGGCAGAGCCTCCTGGGGCCCTGAACGCTGATGCCATTATTTGCATCCAGGGCATTCCTGGGACGAGTGCTCCTGAGCCACCCCGGGGTTACAGGCCGCCAGGGAGGAGGGCTCCCAGGTGTGGTTCCTAAACGTGCTAGGAACTGGAGCCTCAGAGAGGTGACACGGCCTCTCCTGGGTCCCCTGGCTCCTTGGGAAGGAAAGGGAGGCTGGTTTGCATGACCTGGCCTTTGGCCCTCTGCTCTGCCAGCTCGTCCCCTCCTGGGGTCCATCTGAATAGCTGAAGCGGGCCAGGGAGATGGGGCCCTCTGCCCAGAGCAGCAGAACCAGTACGTGGAGAGCTGGACCTGGATGCCACGTCCCAGGGATGGCGACCTCTGAGGCCCCCTGTGACCTTCCACCCTGGCAGGCAGCAGGCAGCACAGTCCCAGTGGTGCCCAGCTCCGGTGCAGTCCAGGACAACATGCCCTCGTTCCCAGGTGTCTTGCAAGTGGCTTCGCAGTGGCTTCGCGTCTCCCAGCCTCCCTTTCCTCACCTGTAGAACCAGACGACAATCCCAACCTCTTGCGGGTGGTTTGAGGATTAAGTGGAGCAACGTCTAGAATGAGCTCGCAAGGCTCGAAAGACCTCTGAATGGGCGTGGTTACTGAGGACGGGCTGCCAGGGGCTCTGAGAGCTGGGCTGTGCCACAGGACCTTGGCACTAAAGAGAGCAAGAAAAGAGCCGGGCGCAGTGGTGCACGACTGCCATCCCAACAGCTGGGGAGGCTGAGGCAGGAGGATCTCAACTTCAAAGCCAGCCTCAGCAACTTAGTGAGGCCCTTAAGCAACTCAGCAAGACCCAGTCTGTAAATAAAATAGAAAATAAGGCTGGGGACGGGGCTCAGTGGTCAAGGGCCCCTGGATTCAATCCCTGGCACAAAAAATGATTTAAAAAAAAAAGGAAAGAGCCTTCCCGTCCTCCACCCTCCTGGGCGCCGGCCTCCATATGCTATTGGAGGCTGATTATCTACATTATCCATGTTCCCCATCACCAACCAAGAGAGGAGTGGAGGAGCCCCCATCTGGCTGCCCTGGGGTCTCTCCACCAATGAAATGGAAGGGATTTCTGCTGAGGACGGCGACCGCTAACCTGCCAACCTCAGGGACAAAAATCAGTCCAGAGCGCGCTGCGGGAGGGGCTCTGCCCAGGGGGATGGGAGGGAGAAACAGAGATGGCCCAGGAGAGACAGTGAGACGGAGGGACGGAGGGACAGAACCACACACCCTGCTCAGCAAGAGGGCCTCAGGGGCGTCTCTGCACCCCACCCTCACCATTCCTCTCCTCGGAGGTTGACAAGAAGACGGAGAAGGTGGCCCAGGCCCTGCCACCGAGAAGCCCCAGGCCTGGCCTTGAGACCAAGAGCTCCCAGGGGAGCTGAGCCTGGCCCTCCAGGGGACAGGACTCAGGACGCAGTCATGTGACCTTGGTGAATTTCTAGCTCACAAGTTTCCCTGATGCCCTACTGTGTGCTGTCATGGAGAGCAGCACTATGCTAGACCCACAGGAGGCTACATTGAATGTTCTCGAGAGAAGTCTTTAGTAATTCATTGTCTTATTAAGTTGAAATTCACATGATATAAAATTAGCCACAGCCGAGGGTCCATTCACAGCTTGGAGCAAGCCTCATCCTGTGTAGGGCAAAACATTTTTATCACTTCGGAAGGACACCTCATACCTGTAAATAGCCACCCCCTTTCCTGCCTGCATTCCAGGGCTGTGGATTTACCTATTCTAGATATTTCATTTAAATAGAATTACACAGCATGTGGCCATTTGTGTCTGGCTTCTTTCATGTAGCTTCTGACAAGTTCTTGCAGTGAGTATTCACAGCAACTTCGTAAAATCAAGGAGTAGAGACAACTCAAATGTCTGTCAACTGGTAAATGGATAAGTAAGATGTGGTAGCTCCATGTAACAGAATACTACTCAGCTGTGAAAAAGGAATGGAGTATTAATACATGCCACCAAGTGGATGAACCTTGAAGAAATTACTCTATGGAATTAATTTTTTTAAATGATGTTTCTTGTCCTTAAGGCTATAATCATGCCCCTGACTGACCCCACTCTAGTGTTCTTACCACCCACCCCCCAGAAATGCTGCCTGAGTAGAAAGTCGAACACATCCATTAAGGTCAGTTAGGCCAAGATGGCATCTGGCTCCTCGCTGGCTTTCCAACCATGACCTTGAGGAGAGTCCTCCAGACTTTAGATATTTCATCTATACAATGGATTCAAGATTTGGCAAGTGTCAATTATCTCTATGGAATGAACATCGGTGACCCCCTAAAATTCAAATGTTGAAATCTGAGGCCCCCCATGTAAGACCCAGCCCCTCCCACAGCCCATCAGGCACATCACGTGATCAGCCCTGGCCCCTCTCGGCCCCTGGCTGGACCCTAGAGCTCACCCGGGCGACACTCCCACTTCATAGATGAGAAGTCCAGACCCAGGGAGAAGAAGAGGTTTGCTGGAGAACTCGCCCTGGACTGCAGTCAGATGGGGTTGGACGCACCCCCCAACACGTCGCTCCCCCAAACCCTCATAACCGTCCAGGGAGACGTGTCTCTGAGGCATGACTGTAAGGGACAGGAAGGAAAGGTGAAGCCACCACCAGGAGGTCGGGACACTCGACAGCGAGAAGATGACGGGAAGGACGAGCGGATGCACACGGCCAGCTCCTAATGCCACGCTGGTGGCAGGACCAGCCCTTGTGCCCCCACTGTTCCCTGCGTCCTTGTCCCCATGAGGGCCCTGGACAGGGATAAGCGGGACTTCCCAGACCATGCTCTCAAGGGATCTATGACCTTTTGGTGGCCACAGGGAAGCAAGGAGGACAGCATGAGTCACGGACAATAAAGACACAGATAAGGCACAGGAGGTGCCCCAAGGAGGGCACCAGCAACGTGCTGGGGAGGGTCAGAGGGTAAAGGCTGCAGAGAACAGAGAAGTGTGGGCGGGTCACTGAGGGACACCTGGAGGAGGAGGAGGAGGAGGAGGAGGAGGGAAGCCCCCAGGAGCCGGGAGAGTACAGCCAAGACATGGAATACTCCGAACACTGCGCGTCACCCAGAGACACCCTCCAGGACCCTGTGAGCCAGAACACAGAGAGGACCAGGGAGCCACAGAGTGTTCTTGAGCAGTAGAGTCACGAGGTCCAGAAAGATCCCTCTGCAGCTCCCTGCATTTCTCCATCCTGTCTTCCACCAGCGTTAGTTGAGCACCTACTGTATACACTGCCCCACGCTGCGGACCGGGGAGCAGAACCCACAGAGGAACACGGATGAGCGTGAACAGCAGTAATTGGGCCCCACCTACGCCTCTCCTGTCCCCTGTTCCCTGGCGAACGCTTCCCACCCAGTGTCAAATGTCCACCTGCTGGCCTGCATACTTGCATAAAAGTCTCTGGAAAAAAAAAATTGATTATATTCATTCTCTTAACCTCACCCCAACCCGAACATAAATCGTCTCTGTTTATAACACTTCTGGCATTTTGTGCATTTTGCCGAGTGACATAAAATGACAATAAATTTAGGCCCCACCAGCAGAAAAGTACCTAAAATGCCACATGTCACTAATATTGACAGGTTCTAAAAGTAAAACTTGGAAATGGTTCAGGAGACATAAATTAAAATAAAAATATATACTTTGTCCTTGAGAAAGAATCAGCTAAAATTAAACCGTGGTGTGGGTGGGATGTCCAGGAATGGGGGGGAAGAGCAGGGCCACCTCCCTCAGAACACAGCCACAGACTGGGAGGCCCACAAAGACCCGAGGGGTCCCCAGCCAGCCTGTTCAGCCACTCAGGGCTGCGGCCACCTCCCTCTGGGTATCCCAGTATGAACACAATTAAAATGCAGGTGCACTAACCACACTCAGTGCTCAAGAGCTGTGTGTGGCTAGTGGCTACTGTATTACACAAAAGATCTAGAATATTCCAGAAAGTTCTACTGGACATCTCTGTCATAGAGCAGGAAGCCACCCTATTGCTCTTCAGGGTCAGGGAGACCCATGAGTTTCCTCTGCTGTTCCCCAGCCTCCTTCCTTCTCCCTCTCTCTCTCCTCCCCTCCCCCTCTCTCTCCACCCCCCCCCCCCATGTCTGCCTGCCCCCCCACGGTCGGTCTTTGTCTCTGCCTCTCCCCTCTTTCCCCTTCCCAGTTCTACTCTGGTCAGAACATCAGTAGACAGGTTTCAAGGGCCCTTCAGGGTTTGGAAATGAGGGTCCAAAGCCCTGCAAATCTCCATCCTGCTGAGATCTCGGGGAGGTGACTCCAGTGTCCCTTCTCCCAATTTGCTATTTACAGGAAATACCATCTACCTGCCAGGCTTGGTTCTTGAGGGAAACCACCAGTTTAGTGGCATACCATAGGTGCTCAATAGATGCACCATTTTTCTTTCCCCTCTTTAATGACAAATCTTCAGAGGTCACAAAAATCCACCATATAAGTCTCAGCCCCTTCAGCTCCGAATGTGAGCCACAGCATGTACTGCGTCTCTGGACAGAGCCCCCAGCAGCCCCCACTGCCCCCACGGTCCCCTGAGGCCTCTCCGCCCAGCCTGGGTGCCCTGGGCCCTTTCCCCTTTGGTCTGTTTTAGCATCCCAGGGGAGGGACAGCTCAGAGCCTCCCGGATGGCTGCCACCTGCCTCCCTGAGATTGCAACCCGGGCCTGGTTGCCCATCACCATGGAGAAAGGCCCCAGAGAGCCAAGAGCTAGTGGGACTCACTGCGGCCCTGGGGTCCTCCACCTGTGAGGTTCCCGCATTCCCTCCACATCTATGGGGCACCTACTGCTTGCCAACCTAGTCTGCCCAGCTAGGCACAGAGACGGGTCAGCCACATCCCTTCTGGGGAAAGAGACTGTCCCTGATCCACTGTGACACAGGGTTCAAGGGCCTGGAGTACAGATGGAGCAGGCTCCCCGCCAGAGAAAGGGGGCTTAGCTTGCAGTCCACCTGAGGGGGGCACAGGGACATCCGAAATTGCCCCCCCCCCCCCGGGGAGCAGGGCATTTGGATCCATGGGGCAGGGGGTGCCACAAAGGAGGTGGCAGAAGGAGCAAAGCCAGAGCAGGGTGGCAAGAGTCATTGGATAGGACTGAGCTTCCAACCGAGGGAAGAAGGGGTCAGGAGGGTGGAAGGGACCAGCCCTCCCCCTGTGGGTCACTAGGTCAGTCAGCTAGGGGCTGGTCCCCGGCAGGAGGGAGCCATAGAAAGCTCTTGAGTGGGGGAGAACACTGCTCCAGGCGCAGTTGGGGCATCTCCGTCGGGAAGGCAGGATGGTGGCGGGCAGGGCGGGTTGGGTGGCTGGGTGAGGCTGCCCTGGGGTGGGCAGTGCTGGGGACACAGAGAGGATGGAGGCGAGGGGCTCCCCCTCCTTGGCCTGGCCCTCCCCCCTTGGCTGCCTGCGCCTCGGGCGCCTCCCGCCCCTGCTCGCTCCCCGCCAGCCCCGCCGCCTTCTGGCTGCACAATTTGCGAGGAGCATTATGTAAATAGGCTTTATGCAAATCCAGCCTCTCCCAGCCGCGGGCTGGACTCCTGAACTCTAATTAACTTGCCACCGCCTAATGTGGCCCTGCCGCCTGCTCCCCCACCCAGAAATCCGCTCGGGGCTGCGTCTCGGCGCACCCTCGTGGGGACGTGAGGACGCGGGAGCTGTCGCCCACCCCGGAGCGCGGGAGAAGGCAGCATTTCAGCCCGTGGACACCCGCGCTCCAGCTTCCCGCGCTGCTCCCAAATCAAGGCCGCTTCTCCCGCCCCGCCCCCGTTTTATTTTTGCTGCTTCTAGAACCAAAAAAAAAAAAAAACCGTCCTGGGGAAAGTGGATGCAAGTTTTCGTTGAGTCTTTCTTCTCGGATCACCCTCTCCCCACCCACCTCTCAGGTCGCGGAGGCAGGGACTCAGTGCCCTCTCTCTCCAGGAAAGGGCCGGGCTGGGCGTTTTTCTTGGGATGAGCCCAGCAAGGGTACATCCAGCTCCACTCCAAGGTCCATTTTTGTGAACTTCTTCCCAAAGGTGCATTTTTTACCTGCAGGCCCCTCAGCCAGAGGACAAGTTCAACAAGGGGCAACCGACATTGGCCGAGACAGAGAGAGGAGGAAGAAATGGATGGCTGGAGGGAAGGAGGCTGGGAAGAAGCAGAGGAAACTCACAGGTCTCCATGACCCTGGAGAGCAAGAGGGTGGCTTCCTGCTCTAAGACAGAGCTGTCCTGTAGAATGTTCTGGAATGTTCTAGATCGTTCTGGAATGTTCTAGCCACACGTAGCTCTTGAGCACTGAAGTGTGGTTCCTGCACCTGAATTTTAATCGTGTTTACATCTGACCTAGACAAGACCTCAGCTGCACACATGCCTTTCATCCAGCCTCCCAGTGCCACAAGCAGCAATGACAGTCCCAGGCCCATGCAGCAGGGATGGCGCAGGTGCAGGCTCCCTGGTCCCCATGAGTGGCTTCCACCCAGCCTGGGCCTTTCTGCTCAACATCCTTTCCCCAAAAAGGCACCGTCAAACAGCAGAGCCACAGAGCCGTTTTTTGACAGTCTTGTGCGTGGCCTGCTCACTTTCAAGTACAGAACAAAGCTAAATAAAGGCTTTCCCAGGAATCAGGGAGGGATTGTGTTGTCAGCCCGTTCCTGCCACCAGGATCCCGGACGGCGCTCCAAAGGCAGACTGGGGGGAGGCGCTGCGTGCCTCTGGAGCTGGGGGGCCGGGCCGCTGTGTTGAGGGCTTGATGCTGTAAACGGGGGTTTTGAAAGATGCAGCATATCACGTACTTGCTAGAATTTATTCTGACAGCTTGGAGTGGGAACAAACAGGGCAGCGTCGGTGGTTCATTCAGGAAATATCTATCACCCATAGTGCCTGGCGCTGAGTAGATCCCAAGAGACGTCTCTGGCCACAGAGCCTGGTGCCACCCTTTTCCCGGGCTGCAGAAGACCAAGATCCCCAGGTGCAAACAGCCTTCTGAGGCCCATCTTCCCCCTGGCCAGATCCCCCTCCCTCCTCCCAGGCCTCCTGGCAGCTGAACTGTAAAAAGGATCCCTGTTTGGAAGATTCAAAAAGCATGTCGTCCCTTGTTTTTTTTTTAGTTTTGAAAATGAGGGACCTGTATTTGTGCGTAATCCTGAGGACCGGTCTTGCAGACAGGCTGTGGATCTGGGAGAAGGAATATGGAGTCACACCCGGGGCGGCTTCAGTTCCCCAGCCTTTGTATTCTCATCTGAGAAAGGGGTATCCTAAGGTGGAAAGGGACTGAATGAGCAAAGGGGTGGAAAATATCGCCTTTTTTTCTGGCAGAAAAACCATCCATGGAAGCTCTCGAGGCCATCCATGTCTCACGGGAGTTTCCAGAACCAAAGTAGAAAACCAGGCTTGTTGGAAGAATTTCAAGGTGAGAATTTTATCACATCCAAAATATCACTGAAGCCAGGTGCGGTGGCCCACGCCTGTCATCCCAGCAGCTCAGGAGGCTGGGGCAGGAGGATCGAGAGTTCAAAGCCTGCCTCAGCAACTTAGTGAGACCCTGTCTCTAAATAAAATATTAAAAAGTCCTGGGGATGTGGCTCAGTGGTTAAGTGACCTGGGCTCAATCCCCAGTACAAAAAAAAAAAAAAAAAATCACGGAAGACAATTTTGGAAAGCGCTTTAATCTGGCCCTCTTACCTCTCTGAGCCTCAGTTTTCTAAGTGATAACGTGAAAATAATCAAATTAGCTACCTCGTAAAGGTCAGTGGATTAGAAAGGTCTCAGTACCAGGTGGATCACAGTTTTAACCCTGGACCAGGAACTCAGACATAGATACACCTAATTATACTCAGTGACAGGGAGTTCTTTTTAATCAATCAATTAATTAAAAATTAATTTCCCAGTTTCTCCACGGGCTTTCCTTTTTTACCCCTCTAGGTTTTATGAAGTATGATTTAAACAGAAATATTAGATTATGTCTTAATTTCTACTTCAGAAGAAAACCACAATAAAAATGTTTTAAAGATGGTAGAAATTAAATGAGTTTGTTTGCTCAATAGAAGACAAATCACTCTCCCTGAGAATGAGCACTCAGACTTTCATATGCACTGAGATTTATATCCGGATGCCCCAGACTCAGCTTAAATAGATAGAAGACACAGCCAGGATGTCATTCTTGATGAATGACGAATGCTGGGATGTATATGGTCTATTTTATAATTAGGAGAGTCTTCCCACAATGCCTTCCCAAACCCTCTTTGCTTTGGAATTTTTATCTCAGGGACACCAGAAAACCCCTCCAGGTGCCAATGTAATCCTAGTTTACCAACAGCCATCAACCCCACCCTAAGATATTATTCAGTCCTGCCACACACGAGAAGGCCTCCCCTGGCATGATATTTCCTATTAATGGGGGGCCATGACCTGTGTTAGGAAGGATTCTGGGGTCTTCATTAAGCACAATGCTGAAGAGTGCTTTCTTGATTAGTGATGTCTGCTGTGGAGCTGGGTGGTGGCCAGGGCACATGTGCCTGGTATTTGCTAACCCCAAGCCAGTAAAACCCCTGCAGGGGATAGTCAGACAAGCTGAGGATCAGAGAGGGAAACCTATTCATCAGGGTCACACAGCAACTTAGTGGCAGAGCCAGAACTAGAATAAATATCTCCTGGCTCCGTGCCCAGATCTCTTTTCTCTCCTTTGTACACATTCAGGTTCTTCATCAAGGCCCTGGGGTATCTTATGGAACAGTCATAACGCCTGGCATTTGTCATGTTACTTACCCTCCCCCATGCGGTTCCAAAGAGGTCTGCAGTGATCACACACGTTAGAGAGGAATGGACACATCAGAAGAGGATTAAAATAAAATGGAGAGGGTCAGCCGAGCAAAGGGAAACTGAGAAATGAAATAAGATGATGTCAAAGGGAAACTTGGCACATAAAAACACAGTCCCTGTGCTGTTGCTAGGCAACGGGTGGCCAAAGCAGAGAAGGGGAAGGAATGGAGTGCTGGAAGATGAAGAATTTAGCCAGTTGGTCAAAAAAAGCCTGTCCTTGGTGTGAGCCGTCCTTCCCTCAGGGCCTCTTGCCCAAGACAGCCGTCATGCCATGCCACCAAGACATGTCACCAAGATGTGTTACCAAGGAAGTGAGCAATCTGGACGCCGTTCATCCTTGCTCTGTCTCTCAGGGTGGACGACGTGGACAAGACTGAGAAGTCGGAACTGCAGATGTCAAGGTCACCAGTGACCGGCACATTCCCAGACCCAAGGGCAGGTTCCTCGGCTCGTCTCCCTGGACCTGGTCAGTGCGGGATGGCTGAGGAGGGCAGTCACGTTGGGCTGCTCTGTTTTGTTTTGTTTCCTCCTAAGACAGCCCAAGTTCTTGGATGGCCTGTGTCAGGGACAGCCCTGGTCGGGAGCTCCTCCCTCCTCCAGTGGCCAAGGATTGTGGGGTCCAGGGCTCCGCAGCAGGTGGCCCTGAAGAGGCCTCTGCCATGAGCTGGTGACTCCTCTCCCGCCCTGACCTCTCTCCCCGCCCCAGATGCGTGTGCTCACGACCCCCTCGCCATCTCTGTCCAGATGGACTTCAGGGGACCTCAAACTGCACCTGCCCATCACCCACCCTGGAGGACCTGGAGGACCTGCACCTGCCCATCACCCACCCTGGAGGACCTGGAGGACCTGCACCTGCCCATCACCCACCCTGGAGGACCCTTCTCTGTCCTCACCACCTCCGTCCCCTGCATCCTGGTCCAACCAGTGGCTTAGGTGCCAAATCTAGGACTCGACCTTTGGCTCTTTCCCTTTGTCACACCCAATACCCAGTTTGTCAGCAGGTCCCTGCAGCTCGGCTACAAAACCTAAGTCAAGGGCGTTGGTCTCCCCCACACACCACAGCCCAGGGTCGCAGCCCCTTCCTTTCCCACCTGGATGCAGGAAGGCCTCCCGGCTCTCTCCTGCCCCCTACAGGAGGTTCTGCACACAGCAGCCAGCCCACTACCTGGGAAATGTCACAGCCCAGCTCAAGGCTCCCAAGGGCCCCCATCACTGGGAAAGGCGCGTCCTGGCTGGGACCCACTCTCCTCCTGCCGGCCCCTGGCTCACTCTGTACCATCTCCAGAGCCACTGTCCTGTCGGGCTCCTCACTGATGCCCCCACGTGCTGAGGCCACTCTTCCTGTAGCGTTGGCGTGGACCAGTCTCCTCCCCAACAGCCGCTGGCTCAACCTGCGTCCACAACTCTTACGAGATGCCGCTTCCTGCAAAAGGCTCCCAGAACCCCCGATTTTAAATAGACCCTCCCACTGCCCCTTTGCCCCTCCCACTTCCCTGCCTCCCCCCCCCCAGCATCCTCTGGGCCCCCACAAGAGCCTCCTTCCCACCCTCTCCTGCATCCCCCCAAGAACTTCCTCCCTGGAAGAGGCCTCTTGTCCCCCCTGCACTGCACTCCACAGAGCAAGGACATTCACCTCATCGCTAACTGCTATGTCCCTAGAGCCCTGCACGTAGTAGGTGCTCAGTAAGCACATGCTGCATCAGTGACCCTCTAAAGGTTGGGCCTACTGCACGGGACTTCTTCAGCCAAGAACTGCAGGCAGATGGCTGCCGGGTGAGCTGGGCTGATGGCTGACAGGACGTGGAGTGGGGCCTATCTGTCCCCTTGGCCAGGGACACCCCTGTGATCTCCACAGCATCCCCTTCATCCTAAGTGTCTCCCCACGGTGTCAGCTGATCCTTTGAATACCACCAGGAAAAAAAAAAAAGATCACTATCGTCAAACCCCGACAAATTGCTGAAGGGCCGAGCAGACCCGGCCAATTTACAGCAGGTTCTGACTTTAATCATGTTTTGTCTTAGATTTGGCCCTAATTATAAATCATTCACAACTGTGGTTTAAACCATAAGCAAATCTTCCGTGGCATCTTATTATCTACTTAATATCTCGGAGAGAAAGATTTACGGGATCGCCTTCTGGGAATTAAGCAAAACGAGGAAACTTTTAGGTGCGACTAAAACACATGAAAATGATACTTTTGTCATAAAAACGCTGATTGATCCATGATTATTGTAAAACTCTGGAAACTGCGCCGGTGTCCCCGTAAATCTGTAATTGGCTGGATTTATTCTTTTTCAACATACGATATTTCCTGCGGTTTTGACCACCGTGGTCGTCTGAGTCCCTCAGATTTACTGTGGTTTTAACTTAATGAACTCCATGGAGCTGATGCAGGTAGATGAGTGTGTGCGTATCTGTGTGGGTATCTCCTTAAGATGTGTCCCCAAAGTTTCGGTCACCTGTCAATGGTTAGCGTTTTACTCCTAATATCATTCTTTAAATATTTGAAGGCAGCACACTTTGCCAGGTGAGGTCAACACCAACGGCAGGAACCGGTCCCAAGCCACATCTCCAGAGCCACTCTCTTGTGGGGTGGCAGCCCAGGAGATGAGGATGGCAAAATGGTCATGAGCCAAGGGGTTGCTTCACCCTGGGAACCTACCCCACCCCTCAGCCTCAGTTTTCACATCCATAAAATGGGAATGATTATCCTAACCGCAGGCCCCCATGAGGCCCCGGGAGACTTAAACGAAAAGATGAACGTCTTGTGGCCCACACAGGGCTGGCAAGCAGCAACGAGCCTTCACGCTGTGGATGCACCTTTTTCTGAGTCCCAGTGGACCTGGGTGTGGGGCCGGGCAGGATCCTAGCTGTCAGAGGGAAGGGCCAGCCCAAGCCCAGGGGGCACCAGGCCAAAGGCCAGAATCATCTCCTCACCCAGTAGGACCAAGGAGGTGGTGAGTCTAGTCCAGACCAAAGCCACAGACGGACAGACAGCCAAACAGTAATTCAAATTTGAAGTATAAGAACAGTGGCCCACACTTACCAACAAGCCCCAGGTCCGCACACCCTGCTGATTTCTTCACAGACTTTTTGCTAAAGCTCAGCTGTGACTACTCAAAAGAAAAAAAAATTGAACTCAGGGCACTGGACCACAGAGCCCCACCCCAGCCCTATTTTGTGTTTTATTTAGAGACAGGGCCTCACTGAGCGGCTTAGGGCCTCGCTGTGGCTGAGGCTGCTTTGAACTCGAGATCCTCCTGCCTCAGCCTCCAGAGCCACTGGGGTGGGAGGCGTGCACCCCTGCACCCCGTGACGACTCAAATTTGAAATAAGAAAGTGAAGACTTCTGGGATTCGACCTGCCCAAGGTCACAGAGTGAACTTGCAGCTGCCCTGAGACTGCAAACGCAGTCTCCTAGGCACCAACCGTGGCTTCCCCAGGGTCCCTGGTCCCACGGCGCCGTAGCAGCTCCCGCCCTCCTGGATCCAGGCATCCAGAGCCAGGGACAAGACTAACCCAGGGGTTGAGGTCCCAGGGGCCCCAGGAGGGTCTTCCTGTCACACGGCGAGGTCGGAGCGCGCCGTGGTGGGGTGGGCTTGCCATCCGCCCCCCGTGGGGCCTGGCTCGATGTTAATGGTGGTTGATTTTCTTGCTTCTTGATTTTGTGGCCTGTCAAATTATTTCGGAGTCACTGACTCATGGTGTCTGCCTTCCCGTCGCCGGGGTCAAGGCCAAATGACTCTAGACGCTGGACTTCACTGAAAGGAAACCAAGCCAGGGGCTGAAGCAGTGGTTGGTGTCCAGCACGACCTTCAGAGGCAGGGTCCACGGCTCCTCCCCCTCTTCCTTCTCCCTCTCTCCTCCTCTCCACCCTGACTTCTCTCTCTCTCTCTCTCTCTCTCTCTCTCTCTCTCTCTCTGTCTCTCTCTCTCTCTGTCTCTCCTCCTCCCTCTTTGCTTCAGTCTTCTCTCTCTTTCAACCCCTTCTTTCTCTCATCCTTCCTCTCTCCTTCTTCTTCTCTTTTTTCCTTCTCTAGTCTTTTCTGTTTTAAACTATACCCAGGATTTTTTTTTTTTTTAACCAGGGATTGAACCCAGGGGCCCTCAACCACGGAGCCCCGTCCCCAGCCCTGTTTTGTGTTTTATTTAGAGACAGGGTCTCACTGAGCTGCTTAGGGCCTCGCTGTGGCTGAGGCTGACTTTGAACTCTCGATCCTCCTGCCTCAGCCTCCTGAGCCTCTGGGATAACAGGCGTGTGACACAGCCCACGGCCCAGATTTGGTTTTTATTCAGGGACACTAAGGCCAGCAGATTGAGAGCCACCTCCCTCACAGGCCCAAGGCCCTGGGTTCAATCCCCAGCACCACCAAAAAAAAAAAAAAAAGAAAGAAATGACACTCAAATGACAGCCCTGTGCTCACACTGCAGGAGGGGCGGAGTTGCTCCATGCCACAGCAGGCAGGGGGGACAGGCAGGGGACAGGCAGGGCCACACCGGCCAGTGGCCAGCAGCAAGCACAGACCAGAGGTTGACGGGTTGGGGGAAGTTAGGGGTGGGGTAGGTGGATAGGTTCAGGACTGGCTGGTCGAATGATTCCAGGGGACTCTGGGCTGTAGCAGGGTCCCCAGTCACCCGGGCCTGGGTTGTCTTAGGGGAGGTAAATAGTATCCTGGAGAGAGGGGGTCTGAGGAAGGCAGGCGGGTGGGGGGCTGCGTGGCGGAATCGGGACAGGTTGGCTGTAGGAATCAGCGAACCCCGGAGTCGGTCGGGCCCTCCCTGGGTCCCAAGATGCTCACGCTTCCAAACTACAGAAGACTCTCACCGTGGCCACGGCTGCCTTTCCGCCCTGCTCTCTTCCTCCCTCTCTTCTCCCCCACCCCCTGCCTCCCGGAGCCTCTTGCAAAGACCCCGGCCGTCATAAAAGGACCCAGGCCAAGCCCAGAGCCCTCCGCGAGCCAGAACCTCACTTGGGGCCCCAGATGTGCTTCTGACACCCGGGGAGAAGCCCAGCACCGCTGGCCGGGCCCGAGCCCTGCTCCTGGGCTCCCTGGGCCACACCCAGCTTTCTCCCGACTCGGGTGACCGCCACGTCCTCGCCCCTGAGCCATCCCGTGGGCTGGTTGTTTTGCCCAGGCCTAGAATTACCCAAATCCCCTTAACGACACGTCTGCAAATGAGGACAGTGGAAAAAGGCAATAATTGTGACAGTAACTCACGGGGCCAGGCCTGACACGTCTCTAATTGCCTGCTAAAATTGTCGCTGTCTCCTAAAGTGCAAATTATCACCCGAAATGACAAGAATAATGAATGAGAGGCTCTGATGTAATGCAACAATTAGTCCTCAAAGACACTGTCTAATATGGTAATTCAGAACACCCACTCCTTGTTATTAAGTGCCTGATAATTATTTAATTATCTATCTGCCAGCATGATTTACTTGGTTTATTTAGCTGCAGATGTGGGCAGGAGCTCTCGGGTTTAAGGTCACAGCGAGCTGGCCCCTGCGATGGCCACCGCGTGGGTTCTTCGGGGACTGGAGGCGGCTGCCTGGCTGGTCCCCTCCTGGGCGCTGGCAGTCTGGACCCCGGGTCACAGAGTTCCACCCATGGCCCTGACTCAGGGCGCTGCAGGTGCCTGTGTTCCCTTTGTCCATTGGACCCTGGAGAGGTGCACAGGGGACTTGGGCAGCGGCCACCCAGAGCCCAATGGGTGCCCTGGGTTGGGCTCGGTGCCAAGTCTCCCACACAAGCATTCACTCGCTTAATCCCCGCTCGATTCCAGGAGTTGAGACAATGAGTGTTGGCATGTGACAGGAGGAAACTGAGGCTCGAGAGGTGACGTCACTCACTCGAGGTTCTTGGTGCGTGAGTCAGGGGTGGCCCAGGACAGGTCTCCCATCCCCGTGGCTGCTGCGCCCTCCTGCGCCCTGACAGCTCCAAGGCCATAGTGTCCCCAAATCTATGGGTCTTTTCAGGGCCAGTGCACACTCAGCAGAGTGTGGGTGGGGACAGACGAGGGCCAGGGCCACGGTCTCCAAATCATACAATGGGGACGGGGGAGGAAGAAAGGAGGCCCCTCCCCCGTGCTGGCTGGAGGTTCAGAAGCCACCAGGAAGACGGACTTGGGGTCCATCTGGGGGAACCTCGTCACTGAACACGCCCCGGCCAGTGTCCCAACCTCTCAAGCCTCCATGTCCTCATCGCAAAGCAGGGACCATCCAAGTGTCCCCGTGCCCACCTGTCAGAAGCACCCTCACGGGGGACACAGGGAAGCTGGTCTGGAACCAAAACAGGCAGGAACAAGCTCTGGTGTCCCACAGCCTAGCAGGGCCACTACAGCTAAGCCACCCTCCCCTTCAAAACAGCTCCAGGAGGGGACAAGAGTGTTCCCAGCACAAAGAAGTGACATGTTGGAGACTCTAACGACCCGGTCATTACGCACTGTAACACGTCGGGAAATGTCACACCATCCCCCATCAACAGAACCATCACTGTGTGGCGATTAAAGGTAGTAATAATAATGTGCCCCCCACCATCCGGCACCCTCCATTCTGCACCCGTCGGCTTCCTCTGTGATGGGTCTGCGTGGGGACTGTCCTGTGGCTTTGTCACCCACACATGCTCGGGTGTCAGCTCCAAGGGGTGACGAATCTTTGTTTTCTGCACCTGTCCTGTTCCCTGAGCTCCCCTCGGGGCACAAAATAGACTTTCACTAAACACCTGGAGGGTAAATGAGGCCACGACAGACAGACCAGGCCCCGGGGCTGCAGGCCAGCCACACCCTTCACCTGAGGACTCTTGCCAGACACTCTGTCCCCACTCGTGTGTGCCTATGGAGACCGTGACTTCCTTGCTCTGGAGTGGCCGCCCACAGACCCCCAGCTTCCGACAGCTTCCCCCGTCCACTCAGGTCACCTGTCCCTGATGACCCTGCGTCCCCCACTCTCACCCTTTCTTATCTCTTCCCATCTCCAGGCACAGTGGTGATGGCCGGCGGGTTCTGCCCTCCACTGGACGTCTCCAAGGCCGGGCAGAGGGCAGGCTGGGAGCTGACCCCCCCCCCCCGGGAGTCACCTTCAGGAGTGACCTGCAGGAGCTGCGACCAAACAGCCCAGTCCCTCCAGGTCCCTGTAGTGGAGCTGCTATTCGTACCTCACCCACGGGTCCCTGGGGAGGCCAACGCACCCACCCCAGCCCAGCTGCTATGAATGTCACTTGCCAAAGCCATCTCGAAGAATCGCCCGACCAGAGACACCGCACTTAGAGACGGTGCAAGGGCCTGTCCCACCCCAGGGCGCCCGAGGCCACTAATACAGGAGTACTGAAGGATGAGCAGGGGTGTGGCTCGGAGGCAGAGAGATTGCCTAGCTTGCACAAGGCTCTGGGAACCATCCTCAGCATCACACACACAAAAGATTGAAGGCCAGGTTTGGGGTTTTTTTGGTGGGGAGGTTACTAGGATTGAACTCAGGGACACACTACCACTGAGCCCCACCTCAGCCCTATTCTGTATTTTATTTAGAGACAGGGTCTCACTGAGCTGCTTAGCATCTCGCTTTTGCTGAGGCTTTGAACTCGCGATCCTCCTGCCTCAGCCTCCCCAGCCGCTGGGATGACAGGCATGTGCCACTGTGCCTGGGCAGTCTTTTTGCTCTAGAGGGTGACACCTCTGTCCACACTCCAAAGCCCCTTATGGGACTTCAAGCAAACCCACATCTTTTACTAGCTCAAGAAAGGCTGGAATCTGTTCAGGTCCTTGGCCCATTTGTTGATTGGGTTATTTGTTTTCTTATTGTCTAATTTTTTGAGTTCTTTGTATACTCTGGATATTAGGGCTCTATCTGAAGTGTGAGGAGTAAAAATTTGTTCCCAGGATGTAGGCTCCCTATTTACCTCTCTTATTGTTTCTCTTGCTGAGAAAAAACTTTTTAGTTTGAGTAAGTCCCATTTGTTGATTCTTGTTATTAACTCTTGTGCTATGGGCGAACTATTAAGGAATTTGGAGCCCGACCCCACAATATGTAGATCGGAGCCAACTTTTTCTTCTATCAGACGCAGAGTCTCTGATTTGATATCAAGCTCCTTGATCCACTTTGAGTTAACTCTTGTGCATGGCGAGAGGAGGGGATTCAGTTTCATTTTGTTGCATATGGATTTCCAGTTTTCCCAGTACCATTTGTTGAAGATGCTATCCTTCCTCCATTGCATGCTTTTAGTCCCTTTATCAAATATAAGATAGTTCACCATCTCTAGCAATCAGAGAAATGCAAATCAAAACCACCCTAAGATACCATCTCACTCCAGTAAGATTGGCAGCCACTATGAAGTCAAACAACAAGTGCTGGCGAGGATGTGGGGAAAAGGGTACACTTGTACATTGCTGGTGGGACTGCAAATTGGTGTGGCCAATTTGGAAAGCAGTATGGAGATTCCTGAGAAAGCTGGGAATGGAACCACCATTTGACCCAGCTATTGCCCTTCTTGGACTATTCCCTGAAGACCTTAAAAGAGTGTACTACAGGGATACTGCCACATCGATGTTCATAGCAGCACAATTCACAATAGCTAGACTGTGGAACCAACCCAGATACCCTTCAATAGATGAATGGATAAAAAAAATGTGGCATTTATACACCATGGAGTATTACGCAGCACTAAAAAATGACAAAATCATGGAATTTGCAGGGAAATGGATGGCACTAGAGCAGATTATGCTTAGTGAAGCTAGCCAATCCCTAAAAAACAAATACCAAATGTCTTCTTTGATATAATGAGAGCAACTATGAACAGAGCAGGGAGGAAGAGCAGGAAGAAAAGATTAACATTAAACAGAGACATGAGGTGGGAGGGAAAGGGAGAGAAAAGGGAAATTGCACGGAAATGAAGGGAGACCCTCATTGCTATACAAAATTACATATAAGAGGTTGTGAGGGGAATGGGAAAATAAACAAGGAGAGAAATGAATTACAGTAGATGGGGTAGAGAGAGAAGATGGGAGGGGAGGGGAGGGGGGATAGTAGGGGATAGGAAAGGTAGCAGAATACAACAGTTACTAATATGGCATTAGGTAAAATTGTGGATGTGTAACTGATGTGATTCTGCAATCTGCATTTGGGGTAAAAATGGGAGTTCATAACCCACTTCAATCTAATGTATGAAATATGATATGTCAAGAGCTTTGTAATGTTCTGAACAACCAATAAAAAAAAAAAAAAAAAAAGAAAGAAAGAAAGGCTGGAATCCGCTGCTGCATCTCCTGGGCACAGTATAGTATGTGTTGATTTAGCAAATGAGCGCAGGGAGGAGCGGAGGAATGCACGCATGCCACCCACGTGCAGCCCACAGGAACCCAGCCCTGTGCCTCCCAAATCAGCGCCAGAATGCCTTTCTCCTACGCTGTCAGCGAGTGAAGAGCCAGAGGACTGGGGTCCATCAAGGTCCGGTTGGGAGTCACACCATCCTGTTCTTGTCTCATATCTACCGAGGGACTTGGGTCCTAGCGCTGTGGGTCTCCGAGTTCCAACCATCAAGTGACAACAGCAATTTTTTCCCACCTTCTCTTGCAGCCCCACATGCCAGACTTTCGCGTTGGTGAGATTTGTAATTTGGAAACAATGTTAGACTAGCAGGGAGTTCGCAAAGCAGAGTCCCCGCGCCCCCGGCCCAGCTGGTCCCCGTCCCCGTCTGTGATTTCCCGCACCCTGCGCCTGAGGGTCGCGTGCTCAGCTGGCGGGTGGAGGTGTGGCGCTCAGGAAGTGGCTTGGGCGTCGTGGGGATGACAAGTCACCCGGCTCAGCAGGCCTGGGGAAGGGGGCGGCCGCGCACACAGCAGCCTCACCCCTCTCCATCTCTGGGCGCCGGGCGCATCCGCAGTTCGCTTTTATTTGCGGTCTGTCCCCCGGTGCCACGGCAAACAAGAGGCTTCATAAATATTTCAAACGCTAATAATTTGTGCCGTCCCTGCTTAGACTTTTAAATGAATCTAAGAGCATTTCTCTTCGAAGAACCTGCCAAGCGGCAGGCGGGGGAAGAAATACCACTGCTCCCGTCCGAGATGGTGCTGGATAGAGCGCAGGGGCCGGGGCTGTGGTGGCAGGTGCGGGGCGCCCAGGTTCTCCCACCCTCCTCCCCTGCGCCAGTATCTGCTTCTGTGAAGCTCTGCCCCACAGGGCGACGGTCCGCCTACACGGTCCCTGGTTGGTATTTGGAGAGCTTTGGCTTTGCAATTGGATATTCCTACTCTCAAATCCCAGTGCTCGTGTGCTGTGTTGCCTTGGGAAAGTGGCTTCACCTCTCTGAACCTTTGTTGCCTTTTCTATTGAAAGATCGAATTTAATGGTGTGTACATACCAGAGCCCTGCAGGCCTCCGCTCAAGGCACAGTAGCTAGTATTTGCCTACTGAATATTTCCAAGGCCCTTAGAGTGGCTCACATACAGAAGTGAATTTCTTGATCACATAAACTACCTGATGAGATTCCAAATTGGTTCGTGCAAGAGGAGGTAAAAATCTGCGTGGCCCATGTTGAGGGAGCTCTGCTGTGGCTCTGGCTTCAGGACGGTTCGGGCCCCCAGACTCAGCAGCAGAAAGAGAAAGGCATGGGGAGATTCCGTCACCCAGCCTGAAGCTCTGGGGGAAAACACAACCCATAATAAGTAAGTAAAGTCCTCACAGGAGGAAGAACAGAAGACAGAGGAGGAAGGCTTTCTAGAAAGCAAACTAGATCCCTGCAGCCTGCCCTGAAACCTTCCAGAGGCTCCTCACTGACTGCAGAATCAACTCCTTCCCCAGACTCCCAGGCCCACAGGGTCCAGCCAGTGCTACCCTCTCCAGTCTGGCCCTCTTCTCTCAGCCCTTTGACCACTGGGGGTTATTTTCTACAGACCACCACCCAGGAGTAATTATGGAATTCACCTCCCAAATCAGGCCACATTGGAAAGAGCAAGGTGTTCCAGGACAACGGGGGCCATCTGGGATGGGCTGGGTGGAGTGGCTGCTGTGTGCCATTGGTCCCACCACAGGGCCTTTGCACATGCTGTTCTCCCTACTCCTCAGTTATCTGGCTGACTGGTCCTGAGGCTCCAGCACCACTTCCTCTTTCTGATGCACCCATCCATTGTCAGATCCTAGAAACTGTTTTCATTAAAGGTGTCCATTTAAATTCCTAAACAGATGCTCAATTGTGCATGTGTTTGATTATAATCTCTCTCTTTCTGACTCAACTATAAGCTCTGTGAAATTAAGAACTGGGCCTCTTCTTGTCCACACCTGGCACATAGTAAGCACTCAATAAACGCTGGGGTATATGATTACATACTGACCGCTGCCTGGAGAGGTCAAAATGGAAATCTTTAATGTGACAGGACCCCAGCATGGCCCAGAAGAATAAGCATCAAATGCAATTACACCAAAAAGCAGAGGAACAGCATCTTGGTGGGGGAGCTGCAATCAGTAAAAGATCCTGGACTGTGTCTGGCGTGGCTGGAGATGGCTGCTGAGCTGGCCTCCCTGTCTCTCCCCGGCTGTCCGTCTCATGACGTGATCTCTCTTGCACCAGGATGCCATTGCCAAGAGTCCTCCCTCTGACTTGACCGCCAGCCCCTGGATCTCTGGAACTGTGAGCTAGGAGAACCTCTTCTTTATAAAACTCCCAAACTCAGGTATTTGGTTACAGTAACAGACGACAGACTGACACAACAAACTAACGGACGTGGGTGAACATGCTCGCCTGATTCCACGTTCCACGACAAGAGACACACATTCCCTTGTTGGAACTGCTGGGCCAGCCTCACGGCTGTCACTTACATGAATGGCCCCGTGGGATCAGCTTGGACACCGCCATCTCGCTGGTTGCCAGGCTGCCTCTGGCAGGAGCAGCAGCCAAGGTCCCTGGATCGAGGCTCATGTCTGAGCCGTGGTTGCCGAGCTCCGTCTGCAGGACAGCTGGCTCCCGAGTCAAGGGCTCCCGGCCGAGGAGCCAGGGCTGACCTCTTCTTCACCGCAGCCTGGCCGTGGGTCGGGCAGCATAAATAACGCTGCACTGACAGCCAGATGGACCCCGTGCCCGGCTGGCAAGGCTGCCTCTGTCTTGCCAGGAACAGCACTGAAAATAGAGTCTCAGGGACGGGGAAGGACCCAAGGAGTCGCCCTGTCCTTGTCCTGAGTCTGGTGTGACCTCCCGTAGCTCGTCTTAGCTGGGAAGGTGCCTGCCTTTTCCTTTCTTATGGATCTCCACAGAGCAAAGAAAGCCTTCTCAAGCACTCTTCTCTTTCTCTTTTGGCACTGGTTTGTGGTGTGTCTAAACCTTCGGGTCAGACCGGGTTCAGATCCTGGTTGAGCCACTCACAGGCTGTGTAACCACCGGCAAGACACTGAACCTCTCTGAGCCCCAGTGTTCCTCACTGTTAAAATGGAAGATGAGATTAGTGAGCAGCTCCAGGGGTTGGCGTGAGTTTGGCAGGAATCAGGATCACAAGGAATGCTGCAGGATGGGAAAAATGGTTTTGGAGAGGCACTA
The DNA here is from genome assembly GCF_964194105.1 of Spermophilus citellus. Lineage (NCBI taxonomy): Eukaryota > Metazoa > Chordata > Mammalia > Rodentia > Sciuridae > Spermophilus > Spermophilus citellus. The sequence goes on along the minus strand of NC_138184.1, from coordinate 114,361,294 downwards.
CATAGCAAGAGCAAACTACCCCCTTGGTGTGTGTTGGGATGGTGAGAGTCGCACCTCAGCCCGGGTGGGGGCAGTTCTGTCTGGTTCCAGGGGCTTCATAAGACCCTGTCCCCAGGGCCACTCCAGCACCAGCCAGTTCACTGGGGGACATAGGACTGGGGGTCATGTCTCAAGTCCCCACCTTGTGAGACAGGAGACCAGAGAGACCAGGGAAGGCCAGGAAAACAGGAGGTGTCTAATGGTTGTGGTTATCATCAAGCGTTCAATCCTGATTGATGAATCATATAAAATCACACTCCTCCAGATCAACCAGGCTCAGGCTCATTTGAAGTAAAGAATCGTAGTGAAATAGAAGACAGATGTTGAAGCTGGGTGTGGTGGCACCCGCCTGTCATCCCAGCAGCTTGGGAGGCTGAGGCAGGAGGATCAAAACCAGCCTCAACAATTTAGTGAGGCCCTAAGCAGCTCAGTGAGACCCTGTCTCTAAATAAAACACAAAACAGGGCTGGGGTGGGGCTCCGTGGTCGAGTGTCCCTGGGTCCAATACCTGGGTACAAAACGAAAGAAAGGAAACAAGATGTTGGCTACTCAATCATGAGGCCCTTGAAAAAGGAGTGCATTATTCTAGAGAGTGTCCAGAAGAGAGATTTTTTTCCATGCTGGTTCATAAAAGCTATTGTCCCCACACCACAAATGGAAAAAAAAATGCTGAGAAAGGAAATTCAGGAGAACAAATTATAGTAGTGTTGTGGATGATTACGGTGAGTTCCCTCCAAAACTCATGTTGAAAGTCCCCATTGTAGTGGTCGGGAAAGGTGCTGAGGCCTTAAAAATGTGTTTGGGTTGTGACAGCAGAGCCCTCGTGACTTTCTCTTGTGAGTTCTTGGGGAACTGGATCCATTCCTCAAGAAAGGGCTGTCATAATCAAGCCCACCACTCATGTTCTGGCCTTTTCTCATGCCCTCTTGTCCTTCTGCTTGAAGGAGCATGAGGTCTTCATCAGAGGCCAAGCAGCAGCACCCTGCTCTTGGACTTCCTGACCTCCAGAAAAGTAAGCCAAACTAGACCTCTTTTCTTTATAAACTCCCAGGTTTCAGGTACTCTGTTAAAGCACAGAAAATGGACTAGTCCAATTAGATGTTTATTAATACACAATTACAGACCCAGAGTTAAGTGCTTTACATGTATCAATTCAATATTTATCCTCAAATAACCCTAAAGTTCCTATAATATTCCTCACTTTATGAACAAGGAAACTGGGCACCAGAAAGGTAAAATGACTTTCCCAGGGCAGGTAATTAGGAAGTGTCAACCCCAGGGCCTCTCTGTGAGCCCTGCTGAGTATCTTCCTCATTCAGGTCCCCACATGGGGTACAATTCCTCCAACTCTCCAAAACCAAATAAGCTTCTCAAACATTTTCTGGTCATTCACACCAAGGACAGGCAGATTCTTCACTCGCCCAGAGGGTGCATTTGTCCTTTCTTCATTGCTGTAGCTAAATGCCTCAGGCTGGGTAATTTGTAAAGCAAAAAGGTTTACTTAACTCACAGTGGAGGAGATCTGAGAGCATGGCGCTGGCTTCTTCCTGAGGGCCTATGGTGGATGGCATCCCAATGGCTTGAGTTTCTCTGGAAGAGATCACCTAGTGAGACAGGAGGCAGACAGGGTTCCTGGGCCAGGATCACTCTTTTAGAACAGCTCACTCTTGTGCAAAATGACTCACAGCCCAGGAGACCAGCGTTAGTCCCTTCAGAGGACAGTGCAGTTAAGGTCCCGTCACACCACACCATACCACACTGGGGACCGACCTTCCAACAAGGGCCCTGTGCACAAACCACATACACACCCTGGTGTGGGCGACTGCTGGTGGAAACCAGAGAACATCGAGGCTCCTGAGCCAGCAGTGGGCCCCGTCTGCCCCAGATGGGGGGACACGTAGGGTGCACCCACTAGGAAGCTTAATGACAATGATAAAACTAAACGTCACTCTGCGTTTGAGTAGGACCGTGAGTCCAATTCTGAACAAACTCAGGATAAAATACTCCAGGAAGTGATAGTTTAGGTAGATGTTCTGAACAATTCCCTCGATTACTGGGCAACTTTAGTAATGAAAGTAAATTTCAAATTAGTGCACTTTGTTACTTATCTTTTTAATTAATACGGTATCCTCCTGGAAGCTGATCCAGAAACTCCCAGCGATGGGGTCGGAGTTGACACACACAAACCCGGCTGAAGGCATGAGTCAGAGTTAAGCTCATAAGGGGACAGTCACTTGAGCTTGTTTGGGGGTGCTGCTGGGTGTCCCCAACCCTTGTGTTACATCATAGTCCTGTATTTAAACAGTAGATTTTCGATCAATCTTGCTAACACAGCACTTTAGTTACTTAAATTCTGTTTTTCTGTACGACCACTTGGAGTTTTTAAAGCTATGTTAACATTTAAAACCGTGAAATAGATTGTTAACTGTGAGAAGTAACAGTTCTGTTTGGTAAGAACAACTTCTAGTTCACACGCGAAATACCAAAATTTTCAACTTTCTTTTGGTAATTTGTTCTAATTAGTTATACATGACAGTAGAATGCATTTTGACACATCATATATAAATGGAGTATAATTTCTCATTCTTCTGGTTGTACATGGTGTAGAATCACACCAGTACATAGGGTAATAATGTCCAATTCATCCTACTGTCCTTCCTGTCCCCATATCCTCTACCCTCCATTCACTCCCCTCTACCTAATCCCAAATAACTCTATGTTCCCTAGCCACCCCTCATTGTGAATTAGCAATCCACATATCAGTGAAAACATTTGGGCTTTGGTTTGGGGATTAGCTTATTTCACTTAGCACAATAGTCTCCAGCTTCATCCGTTTACAGGAAAATGCCATAATTTTACTCTTCTTTAAGCCTGAGTAATACTCCATTGTATATATAAACCACATTTTCTTTATCCATTCATCTGTTGAAGGACACCTAGGTTGGTTCCATAGTTTAGCTATTGTGAGTTGAGCTGCTATAAACATCAATGTGGCTGTATCACTGTAATATGCTGATTATTTCACCTCACTCCAGTCAGAATGGCAATTATCAAGAATAAAAGCAGCAATAAATGTTGGTGAGGATGTGTGGGAAAAGGTTCACTCATCCATTGCTGTTGGGACTGCATATTGGTGCAACCATTATGGAGAATGGTAGGGAGATTCCTCAGAAAACTTGGAATGGAACCACCGTTTGACCCAGCTATGCCATTTGTAGGTTTATACCCAAGATTTTTAATTTTATTTTTGTTTTTAAATTGACGTATATTTGCACTTAATTATGGGGTATAGAATTGTCATTTGCAACATGTATACAGTGGGGAATGATGAAATCAGGTTCATTTGCATTTCCAGCTATTCAACTACTATTTCTGTGATGTCAGGAACCTTCAAACTCTTCTAGCCATGTTGAAATGTATAATAAATTGTTAATAATCACTATAATCCTAGTAGGCTACACAACATTAGAAGTATGTATCAGTCAGCACTCTGCTGCTATAACAAAACACCTGGGGTTGGGGGAAAGGCATAGCTCATGGCTCATGGTTTCACAGGCTTTTCTAAGTGGCTGGCAGGGCCTGAGGCCTGTGGTAAGGCAGAGCACCGCGCAAAGAGAGCGTGGTGGAGCACAGATGCTCGCCCCATAGCATCCAGGAAGCAGAAAGAGGGAGAGGAGAAGACCCGGCAGGGGGCACCCTCCCCGTGCACGCCCAAGGCTTACTCTGCCATGAGGCCCTGTCTCCTTTCCCACCAGCTCTCGGGAGCCGGTTGGATAATGAACCCATCAGTGGATTAACCTATTGATGAGGTCAGTACCCTCGTGATCAATCACTTCCCCCAAAGCCCCAGCTCTGAACGCAGCTGCGCTGGGGACCAGCCCTCCACACAGGAGCCCCTGGGGACATTCCAAGTCCAAACCACAGGAGAGCACGCCCTCCATTTGCACTTGGTGCCTGCGCCTCCTCCTCTCCCTCTCTCCACCCCGTGCCCCTCCTTGACCTGGTGACCCCTGTCCTGCTCTCTACTGCCACTGGACGGACAGTTTTGAGCATCCACAAATGAGAAACAAGATGCTGTATTCCCGCCCGGCTGTGGCTACTGACTACTGAATTGAAATAGCATTTTCAAATGGAAAAGCCATTTTTTTATTCTTATTTATTGTAAAACCAAGGGACAAATGAGGAAAATAATGATTATCCATGATGATTATGTGATTTTTATTCAAAACAACTTTGTCATAGGAATAAAAAAAGAGGCGGCATTCATAAGCGGATTCGCTCTGGGTGTCCAGGGTGCTCAGCGTAGGTCCAGAGACACAGGCGAAGCTTTTGCGGTGGTGGGGACATCGTGAATTTGCAATTTGGAAGACCAGCTGCCCCCAACCAGGTTCTGCTGGTGAATGTCATGCCCACATTGGAAGGAGAAGAGGGGGGCTACCAGATTCTGAAGGATAGACTCAGTGAGAGCCTCCTGTCTTCTAAAACAGCCTCCAGGAGGGAGGGAGGGAGGGACAGAGACGTAGAAGGGAAGGGAGCGTTGACATGGGGGTGACCAAGTCCCAGCACTGATCCAGGTTGAAAGAAGAAAATCCTGCATCTCAGGAGCCCCTTCAACCCCAGGGAAACTACCTGCTATTAAACTGTGTGCCAATAATTCACCATTCAGATCAAATCTTTAAAAGCTGAAACACGGTGTTAGAAAGAAAAATACAAAATCTGAATAGTCACATCCATCCTAAAGAAATTGACTTATTATTTAAAATTTGCCCACAAAGAAAGAGGCTGGTACACTGATGATTTCTTATGTGCCGAAGTCAAAAACGATACCAGGAGATAAAGGTTAGGAGAATAGGCCAAGTCACTTTAGGACTCTCAAAAATAGACAAAGAGGGGCTGGGGGTATGGCTCAGTTGGTAGGGTGCTCGCCTCGCAGGCACAAGGCCCCAGGTTCAATCCCCAGCACCACCAAAAAGCATATATATATATAGAGAGAGAGAGAAGAAAATGCAGGAAAAGAATATTGCAGGCCGTTATCCCTTTGGAATACAGGTGCAAGGATCCTTAACCAAATATCATCAAATTGAACGTGACGATCGATGAGGAGACCCTGCATCGCACCAGGTGAGATTCAACCCCAAGACAGAAAGTGACTTCATACTTACACTCAATCTATGTGATGCATGATATCATGTGTCCTCGTCAGCTTGTCCACTGCCATGACCAAAAGACCTGACCAGAACAGTTACAAGAGGAGACGTTTATCTGTGGGCTTACTGTTTCAGAGGTCTCAGTCCATAGATGGCCACCCCATTGCCCTAGCCATGTTGAAATGTATAATAAATTGTTAATAATCACTATAATCCTAGTAGGCTATATAACATTAGAAGTATGTATCAGTCAGCATTCTGCTGCTATAACAAAACACCTGGGGTTGGGGGAAAGGTAAAGAAGGAAAGGCGGAGGTGAGGCACAGCATCATGGGGGCAGAACGTGGTGAAGGGAAGTGGCTCCAGACATGACAAAACATAGACCTCAACAGCACGTCCCCCAAGACCCACCTCCTCCAGCCACAAGCCACCCGCCTGCCGTCACCCCCTCAGCTAACCCCTGCCAGGGGACCAGTGCACTGACCCGGTGAGGCTCTCCTGACCTGATCGTTTCACCTCTCAACGTTTTTGCACTGATTCACACAGGAGCCTTGGGGGGATGCCTCAGATCTAGACCATAACACTATGAAAACCATTTTTCACATAATTTTTTATTTTTTTAATTCAACAGTGTCCATGATTTTAAAAAATCACAATCAACTGAAAATGAAAAGAAGTTTTCTCAAATTTATAAAGGGTATATTAAAAAAAATAACTAACCAGACTAATGCTAAAATAGTATCATTTCCCCTAAGAATGAAATAGAACAAGGATGTCCATTATCGCTCCTTTTGATTTATGGTTACCCTGGATATCGTGGCACCGCAATAAAGCAAGAAAAGAAATAAAAGACTCACAACTGGGAAGGGAAAGTAAAGATGTCTTTATTTGCTGTCTCTACAATAAGTGAATTTAGCAAAAAATAAACAGCATTTCTATGTTCTATCATTGAGTAACTAGGAAATAAATTAAAAACGATTTTATTTACAAGATCATATAAAGGTGTAAAATTCTACAGAACAAAATTAATAAAGGCAATGTAAAGACGTGCACTCTACAGACATGCAAAGTTACTATAGAAACCATGAAACTAGGAGTATAGTTTTATATAACTTATAAAATCTGAATAGGGCTGGGAGTGGGGCGGGACTCAGTGGTAGAGCACTTACATAGCACGCATGAGGCACTGAGTTTGATCTCCAGCACCAAATTAAGAAAAAAAAACAACTAAATAAACAAACCAAAGGTCTAAAATGAAGCTGAATAATTTATTTTAAATATTTATAGCTTTATGTCATTTGATAAAGTCATTCTATTAAATGTAAAGGAAATAAATACTTCAAATAGAAGACCTAGATTGTCCAACTCAGCTGCTTGAGTTTATCTTTGTTTTGTTTTGTTTGTTTTTTATTGGTTGTTCACAACATTACAAAGCTCTTGACATATCATATTTCATACATTAGATTCAAGTGGGTTATGAACTCCCATTTTTACCCCAAATACAGATTGCAGAATCACATCGGTTACACATCCACAATTTTACCTAATGCCATATTAGTAACTGTTGTATTCTGCTACCTTTCCTATCCTCTACTATCCCCCCTCCCCTCCCCTCCCCTCCCATCTTCTCTCTCTACCCCATCTACTGTAATTCATTTCTCTCCTTGTTTATTTTCCCATTCCCCTCACAACCTCTTACATGTAATTTTGTATAGCAATGAGGGTCTCCCTTCATTTCCATGCAATTTCCCTTTTCTCTCCCTTTCCCTCCCACCTCATGTCTCTGTTTAATGTTAATCTTTTCTTCCTGCTCTTCCTCCCTGCTCTGTTCATAGTTGCTCTCATTATATCAAACAAGACATTTGGTATTTGTTTTTTAGGGATTGGCTAGCTTCACTAAGCATAATCTGCTCTAGTGCCATCCATTTCCCTGCAAATTCCATGATTTTGTCATTTTTTAGTGTTGTGTAATACTCCATGGTGTATAAATGCCACATTTTTTTATCCATTCATCTATTGAAGGGTATATGGGTTGGTTCCACAGTCTAGCTATTGTGAATTGTGCTGCTATGAACATCGATGTGGCAGTATCCCTGTAGTATGCTCTTTTAAGGACTTCAGGGAATAGTCCGAGAAGGGCAATAGCTGGGTCAAATGGTGGTTCTATTCCCAGCTTTCCCAGGAATCTCCATACTGCTTTCCAAATTGGCCACACCAATTTGCAGTCCCACCAGCAATGTACAAGTGTACCCTTTTCCCCACATCCTCGCCAGCACTTGTTGTTGTTTGACTTCATAGTGGCTGCCAATCTTACTGGAGTGAGATGGTATCTTAGGGTGGTTTTGATTTGCATTTCTCTGACTGATAGAGATGGTGAGCATTTTTTCATGTACTTGTTGATTGATTGTATGTCCTCCTCTGAGAAGTGTCTGTTCAGGTCCTAGGCCCATTTGTTGATTGGGTTATTTGTTATCTTATTGTCTAATTTTTTTAGTTCTTTGTATACTCTGGATATTAGGGCTCTATCTGAAGTGTGAGGAGCAAAAATTTGTTCCCAGGATGTAGGCTCCCTATTTACCTCTCTTATTGTTTCTCTTGCTGAGAAAAAACTTTTTAGTTTAAGTAAGTCCCATTTGTTGATTCTTGTTATTAACTCTTGTGCTATGGGTGTCCTATTAAGAAATTTGGAGCCCGACCCCACAATATGTAGATCGGAGCCAACTTTTTCTTCTATCAGACGCAGAGTCTCTGATTTGATATCAAGCTCCTTGATCCATTTTGAGTTAACTTTTGTGCATGGCGAGAGAAAGGGATTCAGTTTCATTTTGTTGCATATGGATTTCCAGTTTTCCCAACACCATTTGTTGAAGATGCTATCCTTCCTCTATTGCATGCTTTTAGCCCCTTTATCAAATATAAGATAGTTGTAACTTTGTAGATTGGTCTCTGTGTCCTCTATTCTATACCATTGGTCCACCTGCCTGTTTTGGTACCAGTACCATGCTGTTTTTGTCACTATTGCTCTGTAATATAGTTTGAAATCTGGTATCGCTATACCTCCTGATTCACACTTCCTGCTTAGAATTGCTTTTGCTATTCTGGGTCTTTTATTTTTCCATATGAATTTCATGATTGCTTTATCTATTTCTACAAGAAATGCCTTTGGGATTTTGATTGGCATTGCATTAAACCTATAGAGAACTTTTGGTAATATCGCCATTATGATAATGTTAGTTCTGCCTATCCATGAACAGGGTATATTTTTCCGTCTTCTAAGATCTTCTTCTACTTCTCTCTTTAGGGTTCTGTAGTTTTCATTGTATAAATCTTTCACCTCTTTTGTTAGGTTGATTCCCAAGTATTATATTTTTTTTTTTTTGAGGATATTGTGAATGGAGTGTTTTTCCTCATTTCCATTTCAGAAGTTTTGTCGCTGATATACAGAAATGCCTTTGATTTATACGTGTTGATTTTATATCCTGCCACTTTACTGAATTCATTTATTAGTTCTAGTAGTTTCTTTGTAGACCCTTTTGGGTCTTCTAGGTATAGAATCATGTCATCCGCAAATATTGATAATTTAAGTTCTTCTTTTCCTATTTTTATGCCTTTAATTTCTTTCGTCTGTCTAATTGCTCTGGCCAGTGTTTCGAGAACTATATTGAATAGAAGTGGTGATAGAGGGCATCCCTGTCTTGTTCCAGATTTTAGAGGGAATGCCTTCAGTTTTTCTCCGTTTAGGATGATGCTAGCCTGAGGCTTAGCATAGATAGCTTTTACAATGTCGAGGTAAGTTCCTGTTATCCCTAGTTTTTCTAATGTTTTGAACATAAAGGGATGCTGTACTTTGTCGAATGGTTTTTCTGCATCTATCGAGATGATCATATGGTTCTTATCTTTAAGTCTATTGATGTGGTGAATAACATTTATTGATTTCCATATATTGAACCATCCTTGCATCCCAGGGATGAATCCTACTTGATCATGGTGAACAATTTTTTTGATGTGTTTTTGTATTCGATTTGCCAGAATTTTATTGAGGATTTTTGCATCTAGGTTCATTAGAGATATTGGTCTGTAGTTTTCTTTCTTTGAGGTGTCTTTGTCTGGTTTCGGAATCAGGGTGATGTTGGCCTCATAGAATGAATTTGGAAGAGCTCCCTCTTTTTCTATTTCCTGAAATAACTTGAAAAGTATTGGTATTAATTCTTCTTTAAAGGTTTTGTAAAACTCCACTGTATACCCATCCGGTCCTGGGCTTTTCTTGGTTGGTAGTCTTTTGATTGCTTCTTCAATTTGATCCATTGATATTGGTCTGTTCAAATTGTGTATATCCTCCTGACTCAGTCTGGGCAAATCATATGACTTAAGAAATTTATCAATGTCTTCACTATCTTCTATTTTATTGGAATATAGGTTTTCAAAATAATTTCTAATTGTCTTCTGTATTTCTGTAGCATGTGTTGTGATATTGCCTTTTTCATCCCGTATGTTAGTAATTTGAGTTTTCTCTCTTCTCTTCGTTAGCATAGCTAAAGGTCTGTCGATCTTATTTATTTTTTCGAAGAACCAACTTTTAGTTTTGTTAATTTTTTCAATAGTTTCTTTTGTTTCAATTTCATTGATTTCCGCTCTGATTTTTATTATTTCTTGCCTTCTGCTACATTTGCTGTTGTTTTGCTCTTCCTTTTCTAGGGCTTTGAGATGAAGTGTGAGCTCATTTATTTGTTGGTTTTTTCTTTTTTTGAGGAATGACCTCCAGGCGATGAATTTCCCTCTTAAAACTGCTTTCATTGTGTCCCATAGATTCTGATATGTTGTGTCTGTATTTTCATTTATCTCTAAGAATTTTTTGATTTCCTCCTTTATGTCTTCTGTAACCCATTGATCATTCAGTAACATATTGTTCATTTTCCATGTGATGTAGGATTTTTCCTTCCTTCTTTTATCATTGATTTCCAGTTTCATTCCATTATGATCAGATAAAGTGCATGCTATTATCTCCACCCCTTTATATTTACTGAGGGTTGCCCTATGGCATAATATATGGTCTATTTTTGAGAAGGATCCATGTGCTGTTGAGAAAAAAGTATATCCACATGATGATGGTTGATAAATTCTATATATGTCAGTTAAGTCTAGGTTATTGATTGTGGTATTGAGTTCTATAGTTTCTTTATTCATCTTTTGTTTGGAGGATCTGTCCAATGGTGAGAGAGGTGTGTTGAAGTCACCCATAATTATTGTGTTGTGGTCTATTTGATTCTTGAACTTGAGGAGAATTTGTTTTATGAATGCCGCAGCACCATTATTTGGTGCATAAATATTGATAATTGTTATGTCTTGTTGGTGAATGGTTCCTTTTAACAGTATATAATGTCCTTCCTTATCCCTTTTGATTAACTTAGTCTTGAAGTCGATTTTATTCGATATGAGGATGGCCACCCCTGCTTGCTTACGAGGACCATGTGCGTGGTATATTTTTTCCCATCCTTTCACCTTCAGCCTGTGTATGTCTTTTCCAATCAGATGTGTCTCCTGGAGGCAGCATATCGTTGGATTTGTTTTTTTAATCCATGATACCAGCCTATGTTGCTTTATTGGAGAGTTTAAGCCATTAACATTTAGAGTTACTATTGATATATGGTTTGTACTTCCAGCCATGTTTGATTATTTATCCTTTTTTTTAATTTAGTTTGTTTCTCCATGATTATCTTTCCCCCCGCCCTCTGTCTTTACCGAGGCACTTCCCACTGATGGTTTTGGTTATTGTTTTTCATTTCTTCCTCGTGTAGTGTTTTGCTCAAGATGTTTTGCAATGCTGGTTTTCTGGCTGCAAATTCTTTTAACTTTAGTTTATCATGAAAGATTTTTATTTCGTTGTCATACCTGAAGCTTAATTTTGCTGGATACAGAATTCTTGGTTGGCATCCATTGTCTTTCAGTGTTTGAAATACATTGTTCCAGGACCTTCTTGCTTTCAGCGTCTGTGATAAAAAATCCGTTGTTCACCTTATTGGTTTACCCCTGAATGTACTCTGCCTCTTTTCTCTTGTAGCTTTTAATATTTTCTCTTTGTTCTGTATATTGGATATCTTCATAACAATGTGTCTTGTGGTTGGTCTACTGTGATTTTGTATGCTCGGTGTCCTGTATGCATCTACAATTTGTATATCCGTTTCCTTTTTTATTTCTGGAAAGTTTTCTGTAATTATTTCATTCAGCAGGTTACTCATTCCCTTGGTTTGAATCTCTATACCTTCCTCTATCCCGATGACTCTTAAGTTTGGTTTTTTTTATGTTATCCCATATCTCTTGGATGTTTTTCTCGTGATTTTTTACCTGCCTTTCTGAGTTGGCTAGACTCTTTTCAAGATGATATATTTTGTCTTCATTATCTGACGTTCTGGCTTCTACTTGCTCCACTCTGTTAGTGATACTCTCATTTGAGTTTTTAATTTGGTTTATCGTTTCCTTCATTTCTAGAATTATTGTTTGATTTTTTTATTAATCTCTATCTCCTGATAAAGATGATTAACTTCTTCTTTTATCTGTTTATGTAATTCGTTTTCAATGTGTTCTTTCACTGTTTGAATTTGCTGTCTCATATACTCTTTAAGGTTCCATTCCATCTGTCTAATGTGTTCCTTGAGTTCTTTATATGACCATTTTTCTGATGACTCTAGGTCCTCCTGAATATTTAGGCTGTCCTGCATTGTTTGTACTCCTTTTCTTCCTTGCTTTTTCATGCTGCTCATGTTACTTCTTGTTCTGTTTGACTGCTGAGTTACTGTTTACTCCTATAAATTTATTTGATGCTTGGGAGGAAAGGTATTAGAAGGGAAGGGAAGAAGTCTCTAAAGAGAATGAGAGTAAACAGGTAGAATTCAAGGAAGGGGGAATAAGAAAATTGAAAAGAAATAAAAAGACAAAAGAAGAAAAGAGAAAAAAATAGGAAATAAAAAAAGAAAAAAAATTAAAAAAAATAATAATAAAAAAATAAAAATTAAAATCAGAAGAAAAAAATTTAAAAAAATTAAACAAAAAAAATTTTAAAAAACAACAAGAAAGAAAAATGAAAATGAAAAAAAAACCCAAATCAAAAAACAACAACAACAACAAAAAATAACAACCACAAAAACAAACTAATAAATGCAGTCTTAGAGTTTGATTAACTTCTCTTCCAGTAGGTGGCGCTGTGCCCACCAGGCCAAGTTCCTCCTGTCAATACGCGGGAACCAATCACTGTGCAGCAGCTCCTTCCAGACTGGGCGAGTCTCCAATCCTGAGTGTCTAGGGCCTCCTCTTGTGTCTAGTCACTTCCCACTTTTCCTCTAGCCAGGCCCCTCTCACGGGTGCCGCTCACCACAATACTGGCTACATGCCAGGTCTGGTGCTCCCGGGAGCCCTGTTTTCATGAATGACTGGGCACACTCTCCCAGTTTGCCATTCCCTCAGACCCTAAGTTTGTAGAGCTTGGGGCTGAGAATCCTCAGCGAATTTTACTTGCCCTCCGGTAGCCACGCCCACGGTAGCTGGTGCAAGAGACCTCAGCTGTCAGCACTGGTGGGAGCGGTAGTTCCGCGCCGCGAGTCCCGAGCCACCTCTGATTCCCTCGGTCTGGCTATCGTGCTCACGGGAGAGCTGGGAGGGGCCCTTAAGGTTTCCCCGATGTGTGGAGAGGGAAGGCTAGGGAATTACACACCTGTAGCCGCAGGTTTCAATGAAGTTATCTCCTCCGCCGCAGTCAGATGACGTCAGTTCTCTGCCATGGTGGTGTCTCTTGCAAATGGCGACAGTTCGTTTCCCTTTTCTGGGCGACCAATTCAACGGGTGGGTCCTTACTGTCTCTCCCAAGCCCCGTTTCAAACCTGTGGCCACTACCTATGAAGGCTCGGTAGGCATTTACCTCCGTAGGATGAGAAGGGCCGACCAGTTGTTTCAGCTGGATGGATTAGTGCTGAGTCACAGCTGTTTGTCTGCAGGAAGCAGGCGAATGGGAGCTTGAATTCAGCCGATCCGGGCTCAGTGTGTGTTCTGAGAGGCCCAGACTGTTCGCCCCAGATCCACGTCAGCTCAGCATTGCCTAGTGACCCTGAGCAAACAGATTTAGGTTGTTTACGACTCCCTATGCCTGCACAGCTGAAGAGGCCAAAGACTTGATCTCTCCGCGCCCGCCGCCACGTTGGAATCTAGCTGTTTGAGTTTAAACATGACAATACAAAAACACTGAAAATAGAAAAATGTTAAAAGATGTTCCATGTACAACACTGAAAGGTGGTATTGGCTGTTCTAATATCAAAATAGACATTAAGGCAGAGTGCATAATTGGACATATAAAAGAGTAAACCCAAGAGAAACAAATCACAATCCTAAGTCTACACACATCCTCCCCAAGACTTCAAAGTAGATAAAGTAAAAACAGAATTAAACAGAGGGAAAGGTAAGGGCGTGGTAATGCAGGGGACCTGCACTCAGCCTTCTAACAGCGGACAGGGGTGTCCATTCAAAAGGGAGTAACCTCAAGGTCTCAACAGCCTGGTTAACTCTCACCTAATCCACACCACACACAACAGTGACATTCTTTCTATGTCCACAGGGAACGTTTACCAAATTGACCATATGTTGGGACTTTTTTTTAAACTCTACATGAATTTTAAAATTTGAAGTATTTTCCCTAAGTGTAAAGGAACTAAGAAATAAATCAAAAACAGAAAAAGATCAGTAGGAAATCCCCCAACTTCTTGAAATCAAACAATATACTCTCCTCAGCTGGTCCAAAAAAAGAAATCAATAAAAAAAGAAACTTGGTGACACTTAAAATTGAACTCGGCGTCGTGCGCACCAGGCAAGTGCTCTACCACAAAGCCACACCCCAGCCCAAGAAGTTTTCAAAGGACTCTAATTAATGATAAAAGTTAAGGAGATCAAGCATATTTGAGAGTCTTCAAAGAAAAACTCCAATATAGGTGGGTTTCAGATGATGATTCTTTATGCTTAGAAAAGAGGCGAAACTGATCCTATACATACTATTCCAGACAACACTCAAAAAATAAACCAGGGTGGTTCATGAGACCAGAGTGACTCTGATATTCTTTTTAAGAATCAGTAAAATATAAGGAAGGAAAATTTCACACCAGTGTTTCTCAAGAATTTACCTACAAAAAAAAAATCCCAAACTTTTGCAAATCAAATCCAATGATAAATTAAAATGATAATATATCATGAGTAATTAATATTTCTTCTAGCAATATGAGGTTGGATATCAATTAGGGTGATTTTCTACTTCAATTTTCTACTTCGATGACATGGTCACCTCAATAGATTTGCAGAATACCATTTGGCAAAATTCACTGTGCATTCACAGTCAAAACAATCAAGGAGAATGGAGATATCCTTAATCTGATAAAAAATAAATATATGGAAAACGTTATTCTTTATGAAATACAGAAAGATTTTTTTTTCAGAAAATGGGAAACTTGTCAAGAGGGCCAGCTATCACCAAGCATGATAGTCTGTATTCTGCATGCCAGAATAATAAGAAAGAAGAGGAAATGAAAGCCTCAAGTCTGGCTGGTGATTGCGTAAAGCATTCTTTGTTCCCTGGTGGCATGATGTGTGTATTGAAGTTCCAAAATAAAACCTACAAACTGCTAACATTTATGATTCATTTCAACACCGTCACTGAATCCAGAGTCAATACACAAAGATCGATTTTAATTCTATATATGAGCAATGAACAAACCAAAAGGGAAATTTAAGAAAATCATAAAACTATGTTATCAAAAATACAAAACACCTGGAAATGAACCTAATGGAAGATATGCAAGTCCACTGCCGTAAAAGCTATAAAACATTGTTGAAAATAAAAGATGAAAAGATGAACTATTTTCTTAAGTTGGGAAGGGTCGATTGGAGGCCTATGTGAAGAAAAACAAATCAATTAAGATCCCTACCTCACACATTATACAGAAACAAGGCCTAGGTTAATTAAAGATCTCACAGGGAAAACTAAAACTTTTCCAACTGCATGATAAATTTAGCAAGATAGAATCTCAGGATGTACTATCTACGTTAAACCAGGCAGAAAAGCACAAATCATGCAATAAAAGATAAATAAATGTGACTGGATTAAATTTTAAACCTTGCACACAGCCAAAGACATCCCATACAATATTAAAAGGCAAGACACGTGTTGGGAGAGAGAATTTTCACCTCACACAATCACAGAGGATTAGAAACCAGAATACATATATTTTTAAATTGATTTACAAGAAGATAAGCAAACACCACCGTAGGGGTGAGAAGAAGAAGCGAGTAGGTAATTCACAGAAGAGACCAACAAATGGCTAATGAAGATATGCAAAGAGGCCCCATCTCACTGGGAAAATCAGGGGAATGCAAATGAAGCCCACAACCAGGGAGCGTTTTTCACCCACCATATTGGAAAATATTAAACCATCTGACAATATAAATCCCTGGCAAGAGCTTTCATCCACTGCTGGTAAGGGTGTAAATTTGTACAATCATTTTGGGGCGCAAGCTGGCAATATCTAGTACAGATTAAGACATGCATATCCTTGCACCTAGAAATTCGGCTTCTAAGTATATATCCTACCATCTCTTGCATATGTGCACCAGAAAATGTGTATAAAAATTGGAAAAGGCCTACATGTCCATCAATGGAGAAGAGAATAAATTAATGTTTGATATATTTATACAATGGAACACCATATAGAAATTAAAATGAATGAACTAGAATTACATATATCAACATGTATAAACCTGGAAAAAAAAACATAAAATGTATTTAAAGATAAAAGTTGTGGAAGGATACATATGGTATAATACCATGGATATAAAGCTAAGAATATGCAAAACAATACCATGTATTATTTATGGACACATATGTAGTAAAAATATTTTTAAAACATGAAAAACACTAAGATTGGGATGGGACTATATTTCTGGAACAGGAAGCCAATGAATGGGATCGTGGAGGGTAATACAGATGGAACCGACGGGTTTTGTATCATTTTAGCTCTTAACAGAAAAATAAAATAAAAAGTCCGAAACAAATAATAGTGACATCTCAAGACTTAGCAAAGCTGGGCTTTGTGTACGTTCAGTGTTCATTCTACAGTGCAGGGACGCGTGGGCAGAAGTTTCACATCGGGCCGTCCTAGAGAAAACCCTGGTTTGGGATGCTGACCACTTCCCATGGTGTAAGCACCCCCACCATGGCCCCTGCGAAGCGGTCAACTGACGTCACTGATCACAAAGTTGGATAAAAGATGCACACACTTGTGAGCTGAAGGAAGCCGTCCCAGCACACCACTAGGTGAGACTACTGTGCGTGTAGAATCCAGGAAAGGAAAAGTAAAATATTAAGCAAAAATACTTTTTCAAGTAAATGTGCCTATGGAAAGAACTTGGGGTGCAGGTGCCTCGTTCAAGGAGGTGATAAGCCTCCTACCTTCCCTTTCCTACCATAAGACCCACCAAGTCCCCAACATGTCTGGGTGACCTCTGCTGCACTAGGGTTCCCAATGATGATCTGACCTCACTCAGTCACAAAAAAGAGCAGTGTCTGAAGGAGAGGTTCCACTGGGACCTGAGCAGTAATCCACAGGACTTGAGACTCAGGCAATCGGGGACGTTGTAGGTCGTTTAATATGGTGGACCTTAAATGCCATCTCTTTGTGGGTTTCATTTGCATTTCCCTGAGCTTAAGTCCATTCATTGCCAGACCCTGGGATGAACACCAGTGTTCCATAGAGCACAGCTTGAAAGGAAATGACTGAAGGGTCCCTGTCTACATTTCTTCCTCCAGGGTTCCCTGTGGTCCTCCTCAGCCATTCAGCTTAAGGTGAGATCACAGCAGAGGCAGGGGGTAGGATTGAAGCCCCTACTTGCTCTCCATCCACAGCAGCCCCTTCCGTATCTGAGTTAAATGGAAAGTTTTCTCATACTGATTCCCCTGGGCACGCTGTCCACTGCTTCAAAAACAAAAACAGGGGGCTGGGATGGTGGCTCAGGGGTAGAGCATTTGCCTCACATGCATGAGGCACTGGGTTCGATCCTCAGCACCACATAAAAATAAATAAATACATAAAATAAAAGTATTGTGCCCATTTACAATTAATAAAAAACAGTATGGAGGCCACTGAGATGTTCATCCAGTGAACTTCCACAGTTGTGAAAGGGGTCTTCTCAAAGTTATATAGATGGCAGAGCCAGAATTGGCGTCCTGACTCCTAGCCCAGCTAGTCCCCTCCACAAGCACCCTCAATCCATGAGAAACTCTTGCGATCATCATGACATTCGGTCCTTCTCCTCCACCGCCCTTCTTAGGAAAGGAGGCCCATGAAGACCAGCAAGAAGGGAGAAGTAAGTGGGAGTGGGTGTATCAGACTCCTAGACTCCACCAAGAAGCATGGCTCCTCCCCTTGACTCGTACAGACAGTGAGTCTCCCATGGAGATCCAAAAACAGGACAAAGACATGCTATGGGACTCCTCCTCTGAGCAAAGACATGCTATGATTTCTGTAGGACACAGAGAAGACTAAGGCATGATCCTTTCAGGGGCGGGCAGTGCAGCCAAGTAGAGGAACTCAGTATTTCCCATCTCAGTTTGAATCCCAAATCCAGGGTGCACCATCCTTGTGTCCAGGAGCAAAAAAAAAAGCTAACAGGACTGTCCTTTTTTGGAGAATGGGTTACTAATTGCCCTGAAGGATCATCATAAAGGTCAAGTGATAACAGAAACATAAAGCTTTCTGCACAGAACCTGATCCCATAGTAAATCCTCAAAAGAACTTGATCCTCAATTCAAAATACAGAAATTAATAAATGTGGTTCACTATACTAACAGAATGAAGGACAAAAACCATGATCATCACAAAAGATGGAGAAAAAGAGTTTGGTAAATTTTAACACACTTCGATGATTAAAAAGATAAAACTCAATAAATTAGGGATCGAAGAAACATACTTAAACACAAGACAAGGATGCACACTCTCATCTTTTCTATTCAACATAGTACTAGAAGTTCTAGCCAGAACAATTAGACAAGAAAAAGAAATAGAAGGCACCCAAACAGGAAATGAAGCAGTGAATTTGCTTCTGTTTACTGATTGCATGATCTCACATGTACAAAATTCTAAATAGCCACCAAAAGAACAGTTAGAGAAAATCAGTAAGGCCACAGGGTACCAAAATCAACAGTGTTCCTTTGTGCTAACAGTGAACAACTGAGAAAGCAATTGAGAAGTAATTCCCATCCAAAATAGCATCAGAAAAGAATAAAATACATAGGAAAATATTTAGGCAAGGAGGTGAATGCTCTGAATGCTAAAAGCTAGAAAACATTTATTAAAGAAATTGTGGGAGATGCAAATAAATGGAAAGGTATCCCATATTCATGGATTGAAGCAACTAGTACTGTTAAAGTGCCCATAGGATTCACAGTATTTTATCGATTCAATGCTTTCTTATCAAAATTCCAGGGTCATTTTTCATGGCAATAGAGCAAACAATTTGAAAATTTCTATGGAACCACAAAAGACCATTAAAGAACTCTGGAGCAAAAAGAACAAAGCTAGAAACATTGTACTCCCTGACTTCAAAATATGCCACAAAGCTACAGTAACCAAAAACAATCATGGTACTGGCATAAAATGGGAAACTTAACTAAAGGAACAGAATAGAGAGTCCAGAAACACACCTGTATGTTTCTAGTCAATTGAGTTTCCACAAAGGTGCCAAGAACACGCAGGGAGAAATGACAGCCTCTTTAATAAATGTGCCAGGGAAAGCAGAAGAATAACATTGGACCCTTATCTCACATCATAATCAAAAATCAACTCAAAATGTGTTAGAGACTTCATGTTAAACCTGAAGATGGAGAGCTACTAGAAAATGATAGAGAGGAGGTGATTTATAGCACTGGTCCAGGCAGAGATTATTTGGCTATGATCCCAATCACAAGTGACGAAAACAAAGATGAACCAACAGGATTCCATCAAACTCAAAGGCTTCTTTACAGCAAAGGAAACAATTGACAGGATGAGGAGACAAAGTCCAGACCAGAAAGAAAGATCTGCAAAGCGTGCATTTGATGAGAAGCTAAGATCCAAAATATTAAAGGACTTCAAACAAGTCAATGGCCAGGGAACCAATAATCCAATCACAAGTGGACAAAGGACCTCTGTAGATTCATCCTGAGACACAGAACGACACTACAGGCATACGGAACAAATTAAGTGCTCACCATCACTGATCCTTAGAGAAATGCAAATTGAAACTGCAATGAGCCGTCGCTTCACACTCGCTGGAATGGCTGTTGCCAAGTACACGGGTGTCAAAGGAACCCTTGTGGCTTGTTGGTAAGAATGCAAACTAGTAGAGTCAGCAAGGAAATCAAGACCGAGGTCCCCCAGGACACAAAAGGATGGCGTCACCCTCCAGTCCAGCAGTCCCACACCTGGAGAGAGAGATGTGTCTCCAAGGACTGCTGATTTCTTTTTGAAGGAATCGGGATCAGTGTGTCCAGGAGATATCGACACTCCCACGTTCACTGCACAACTATTCACAACAGCCAGGGGGTGGAGCAACCCAGGTGTCCTTCAATTGATGCATGGGTACAGAGATGGGGTGTCTATCCTCCATGGAACACCACTCGGCCCCAACAGCCAGGGACAGAACGCTCTTGTTTACAATGACATTGGTGAACCTGGAGGAGACGGTGCTAAGTGCAGGAAGCCAGGAACAGAAAGACAAATGCCACATGACCACACCTCCAACAACGGGGCCCTCTGTTCTCCCAGTTGTATCAGGGCACAATTTCAGGCTCCTTGGAAGAGATGACTTTGTAGGAAGGGTGGGAGGGCAGTTGGAAAGACAGGCCAGGCCTGGGTCACCTGGAAGGGGCTCTGGCCATAGACTTACATACCTACATTGTCACCTGGGTTTCCATGCAGTGATCCACAGCAGGCCAAGTGGGACAAAAGAGCCGCACCTTGAGAGGGAAGCAATATACGTGGGCTCCACAAATACAGGTCCAGGTCCTAAGAGAGGGACAGCATAATGATGATAATGATACTTCTTCATCTGTGTGTTGGATTAATTTATCCTTGAAAATCAAACACTCTAGCCAGGTGCGATGGTGCACGCCCATAATCCCAGTGATGTGGGAGGCTGAGGCAGGAGTATCCCAAGTAGGAGGCCAACCTCTGCAACTTAGTGAGGCCCTAAGCAACTTAGCCAGACCCTTAGTTAAGCACCCCTGGGTTCAACCCCCAGTATCCAGAAATAATAATAACAAATCAAACACCTTGAGAACTTGGACTCAGAATTTCAGCATCTCAGGAATGTCAAACATTAGACTTCTAGGATTACATAACCTTCAAAACTGAAAACAAAAATACAGTTGGAGCCAATAAAATTTGCAAAATAAATTTCTCTCTCCATGCTGCCACACTCCTGTTCTCTTTTGAGGGGGTGGCAGCTATTATTTTATAGGCTGGAGTTTTGAGTTTTCTCTCCAGAAGTCAATGCATCAGTATTGTGTGTGTGTGTGTGTGTGTGCGCGCGCACACACGCACACTTCAGGGGAAAAGCATTGGCTTCTTCCTCCTCTTGCCTCTTCTCTCTCGTCCCTCCTGCACTGAGAACACCATGTGATGAGTAAAATATCAAGTGCAATAAGTCAAAATCTCTGACAGAGCCACATCCATTTCCAGCCGTTCTCCAAGTGATAACAATTAAATCCTGGACAGTTTGAACTTTTTACAAAGAATTAATGATGCATGTGAATTCGGAGGGGGAGAACAATTGCTAATAATTTATGAAGTCTTCCCCCGCTCCGAGGAGTAAGTTTGGAAAGGTTGGGGGGGGGGGGTCTCAGCAAGGTAAACACTGCAAACAGCCACTCTGAGGATCTGCCCTGTCAACTGAGAATTTACTACATTCCATTAAACAACCTAAAATAACTTCTATGATAATCACCCTTCAGACAGAGGCGCCGGTGCCGACAAAGGTATTATTAAGTTAAATTACCCTAAAAGTGTTGGATTGACAGAAAGTCTCAGTCAATGGTTTGGAAAGCCGGGATCCCTAAATGACACCTCAAACGGATACTGATGTTCTCGGGCTGCAGGACCAGGCTTTCCCAGGCCCGGGGCTAACAGACTTCAATCTGAGCTTTTCAATATTTCATGCTCTCTCTCTCTCTCTCTACTCATCCGGAGAGGAGGGCCTGGCAATTCCCAGGGCAGATCTTTGCTTGGACTTTCTGGGCCAGGCATTGAAAAGTAGCTCTGAATGGAAATAAACCAAGATGGCTGAAGGACTTTTATTTTGGAGGGAGGATAGAGTGGTGAAGAGGAAATTCACCAGCTGCGATTGCTTAGGGGAAGGGATTCAAATTCTCAATTTGTGGATACAGGGTATGAGGTGTCTCTTTTGGGGTGGGGCTACTGGGGATTGAACCCAGGGGCACTCAATCACTGAGCCCCGTCCCCAGCCCTATTTTGCATTTTATTTAGAGACAGGGTCTCACTGAGCTGCTTAGGGCCTCGCTGTTGCTGGGGCTGGCTTTGAACTTGTGATCCTCCTGCCTTAGCCTCCCAAGCTGCTGGGTTGAGGCTGGTATGAGATCTCTTGACTGAGGCCACCATCTAGGCCCTGGCCTTTGCTAACATGTAGGAGGCTGGTCTCACCACAAGGACCCCCACGCTCTTGGTCTGGAAGTCTCCTAGAGGTCACACCCAGTTTGCACACAGCAGGAACCTGTAGGTATTTTCTGTGAATTCCATTAATATATAATGTACATGAAGAGAGACGTGTTAGCCACACATGCACAGCTCAATGAATTCTCCCACGTCAGAGACACTTGTGCACCCAGCAATGAGCTCAAGACACTCAACATGCCCAGCCCCCCAAGTCCCCACACCTCCGAGTCACTATCCCCAAGGGTGACTCCCTCCTGAGTTCTAACACATAGATTCGCTGGTCCACTTCTCAACCTGATGTGCGTAGACTCACTGTACTTATTTGGTGTCTGGCTTCTTTTAGTCAAAAATATTGGTGCAAACCATCCAGGTTTTTATACGTAGTTGTAGTTTATTTTCATTGATGCTTAGTTTTCTACTTTGCAAATGGACCACAATTTATGTAGCTGTGACCCTGTGGGCAAGCACCAGGGTTATTCCTATGTATTACTTTTTTAAAAAGAGTGATTCTGTCAACTTTCTTTTATAAGACTCTTGGTATATATATCTCCATATTTCTTTTGGATTTATATCAAGAAGTGACATTGCTGGGTCACAGGATATGCATTACTTTGGCTTTCATAGATCTGGCAAACAGATTTCCCAAACAACTGCATTCATTATGTCTCCCACCAGCAATGTAGAATAGTTCCAGTACTCCACATTGTCAACACACTCAGTATTTCCTAGCTCATTAAAATATTTTAGCCATTATGGTGTCTGTATTGTAGCAGCACATTGAGATTTTAACGTGAGATTTTTTTTTATTGAATCTTGAAACTGGATGCAAAATGTTTAAAATCATTTAGATAATGTCCTCATAGCTTTTCATCTCTATGACAAAATACCTGAGGCAGATAATGTTACAAAGAGAAAAGGTTGGTTTCACTCAGTTTGGCAGATTCAAAGTTCAAAATCAAGTGGACCCACAGGTTTGGCCTCTGATATGGGCAATAGATGGTGGCACATCCTGGTGGGGACACATGTTAGAGCCAGTGGTCTCATCTCAAGTGGAAGCAGCTAAAACTCTCTCTTTCAAAGACCTTAGAACCTCCCAAGTCCCCACCCTGGGGACCAAGCCTGTAATCACCATGGACCCTTGGAGGACACTCAAAACACACCCAAGCCATAGCAGTGTCCATGCTGGTTAGAAGCCTGCTCAAGCCTGTTGTTCATGTCCTCAGGCTTGCCTGGCTCGTCACGGTGTCTCTGGGGCGCTTTGGTTGGTCTGGTGTGAGCTCTCTGTCAAGCATGCAGACTTCAAATGTCATCTCCCTCTCCGTTTCTCTTCTTGTCACTCTCTGAACGGTGTCTTCAGCAAACGGAGGTTCTATATGTTAACCTTTAATTTAATGCAACTGATCTATTTGGGGCTCTCACAAATTTGGGGGTGGGGTGAAGGAACACTGGGGCAGAGACCCAAGGTCGTGACAGCCCGACCTATTCCTAAATGAGGACGCACCGTCCTGGATGGTGCACTTTTTCTTTTTAATTCACATAGAATAATCACACCTATTCTGGAGGTTACGGCATGAGAATTCAATGCATAATCAAATCAGAGTCGCTCACATTTCCATCTCCTGGAACATATGTGTTGTTTATCTGGAGCCTTCACACTCCTCTTTTTGAAGTTTTCACAGAATGTCTAGTAGGTTGCCATGAACTATAATGACCCTGCTGTGCTGCAGAACATCCAAACTGATTTCTCCTCTCTCACCGTATTTTGGTACCTATTATCCAAACTCCACCCATCTCCCCTTGCTCATGAAGTTCCCAACCTCTAGCAACCACTACTCTACTCCCTTCTTTGAGATGAACATTTTTAGCGTTCACATATGAGAGAGGACCTGTGGTATTTGTCTGTGTCATTTATTTTGCTTCACATACTATCTTCCAGTTCTATCCATTTTGCTACAAAGGACAAGATTCCATTCTTTTTCATGACTGAATAATGTTCCATCATGTGCACATGCCACATTTTTTTATTTGTTCATTTGCCAAAGGATACCTCAGTTTATTCCATATCTTGGCTATTGTGAATAGTAGTTCAATGAACACAAGAGTACAGATACCCACCTCTTTGATAAATGAAGTTCATTTCCCTTGGTTATGTGCCAGTTGTGGGATAGCTGATCAAATGGTAGCTCTGGATTTCATTGTTTGAGAATCTCTGTACTATAAAAGAATTCCCTGCATAGCTTGTAATGTCTGCACATGCCAATTGCTATCCCCCTACGAGTGTTCATTTACTGAACACATATTTTTAGGGGCTAACTACATGTCAGCCTCTCTCCTCAGTCCTGGAGATAAGAAGGCACTGAATGAGAAAGCCAAGTCCCTTTTATCCTGGAGCTCATGTTTGGTGGGCAAGAGGGGCCACCCACGTATCCTCAAGAAGATAAAGATTCCAGAGACAGATTGGTAAGTGCTCCAGGGACAATTAGAAGGGCATCATGGATAAAGTGACCAGGGAGAAGTCACAGACACTTTTGGGGGGTCAGAGTTAGGGTAGGTATTGCATGATGAGAAAGAACTGACCTTGCAAAGTCCCGGGAGAAGAGGGCTGGGCAGAGCACAGAGCAAAAATCCTGAGGATGTGAGGGTCAGAAAGGAAGCGAGTGTGACTTGTGCACACTCTGTGAGAGGGGCCAAAGGGGTGCACCCAGCTGGTTCCAGGCCACGCCATAAGTTAGACCTGGAGGGGGATACGTCCAACTCTCCAGGACCATGACAGTAGGACTCAGCTTTCAGTTGCTGTAACAAAACGCCTGAGCAATCAATTCTTAAGGAGGGAGATTTATTTTGCCTCAGGTTTCAGAGATTTCAGGACAGCGGTCAGCGGGCCTCAGTGCTTGGGCCTGTGTGGGGCAGAACGTCACGGTGAGGAGCTCAGGCTGCAGGACAGCAGCTCTGTGGGGGCAGCCAGGAAGCCAAGAGAGAAAAGGGGAGGAGCTGCGGTCCCTTGTAGACACGCCCCCTGTGACCTCACTTCCTTCCACTAGGTCCCACCCCCTGAAGGGTGCACCGCCCCCTAGTGGCTGCTCCTGCTGGGGCCTCTTGAGCTGTGGGGGGTTTTAAGATCCGGCAAACCAGGGGCTCCTGCTGGAGTGGGGGAGGTGCTCCCAGGTTGGAAGGAGCCCTGGGGCCTCTTAGGAAGCTCTTGCAATAGTTTGGGAGGAGGACGGAAGTGGCCCCAGTTTTAGATGTAGCTGCAAAGCAGAGACGAGGATGATTCTCAGGGTTGGAAAGGAGGTGTGAGAGGTCAAGGTGTCCATCCCCCTGCAGTTACGCCAATGGCATCCAAGCCCTGTCAAGGCACAGACAGCTAACATGATAGTGTCCCCTGGTGTTGTAAAAACGCTTTAATAGAAGGCGCTCATCCTGCTTCCCAAAGCCACGGGCATCTTGGAACTGAAGGTTCCCAGGGGATCCAGAGTGCATGTCCCTGCACGAATCTCCCTCTAAACGTCTCAGTAGCCCTCAAACATCCCCGTGAGGAGACAGCCAGGACGCCACTACCCGCCAGCTCTGCAGTCACTCTTGGACCCAGTGAAACCTACCTCCTTGCTTTCCCCTCCCTCCTGACCCTCCCGTGTCGTCTCGCTTCATCTCAGACTCGCCAGCGTGGAGATGCCACCGTCCGTCCGTTTTGCAGAGGAGGCTATAAGAGGTGAAGTGGCTCTTCATGTGGCCATCCTTGGGACCTGAGGGAAAATGCCACTCTCTCGGGTGACATCCTGTTCAACCAGAGGCCAGGCCCTGCTAGGTGACCTCTGCGGCCTGCGTCTCCCTAACTTCACCCAGCCATTGACCACACCTCTATTTGTGCCTGTGGTTGATGCCATCTGTCTGTCTTCCCCACAGACCCTCAGTTCCACGGGGTCAGGGTCTTCCTGGTCCATCTCGATCGTCCCAGAGCATGAGATATAGAAGATGCCCCCCAAAAAATGATTGTGGAAAAGGGGAGCAAGGAAAACAGAGAGGAAGATCACACACAAAGAGCAAAGGTGGCAGCAAGCATCCCCTGTGGCTCCGGTTCCAGAGGTGTCATTCTAAGGTTGCACGGGGACGGAACATCAGGGTCTAAGGACATCACCCCCCAGGAGAAGAGCGGCTTTCTGTGGGCTTCGGTACCTG